>NC_054380.1:139000318-139365318 GCF_017654675.1 Xenopus laevis | reverse complement strand
TTTCTATATATCTGTAACCTTGTTATGAGCTAAGGGGGCCCAGTCTGAAGGTCAGTTAGGGGGAGATTTGGGGTGAGTGCTTATTTGTGCCCTGGGTACCCATGAAACTATAGCAGGGTGACTGTTACCCCAATGTTTTTTATATTTTTGTTTATAATATATATCCCTGTGCCTTTGTAACTATGGAGCACTGAGAGCAGATGTCTGTATGTAAGAACTCTGGGTTTCATTTGGAGGGGTTGAACTTGGCTGACTTTTGACTCTTTTTTTCAGCCCAACTTAATTATGTAATTATGTGTTTTGAGATACTGATTCCCATTAACTCTTTCCCCTCTGTCCAGCAGAGCTGCATTATAAAACGTTACTGTGAGAAGAGGTTTGTGTATGTTTTTATATTCTGTAACCTTATGAGCTAAGGGGGCCCAGTCTGAAGGTCAGTTAGGGGGAGATTTGGGGTGAGTGCTTATTTGTACCCTGGGTACCCCTGGAACTATAGCAGGGTGACACCCCAATGTTTCTATAAATCTGTAACCTTGTTATGAGCTAAGGGGGCCCAGTCTGAAGGTCAGTTAGGGGAAGATTTGGGGTGAGTGTTTATTTGTGTCCTGGGTACCCCTGGAACTATAGCAGGGTGACTGTTACCCCAATGTTTCTATATACTGTATCTGTAACCTTGTTATGAGCTAAGGGGGCCCAGTCTGAAGGTCAGTTAGGGGGAGATTTGGGGTGAGTGCTTATTTGTGCCCTGGGTACCCCTGGAACTATAGCAGGGTGACACCCCAATGTTTCTATATATCTGTAACCTTGTTATGAGCTAAGGGGGCCCAGTCTGAAGGTCAGTTAGGGGGAGATTTGGGGTGAGTGCTTATTTGTACCCTGGGTACCCCTGGAACTATAGCAGGGTGACACCCCAATATTTCTATATATCTGTAACCTTGTTATGAGCTAAGGGGTCCCAGTCTGAAGGTCAGTTAGGGGGAGATTAGGGGTGAGTGCTTATTTGTGCCCTGGGTACCCCTGGAACTATAGCAGGGTGACACCCCAATGTTTCTATATATCTGTAACCTTGTTATGAGCTAAGGGGGCCCAGTCTGAAGGTCAGTTAGGGGGAGATTTGGGGTGAGTGCTTATTTGTACCCTGGGTACCCCTGGAACTATAGCAGGGTGACACCCCAATGTTTCTATATATATGTAACCTTGTTATGAGCTAAGGGGGCCCAGTCTGAAGGTCAGTTAGGGGGAGATTTGGGGTGAGTGCTTATTTGTGCCCTGGGTACCCATGAAACTATAGCAGGGTGACTGTTACCCCAATGTTTTTTATATTTTTGTTTATAATATATATCCCTGTGCCTTTGTAACTATGGAGCACTGAGAGCAGATGTCTGTATGTAAGAACTCTGGGTTTCATTTGGAGGGGTTGAACTTGGCTGACTTTTGACTCTTTTTTTCAGCCCAACTTAATTATGTTATTATGTGTTTTGAGATACTGATTCCCATTAACTCTTTCCCCTCTGTCCAGCAGAGCTGCATTATAAAACGTTACTGTGAGAAGAGGTTTGTGTATGTTTTTATATTCTGTAACCTTATGAGCTAAGGGGGCCCAGTCTGAAGGTCAGTTAGGGGGAGATTTGGGGTGAGTGCTTATTTGTACCCTGGGTACCCTGGAACCTATAGCAGGGTGACACCCCAATGTTTCTATAAATCTGTAACCTTGTTATGAGCTAAGGGGGCCCAGTCTGAAGGTCAGTTAGGGGAAGATTTGGGGTGAGTGTTTATTTGTGTCCTGGGTACCCCTGGAACTATAGCAGGGTGACTGTTACCCCAATGTTTCTATATACTGTATCTGTAACCTTGTTATGAGCTAAGGGGGCCCAGTCTGAAGGTCAGTTAGGGGGAGATTTGGGGTGAGTGCTTATTTGTGCCCTGGGTACCCCTGGAACTATAGCAGGGTGACACCCCAATGTTTCTATATATCTGTAACCTTGTTATGAGCTAAGGGGGCCCAGTCTGAAGGTCAGTTAGGGGGAGATTTGGGGTGAGTGCTTATTTGTACCCTGGGTACCCCTGGAACTATAGCAGGGTGACACCCCAATATTTCTATATATCTGTAACCTTGTTATGAGCTAAGGGGTCCCAGTCTGAAGGTCAGTTAGGGGGAGATTAGGGGTGAGTGCTTATTTGTGCCCTGGGTACCCCTGGAACTATAGCAGGGTGACACCCCAATGTTTCTATATATCTGTAACCTTGTTATGAGCTAAGGGGGCCCAGTCTGAAGGTCAGTTAGGGGGAGATTTGGGGTGAGTGCTTATTTGTACCCTGGGTACCCCTGGAACTATAGCAGGGTGACACCCCAATATTTCTATATATCTGTAACCTTGTTATGAGCTAAGGGGTCCCAGTCTGAAGGTCAGTTAGGGGGAGATTAGGGGTGAGTGATTATTTGTGCCCTGGGTACCCCTGGAACTATAGCAGGGTGACACCCCAATGTTTCTATATATCTGTAACCTTGTTATGAGCTAAGGGGGCCCAGCCTGAAGGTCAGTTAGGGGGAGATTTGGGGTGAGTGATTATTTGTACCCTGGGTACCCCTGGAACTATAGCAGGGTGACTGTTACCCCAATGTTTCTATATATCTGTAACCTTGTTATGAGCTAAGGGGGCCCAGTCTGAAGGTCAGTTAGGGGGAGATTTGGGGTGAGTGATTATTTGTACCCTGGGTACCCCTGGAACTATAGCAGGGTGACTGTTACCCCAATGTTTCTATATATCTGTAACCTTGTTATGAGCTAAGGGGGCCCAGTCTGAAGGTCAGTTAGGGGGAGATTTGGGGTGAGTGCTTATTTGTGCCCTGGGTACCCATGAAACTATAGCAGGGTGACTGTTACCCCAATGTTTTTTATATTTTTGTTTATAATATATATCCCTGTGCCTTTGTAACTATGGAGCACTGAGAGCAGATGTCTGTATGTAAGAACTCTGGGTTTCATTTGGAGGGGTTGAACTTGGCTGACTTTTGACTCTTTTTTTCAGCCCAACTTAATTATGTAATTATGTGTTTTGAGAAACTGATTCCCATTAACTCTTTCCCCTCTGTCCAGCAGAGCTGCATTATAAAACGTTACTGTGAGAAGAGGTTTGTGCCTAAGTATCAGGCAACAATTGGAATCGATTATGGAGTAACGAAGTAAGTTGTGCGTGTATTTGATTGTGTTATGTTTGTAAGGAGAGTAGCATATTGGTTATAGGTTTCCACTGTAACTGAAATTCCTACCCTACACATTACATACAAACACACATCTCTGAGCAGAATTTCTGTGCATATGAATTGGCCAATAGGAGTGACAACTGTCCAGAGCCCCCTCTGAACAAAACTGCGGGTGATTTGCAACAGGAGCAAAATTGTGGGTCACCAGTGATACCCCACCCATGGGTGTAATGACAGGAATTAATTTGATCCACTGGCCACTGTACACGTGGGGCAAATTTGCAACCAAATTTATTCCTGTCACCTCACACATGTGACAGGTGCAATTATAGGGCTTTTCTCTGATATATGAACCAACTCTCCAACTCAAGGCCAGTCAGTCAAGGGGCAACACATGCAAGCCTCAGGAGGTGTAACTTATACTGAGCCCATTAGGGCAAAAAAAACACTGAAGCCCTCTGATTGGTAATGCTGACACCATTCCTGTCAAATATAGAAACCGCATCATTTGAATGTTGAATTGATATATTGTCTCCCAAATCATAAAATATTCTTTGCTCTGTTTTGTTTCCAGGGTGCAGATAAAGGACCGAGAAATAAAAGTCAATATATTCGATATGGCCGGTCATCCCTTCTTCTATGAGGTATGATGAGGGATGTTATCATGGATCTCACTGCTCCTCTTCCTGCTGCCCAAATTGTTCTGCTGTTGCCCCAAAAGGAGCAGTAGAAAGATTAGCATACTCTGTATGGCCCGATCTTGTATCTATCCATTCTGATTGGTCAGATACTAGCTTGGTTGAGCTATGTATGGCTGCCTTTACTCTGATTTTTTCAATTTCTTCTCTGCTAATTAAAAACCTACTGCTCCTTTTTATTTCCCATGGGTGAAAGCAGCTCAAGTCCACACAGCTCAGCATTCATGTGCTTCTCAGTGGGTCTATTCTTCCATGGAACACTGATGAACAGATCAAGTATAGGCCCGCTTCAATGTGCACTTGCTGTGTTGTTGCAAAATAGGAGCGTAGCAGTTCATGTGTTGCATATTTTTGTATGTTTTGTAACAGGTCTTCTTATTCCTCCTAGGTCCGCAACGAGTTCTACAAGGACACACAGGGTGTCATATTGGTGTATGATGTTGGCCAGAAGGAGTCCTTTGAGTCTTTAGATGCCTGGCTAGCCGAGATGAAACAGGAACTTGGTCCTCAAATCAACATTGACAACCTTGACAACATTGTGTTTGCTGTGTGTGCCAATAAGGTATAGATACTTGCAACACAAACTGACGCCACTCATCTTTCTCTGTTTTTCGATGTACAAATCCAGAAGGAGTGTTTCATTGTAACGTGTACTCATAGTACCATGTAATCAGTATTAGTGATTTGCCTTTCAGTTCATCCTTTCTCCAGACTAAAAAGTCTTTATTAAAGGATAAGCAAACCTTAAAAATAAGAGAATGTAAAGTTGATGAGGGGGATATTCTAAGCACTTCTGCAATGTACATTGCAGAAGTGCTTAGAAGATTCTGATGTTCTTCTGCTTAGGAAAGATGTGAGAAAGGTTATCTGAGGTTTCTAAGCAGAAGAACATGGCTTCAAGTCTGTTCGAAGCTTCGGAACTTCAACTTCGACTCCTTTCGTGGCTTCAGGTCTTTTTGCAGCTTTGGGATTTCAACTTAGGCTCCTTTCGTGGCTTCAGGACTTCAACTTAGGCTCCTTTCATGCCTTCTGGTCTTTTCGTAGCTTCAGGACTTCAACTTCGGGCTCCTTTTGTAAATTCGGGTCTTTTTGCAGCTTCGGGATTTCAACTTCAGCTCCTTTCGTGGCTTTGGGTCTTTTTTGGAAAGAACATACCGTACATGTATCCCTTAATATCTTGGAATTAAAAATAAATAATGAATGTATATTGCAGAAGTGCTTAGAATAGCCCCCTCATCAATTTTACATTCACTTATTTTTAAGGTTTACTTATCCTTTAATGACATTATCAGGGCAGCTTAACATCTTTTGAATTGTCACCAATGGTAGTCCAGCCAAAAAAGTATAATATAACATCACAACCTAAGACAATATCGAATATAGCACTACCTAGTGGCACCTCCTTTTCATACAATAATTATGTTGCCATTAGCGGAATTATGCAACGATGTTGAAACCCACTTATCTGGGAATATGTATATTTTACCACAAGGGTATTTATTCTCATACACCACATGTGCATAATCTGCCGGTTGGAATGCAGGTACCTCTCAAAGCCACTCCCCAAAAAAACACTGACTGCGCCCACAACAAGGGTAACTCCTTGATTTATGGGATTTTAAAACATTATATCATGAAGTCATCTCTTCTTCTAGAAAACCCACCCTCATCTTTATTTTTTATCTCCGTTTCATCTAACCTCTGAGTCATGAGCTTGTGACTCGTTACAATTCGGTGACCTTGTAAAAGATTTCTGACAGGGGATGTCATAGGAACAAATATGGAGGCCGCAATGAGGGATACAGAGACAAGTTTGAAATAGATTCTTATTAGCAGATTCTCTCTTCCTTGTCCAAATCATGAACATGGGGAGACATCAATTTAAAAAACAAAAAACCTGCTAAATTTGGATGAACAAAATTATTCTCTAAAAAAAAATCCCTAAACAGGTTGGCGTAGAAAGTGGTGATATTCAGACCCATTGCTTTACCTGTAAGAGGAACTATAGAGAATAAAGACACATTGTAAATTGTCTTGAAATACAGCGGCTTGCATCATAGTGAATTTCAACACAATTTCTCTCTTTAAGGGCAGTGGCACACACTGCTACTGGGGGAGATTAGTCACTCAGCGACAAATCGCCTCTTCTTCGGGTGACTATTCGCAAGCGGGATGGGTCTTGGTTCGCTTCGGCTTTCCAAAGTCGCCTGAAGTGAGGCAACTTTGGGCGACTTCGGAAAACGAATCGATCCGAGTGCCACCCCACCGGTGATTTACAATCTAGCTGGCGGGAAGGCATTTAGGGGTGATTAGTCGCCCGAAGAAGAGCCGATATGTCGCTGGCCGACTAATCTCCCCCAGTAGCAGTGTATGCCACTGCCCTAAAGGAATTGTTCAGCGTAAAAATAGAAACTGGGTAAATAGATAGGATGTGCAAAATAAAAATGTTTCTAATATAATTAGTTAGACAAAAATGTAATGTATAAAGGCTGGAGTGAGTGGATGTGTAACATAATAGCCAGAACACTACTTCCTGCTTTTGAGCTCTCTTGCTTTACACTGACTGGTTACCCTGGTTACCAGGCAGTAACCAATCAGTTACTTGAGGTTGGGGCACATGGGACATAACTGTTGCTTTTGAATCTGAGCTGAATGCTGAGGATCAATTACAAACTCACTGAACAGTTATGTCCCATGTGGCCCCCGTTATAGTCACTGACTAACTCAGAGTTAGAGAGCTGAAAAGCAGGAAGTAGAGTTCTGGCTATTATGTTACACATCCAGTCACTCCAGCCTTTATACATTACATTTTTGCCTAACTAACTATATTAGATACATTTTTTATTTTGCACATCCTATCTACAGTATTTACCCAGTTTTTATTTTTACACTGAACTGTTCCTTTAAATGGGTGGTTCACCTTGAAGCTAACTTTTAGTATGTTATAGAATGGCCACTTCTAAGCATCATTTCAATTGGGTTTTCATTATTATTTTTTTTTATTCTTCTTCTTCTGACTTCTTACTCATCTTTCTATTCAGTCCCTCTCATATTCATATTCCAGTCTCTTATATAACTCAGTGCATGGTTGCTAGGGTAATATGGACCTCAGCAACTGGATTGCTGAACTTGCAAACTGGAGAGCTGCTGCATAAAAAGCTAAATAAAAACAACAAACAATAAAAAATAAAAACCAATTGCAAATTGTCTCAGAATATCCCTCTGCACATCATACAGTTAACTCAAAGGTGAACAATCACTTTTTAGATTTAGATTTTAGATTGCTTTTCGCTAGCACCCTGCAGAATATCTATTGGCTATTCTATATTAGCAGAACATTTTTTAAAATCTTTTGTACCATGAGATATTGATTAGTGAACAGCAGAAGGCTCCCTGCTCACCTAAATTCAGTGTATATTCTGATTCAGGCTCTGGCTGGACTGTAGAGGAACCAGTATTACTGTTGCAGATACGTTTACAGATGTTTCTCTTTATTCCATGTCTTTAACTGTGTGGGAGCTAGCACGCTGGGGTGGCAGTGGCTGTCGGAATTTGTATTTTATGTAAATCACTGGCGGGATGGCACTTGGAACGCTTCGTTTTCCGAAGTCGCCCAAAGTTGCCTCACTGGTCAACTTCAGATGACTTTGGAAAGCAAAAAGGATCCAAGTGCCATCCCGCTGGCTATTTACATTATAGCCGGCTGGAAGGCAGTTCAGGGAGACTAGATGCCCGAAGAAGAAGCGATTTGTCGCTGGGCGACTAATCTCCCAAAATAGCAGCTTGTGTCTGCCAAAATAAAATCCAATACAAATCTCTACACAGTCGCCGACTGCTCTACAGAGAAACAAACAAAGCTGCTTGAGTTCTGCATGACTGGGAAGTAAGGAGGGGGCTCCCCCTGCTGTTCATAAGTATGATTGTTTCCCTGTAGAGCAGTTAGGGACCGTCTGACAATTCCTATCCACAGCAGTAAATGAAGGGAGAATTTCACTGCATACAGTCAGGTTTCTTTTAAAAACAGTACACATTTTTTAATCAAAGTATATTGGAGATAAGTTTCTTTTTCATTAAAGAAAGTAAAAATTGGATTTCATTTTTTTGCCTTCACATGCCCTTTAAATCCTCATTTCAGATTGACAGCACAAAGCACCGGTGCGTGGATGAAAGTGAGGGGAGGCTCTGGTCAGAGAGCAAAGGATTTCTTTATTTTGAAACTTCCGCTCAGAGTGGGGAAGGAATTAATGAGATGTTCCAGGTACCTTCATTTCCCTGCCTTCTGCTCTTTTATATCTTTTAATACATTAAAGCGACATACACTGTGTGCGTTGTGTTGCAAGTGTTGTCCCCACCTCCTTGGAGCAGCCATGGCCATCCATCAAACAATATCAAAATGGCTTAGAGGTTAACTTGTGCTGATATGTTTTATTAAATATTTACATGAAACTAAATATGATATAAATACATTAGTATAATAGAGCATTATTGTATTTGAGGTTGGGTAAAGAGAACCTAACCTCTATTGGATTGGAATCTGCTCTTTATAGAGATTGAAACAGCCAAGTTCAGGGATACATTTTGTGCTAAAAGATAGCTACTACTTGGAAGTTGCTTCACTGTCAAAATGCATTAAAGGATAAGTAAACCTTAAAAATAAGTGATTGTAAAATCGATGAGGGGGCTATTCTAAGCACTTCTGCAATATACATTCATTATTTATTTTGTTTTAATTCCAAGATATTAAGGGATACGTGTGCTGTTAATATGAATGAATTTTGTTACAACAGCGCCGCCTGCTGGTCATTTTCCCACCAGTCTGACCAGCAAGTAGTCAAGGAAGTTGTCAGTAGAAAGAAAGAGGCTGATGTTCTTCTGCTTAGGAAAAAAAATGAGAAACCTCAGATAACTTTTCTCACATCTTTTGTAAGGGTAAGGGCACACCTGGAGATTTGGGGAGATTTATTCGCCCGGCGACTAATCGCCTCTTCTTTGGGGCGACTAATCTCCCTGAACTGCTTCCCTGTGTCTTCCATCTGCTTCAATGAAAAAACGCTTGCGCCATTGCACTCACGGCGCTTCCAATTCCGAAGTCGCCCGAAGTTTACTTGTGAGGAAACTAAAGACGACTTCCGAAATCGAAGCACAGCGAGTGCATTGGTGCAGTCTTTTTTTTCATTGAAGCAGACGGAACACACGGAGAAGCAGTCCGAGGAGATTAGTCGCTCCAAAGATGAGGCGATTAGTCGCCAGGCGACTAAATCTCCCCGAATCTCCAGGTGTGCCCTTACCCTAAGCAGAAGAACATCAGAGCAGACTCTTTCTTTCTCCTGACAACTTTCTTTGATTACTTTGTGGTCAGACTTATCTTTAAGGTTTACTTATCCTTTAAGTGATATCATTTTTTAAAGGTGCAGTGATTCATTATAAACAATTAGCCTTTTTTTTCTTGTTCAGGCCTTTTATTCGTCTATTGTGGATTTATGCGATAACGGTGGGAAGAGGCCAGTGTCAGCCATAAACATTGGCTTCACCAAAGAGCAAGCAGATTCAATACGCAGGATCCGTAATAGCAAGGACAGCTGGGACATGCTGGGGGTGAAGCCAGGGGCCACAAGGTAAAATCTGTTGTTCAACAGTAGGATGCAGGCCCGGACTGGCAATCTGTGGGTTCTGGCAAATGCCAGAAGGGCTGCCATAAGGTGCCATAGAAAGTCAGTATTTAGTGGGCTGGTGGGGGCTGTTTGGGCCTCTATGTGGGCTGATTGGGCCTCTGTGTATCTGAAATGCCAGGGCCTATTTTAATTCTCAGTCCGGACCTGGTAGGATGTAAGGGTTATGTTCTGCGGCAAGTTTGCCCTTGCCTTTTTGTAACCCCCAGCAACCAATCAGATCTTGTAGTATGTTTGCAGTAGCTGCATTAGACCTATTAAAGCTGACTGTTATCTAAGGGTCTTAGGAAAAAGTGCATGGTTGTCCCTAACACTGGGCCGTTCCACATGCAGAACAGTTTTCAGTATTTAACACAGTAGTACAGAAACCACACACAACAGATTAAGTACATAACACAATAACACTGATACCTCACACACACAATAGATTCAGTGTTTAAGGCCAGTGCCAGATGAAGTGGACCCCGGCTGTGCCCCAAAATCTGAATGGAGAGTGGCGGAATTTCACTCTAGCGGACTGTGGAGATCTCTACCTTCACTCTTTGATAAATATGCCCCAATGTGTCTGAGTACAGGCAGAAGGAGAGCTGCGGAGGAGCAGATTCACAGGCCGCATTTTCTGAGATCCCACTTGTGTGGCCCTAGCGTGGAGCAGTACCTCTCAAACCACAGACACAACAGTTACAGTTCCTTACACAATACCACTGACACCACACAATACATTCAGTACCTAACACAATACCACTAATTCCACAGACACAGATTCAGTAACAAAGGCAGACCCCTTTATATCACACATACCACGGAATTAATGCACCGTACCACTGGTACCAGGCAAGAACAGAATTTGGTACCTATCATAGTATCACTGTTATTACATGCAGATGCACCTAGAGGTGGCCATAGACCTAGCGATTGCCAAACGAGCGGATCTCTCCCTGATATGCCCACATTGAAGTGGGCGATATCGGGCTGATCCGATCGTCGGGCCTAGGGCGATACGGGTGGTCGGATCGCGGGACCGCATAGACACACAGATGCGTCCGCGATCCGATGGGATTTTTTAACCTGCCCGATCTAGATCTGCCTAATTTTCGAACAGATCTTGATCGGGAAAGCCCGTCGGATGGCCCCACACAATAAGCTGCAGACTCTGTCTTTCGGCAGCTTTTATTGGCCCGTGTAACATTGGGGGCCTTAAGATGGTACCACTGATTTCACACACACTCTGTGCATGTTGTGCAGAGTGTAGTTAGTAGGGGGCTCAGTTGCACCACTGGCTCATTAATTAATTATAAACCCTTCTGAGATCACTCTGCCCAGTTCAGCACTGGCACCGCAGTTTCCCCCGACACTGAGATTCTGTTTTTCATCTTCTAAATCTTCCTTCCGTGCTTTGCAGGGACGAAGTGAATAAAGCCTACCGTAAACTCGCCGTGCTCCTTCACCCGGACAAATGCGTGGCCCCCGGCAGCGAGGACGCCTTTAAAGCAGTTGTGAATGCACGGACAGCCCTGCTCAAGAACATTAAATAGAGGCGGGACTTGAGCTCTCCATTCTCCGGCATCCGTTACACACTCTGGCGTGAGGTCAGGCTAAAAAAAAAAAAATCAATTCTCATTTCTGAATGGAATGGTTTTGTCCTGCAGGCACATCCATTACTGTCTGCGGGGGAGAAGACTGGAACGTGCCATCCCTTGTGTTAAGCACACTGACTCTTCCTAATCCTCTGGGGCACCAGCACTAATTTATACATGATTTAGTGCACATTCAGCACCATCGCTCCACACTCCCATTCCTCTGTATTATGCACATTGCCTTTGTACACTGTCTTCCTAGGTTGATCTGTATGCAGCATTCCTTGTAGTACAATCTATTGGGCTTTATGCAGGCAGGAGGACGGAGATTAATCAGGCCATGTATATACCGAGAAAAATGATATGTATGATTGGCTGCACAATGCTGTGCCATTGGCCAGTGCCCCATGAGTATAGAGCAGCCTTAAACACCCCTAAATTCATTGCAATTTTTAACAGTTAGAGGCACAAGTTATATTTCTAATTCATGTAAGTTTTTAAAAACTCCCCTAAGCTCCCATACATTTGAATCTAATTCGATTCGAATGTTAAAAAAAACTCTGCCAGGAAGGCTGCAAACAACTCAAAATTGACCAGCCTAGAATTAGCCAAGAGGCACTTCAAAAGTAGCCCAATATGTGCAGTGAAAAATAAATGAATATATGTGTAAATACGCCTTTTTCTAATTTTCACTCTTTCGCAAATGTTTCTATGAAGCAAAATGGGACAGATTCACCCGTCACCAAGGCAGTAGCTACATAGGGGGGCCCAGGAGGTATAGGGGCCCCATAAGGCTCTAATTCATATACAATTTTAATAAACATTGGTATAACAGCTCAACCTCTAGACATTTTGGTGGCCAGCAGATTTTTTCCCCAAAATTATCTGAAATTGAGGAAAGCCACCAGAAAATACGAGAATGGTGTCGGGATACCGGAGCCCAAAATCTGGTAACTCACAACTTCTACCCAGTTCAGTCCCATTGCATGCTGGGTATTGTAGTCTTACATTAAACTTGGCATTCGGGGGGGGCGGAGCCGCATGCCGAGCGGGTAGGCAGCGTGTGAGGCGAGCTCCGCAAAAATAATCCTGTAAGCCCATAACTGACCCACAACAGGATACTTACCTGAAGCCAGGAAGGGTTGCGGACTTGGTGGCAGACACAGGCGCTACTATGAGGAGGAGCAGTCAGCAGCAAAGTCAGCGGGTCCGTGCTGACACCGCTGCAAAGCTAGAACAGTATGTGCGCAGCCCCAGGCAAGATGGCGCCCGTGCGGCTGCTACTTCCTCCCCTCCACAGGAATACCCGCCCGCACCGGAGCGCAGCAGTGTAAGCTGCACAAATAACCCTGCTACACAGAAAGGGGCAGGGGGGCGAAACGCCCCGAAAACAAGGCTGGGGACTATACTGGAGCCAGAGATGAGTACTGGGGGCCTGAATAAAGATGGCGCCTGCACCCCCCCCCCACCCCTCCCGAACAGCTCCAACCGATCGGGGAAGAAACTCAGATCACAGCTGCCCCAACTATACAAGATGTCCTTGCAGCAATAACTACCTGCCAGGCTTCGCTGACAGCAACTTTTACCACCAAAATCGAGGAAGTGAAGGTGAAACTGTCGCTACTAAAGCAGGATGTGCAGGTTATTCGAGAACGAACAGGAGCTGTGGAAGAAAGGGTGAGTGCCCTGGAAGATCGTACTGCCCCGCTGCCTAGTGAAATGACCGAGCTGTGCAAACTCATGAAACAGGCGACTGACCGTATGGAAGACATGGAAAACCGTCAAAGACGCTCCAATGTCAGAGTGGTGGGTCTACCTGAGAAATGTGAAGGTCAAAACCCAGAACTTTTCACGGAGCAGTGGATGAAAGAAATGCTTGGGAAAGAGATATTTTCACAGCAGTTTGTGGTTGAGAGGGCCCACAGGGTGCCTACACGCGCCCTTCCTCCTGGAGCCCCTCCGAGACCTTTCCTCATTAAGCTGTTAAACTACCGGGACAGAGACACGGCGCTCAAAGCTGCACGGGGCAAAGGTGACATCTACTACCAAGGGGCCCGTGTATCATTTTATCCGGACTACTCAGCAGCCCTGCAACGCCAGCGTAGTACATTCATCGGTGTCAAGAAGCGCCTACGTGAGATGGGGATTGCATACAGTATGATCTACCCTGCCAAGCTGCGGATCATGGAAGGTGGGAGAGTACAATTTTTTGACCAACCGGGGAACGTCCAACATTGGCTGGATACCCGTCCAAGTGCACAGATGCGTAGCCCTCCTCGGCAGCAAAGAAGCCCGCCCCGCCAGGTGTGAAGAAGCGAGGATTCAGCCTGATCTAGGGGTACCGTATGTACTACACCTTGAAAACCCCCATTTAATAGGAAGTTTTGGAGTCCTGCGGACTTACACCGGGCTGGGTTGGCCCTTTATTTGTATTTTGACCTCCCGGGGTACTGCAACCGGTTTTGTGTTTCAGCTGGGCCAACTAGGTCCTAATGTTAATTGATATACACAGAGCTAATACACAATGGGACTGTTCAGCCTGATCAAGAGATACTGGAACTACCATACCTTGATGACCCCCACTTTATAGGAAGGGCTGGAGTCCGACGGGTACTGTGCAGGGACAGCCCATTGATTACATTCTGGCTACTAGGAGTGTTTGGAGCAATTTGGGTGCTTAAAATGGGCCGGACATGTCCTAATGACAAAGGCTGTACACAATCTATACCCCTACTCTACATACCCCCCACATACAGGGTCAGTTCACTTTACTTTTCTCTGCTTTGCGGAGCTGGCCCCGGGCTGCTACGTGATAGCATTGTGACATTTCATACTCTTCGTGAGATAAAGAGGAGGAATTGATAGTCAATAGTTTTTTTGAACTCAGTGACTGCGGATGGACTAGTTTTTTTTTTTTTTTTTGGTTCAAGTTGTGAGCTCTTGCTCTATAAAGGTGTTTCGGGAAAGATGTATCTCCTAAGTTACAGGGTGGGGATACCGGGAGGGGGGAATATGTTGGGAAATGTTATCTCTATTCTGTGTCTTTCTATTCTGACTTTCCTTTCTTTCTGTGCTAAATGGGAGCCACATATGTGCTGGTTTTATGCGCTTTTTATATGTCTACTGTGTTGAGAAAATACTGGGCCTTACACCTTTTGGGAGGTGGCCAGTGGCCACCCCCCTCATACATATGTTAAACAAGGGTAATGGCAGTACAACAAAAATTTAACGTGATGTCATGGAATGTCAGGGGTTTAAATGATAAGATCAAACGGTCGGTGGTGTTGGAACAAATAAAGAAAGCAAAGGCAGACCTTATTATGTTGCAGGAAACCCATCTGGTGGGTCAGAAGGTTAAGGCCCTAAAGAGGTTCTGGGTTGCAACTGTATACCATGCAGAGTTTTCCAATTACTCAAGGGGTGTGGCCATATTGATTAGAAAAACTCTTAACTTTACGTTTGATAGGATCATAACGGATAGATTGGGGAGGTTTATAATATTGAAAGGCCTAGTAGACGGCACCACGTTTATATTCGTTAATGTCTACCTTCCGCCACCTGCAGATCTACAGATTCTTAACGCGATCCTACAAAAGGTAGCTGGCATGGGAAGCTTCCCTATGATATGGGCAGGGGACTTTAACATGGTTCCAGACCCAGGGATGGACAGATTGAGGCCTGTTGCGAGTGACAACCGAAACTTTGCAAACTGGATAGAAACTACTGGCCTCACTGATGCCTGGAGATGGAGAAATCCACATCTCCAACAATTTTCGTGTTACACTACTTCCTCTTCGGCGCTGTCCAGGATCGACATCATCCTGGTCAGTGCCGAAGTGTTACAGGCCCTGGAACATGTTTATTTTTCCACACGAGTGTGCTCTGACCACTCCCCAGTGATACTGACATTGGCAGGAAGGGATTCTGGGGCTACTAGAAACTGGAGACTCCCCCCTAAGTGGATCTCCAACGCTAAAGTGGGGGAGATGTACGTCCCAACGCTGGAGGCCTACTGGCAGAACAATCTAGGTAGTGCCTCTGCGAATATTGTCTGGGACGCATGTAAAGCCCACACAAGAGTTACCTATATTTCTCTTATATCATCTGTAAGGAGGGAGCAGGATGCCAGCCTTGACCTGGCCAGGGCGGAACTAGAAACCCTTGAGTCTGATCTAATAGCCCATCCCTCAGAAAGTACCGAACAGGAGCATGCAGCAGCCCAAAGACGTGTAAATCTACTGCTCATTGATAAAGCCTCCCAGAGAGAAACTTACAGGAAAGCAATGTGGTTTGATAAGGGGGATAAGAATGGGAAACTGCTTGCCCTGTTAGCAAAGGGAGATGTCCCACATACCGTTGTTTAGGGAATCAAAGGGGAAGATGATGTATTGATCACTGATAGACCCCAGGTGGTTAATAGGTTCCATCAATATTTTCAAAGTAGTTATGCTGCCCCTCCACCACCCTCATTCCAGAACCTTAATGAATACGTAGACAGGATAATGCTTCCACGCCTTGACCAACCACAGGTAGGGGAGTTAGAACTGGACATGTCTGAGGAGGAAATAACTAAGGCTATTGCTGACATGCCCGCTGGCAGGTCACCTGGACCAGATGGTATTCCAGCAGAATGGTATAAACGTCATGTTGAGATTCTGGCCCCTAAACTTTGCACACTCTTTAATAGGACGTCGCTGGACACCCCGCTACCAGACTCTTGTTATTTGGCCCACATAACTCTGATCCCCAAAGCTGGCAAACCACTTGATAGGTGTGATTCTTACCGTCCCATCTCTTTGCTGAATTGCGACATTAAAATTTTTGCAAAGGTGTTGGCAAACAGGGTCAAAAATATAATTACTAAATTGGTGCACCCAGATCAAACGGGG
Organism: Xenopus laevis; assembly: GCF_017654675.1. Lineage (NCBI taxonomy): Eukaryota > Metazoa > Chordata > Amphibia > Anura > Pipidae > Xenopus > Xenopus laevis. The sequence goes on along the minus strand of NC_054380.1, from coordinate 139,349,280 downwards.
TTCATGCCGAACAAGGCCACGGACATAAATATTCGGAGACTGCTTAATAATTTGGCTCTTGACCACACTAATAGCAAGACCAGAATAGTGGTGTCCTTGGACACGGCAAAGGCGTTTGATACGGTGTCCTGGGAGTACCTTTGGGAAGTCTTAAGCAGGTTCGGTTTTGGACAACGTTTTCTAGGGTGGATAAAGGCAATATATTATAAGCCGGGAGCCAGAGTGTTAGTGAACGGCCTACTCACGGATGAAATACGGCTGGAGCGGGGAACGAGACAGGGTTGCCCCCTCTCCCCACTGTTGTTCGCCCTAGCAATAGAGCCGCTGGCGGTGAAATTAAGGGAAGCCCAAGAGGTGGAAGGGCTGGCAGTAGGTAATATTATTGAAAAGTTGTCATTGTATGCTGATGACATGCTCCTATATCTGGCTAACCCTGACAAAGCCTTAGAGACAGCCCTGAACCTCATAGAGGAATTTGGGAAGTTCTCTGGTCTTTGTGTCAATAGAGCGAAATCAGTGATATTTCCAATAGATCCGTTGCCCACTGGCTCACCATTGCAAATTCACCACTTACAAGTAGTACAGTCTTTTACATACTTGGGAATAAAAATTCACATTAACTATAAGAAATTTGAAGAACATAACTTGACCCCTATTGTGGATGCCTTGAAGGCCAAGACCGAGGTCTGGCAGCAGTTGCCCCTTTCACCCCCGGGCAGGATCAACCTGTTCAAAATGGTGTTCCTGCCCAAATTCTTGTATGTATTCCACAACTCGCCTATTTTACCACGAAACCAATGGTTTAAATATATTGATGCAATATTGAGGAGGTTCATATGGGCGGGGGAGCACCCACGTTTGAATTTTAATACATTGCAGGCCCCAGTGACTGGTGGGGGGCTAGCACTCCCCAACCTCAAGTTATATTTTCTGGCCAGCCAATTAACGTATGCGCATTGGTGGTTTGTACCTCAAATTGATAATCTCTCCACTACACTGGAGGCCGCTGGCATGGGGTATTGGGAAGCGCTGTCCAAGCTGCCATATAGGGGTCCCACGGAGTATTACAAACTAACAACACCGATGGCCACAGTGGCTGAGGCATTTAAGCGAGGTCTCTAACATGCTCGCAAGGGGAGGCCAGTGTGGTCCCCCTGGACCCCATTATGGGGTAATGGTACTCTCCCGCACCTAAGTTCTATACCTGATATTAACGCCTGGGCTATTAAGGGAGTAAAGACGCTAGGGGTTATTGTAGAGAATGGTGACATAAAGGGGTTTCAGAGCCTAAAAGAGGAATTCCAGTTACCCAACTCCATGCTCTTTAGATATTTGCAGCTAAGACATGCATTCAGAATGCAATTTCCCATACAACCCATTGAAATGGTGGTCACTACACTGGAGAAATACCTACGAAAGGTGGATCTCAAAAAACCGACATCATGGTTCTATACAATATTGTGCCAAGCCTCCCCAGACCCCCTAGCTAAGGCAAAAGAGAAATGGGTTGGGGATATTCCGGAACTGGAGGACGGAATGTGGGAGGATGCACTGAAGCAGATTCCGGACATTACAATGTCAATTAGAGACAGATATATCCAGGCCAAATTCCTTAACAGAGTTTATCTTACCCCCCACAGACTTGCTAGGATATATCCTTCGACCCCAGACCACTGTGTTAAATGTACACAAGAGGTTGGCACATTTTTGCATGTATTCTGGACATGCCCGCATATCCAGAGGTATTGGGGGGAGGTTTTACAATACATATCTGATGCATTGGGTGTCCCATGTATTAAAAACCCACTGATATGCCTCTTGGGGGTGGTGGACGATCTAGGGCTGCAAGTGGGAATCAAACTATGCTATCTACAATTGCTATACTATGCAAAGAAAGCCATTTTGCTTCAATGGAAGTCCACGGCTCCCCCAACACTAGCCTTTTGGCGTAGACTGGTTAATGACACCCTCCCAAACCAAAAACTGACGTACATTGCCCGGGGATGCCCCCAAAAATTTGAGAAGGTTTGGGCTCAGTGGCTGACCTTGGAGGACTCTAGAAAGGATCCTACAGTGTAATGTGATCACCCTTGGCACAAGAGTGCGGAAGTAAAACGCAGGTAGACTAAGGTGATAACAAGATAAATTTATTGATACAGCATTTGTATTTTATTGGCTTGCAATGTCGGCTTCTCTGTCTTCTTTCTTTCCTCCTTTTTCTCTCTTCTCTTTCTCAAATGTGTGTTCTTGAAAAATGAAAAATAAAAACTTTTAAAAAAAAAAAACTTGGCATTCGGCAAATTTTTAAACAAAAACTGCATTACCCAACATGCACTGGGAGACGCAGTCTTGGCACATTTGGGCAAAAAAAAACTTTGGCTGGTTTCTAAAGTACAAAACAGCCAAAGGCGCAAAAAGTAGCTCAAATCCGTACATTGGCTAGTTTGTACTTTCAAAACCCGCTTGGGCTTTAAATGAAATAAAACCGCCAACCTGGTAACCCTGATTACAGGCCACACGTCAATGTCGGAATCTAACCATATACTGACTTTTGTAAATATACATTGTATCAGATTTAAATGTACTATTCCATGTTACACATTACAATCCAGCCACAGAACTGACATTTACAAACAGGTAATAGATAAAATATATATGTTTAAAGTTGCAGTTTGTGTACAGACACATGCTCAAGATGTGCAGGCGGTCATAAAAATGTGTTGTGTTCACGCCTTGAAAACCTAAAATAAGTTATAACCCCTCTTACTAGCAGCCTGAGTGACCATGTTCTGTGTTACCTGTGTGCCTGTCTATTCTTTTAAGCTTCTGTCTCTGCACAGGAACACTGTCTTTGCTTCAATTAGTATTTACAGTCATATGAAAAAGTTTGGGAACCCCTCTTAATTCTTTGGAGTTTTCTTAATCACTGGCTGAGCTTTCAAAGTAGCAACTTCCTTTTAATATATAACTTGCCTTATGGAAACAGTAGTATTTCAGCAGTGACAAAGTTTATTGGATTAACAGAAAATATGCAATATGCATCATAACTAAATTAGACAGGTGCATAAATTTGGGCACCCCAACAGAGATATTCCATCAATACTTAGTTACAAATGTAACAGCCTCTAGACGCCTCCTATAGCCTTTGATGAGAGTCTGGATTCTGGATGTGGCTATTTTTGTCCAATCTCCAGGTGTTTATTTTTTTGGAATGCCGTGTTCTTCTTCCACCATCCAAAGCACTTTTTGTTATGAGCAAATAACTCAATTTTTGTCTCATCAGTCCAAAGCACTTTGTTCCAAAATGACTGTGTCTTGTGTAAATGAGCTTTTCCATACAACAAGCGAGTGTGTTTGTGTGAGTGCAGAAAGGGCTTCTCATCCCCCTGCCATACACATGGTCTTTGTGCAAATTGTGCTGAATTGTAGAACGATGTACAGATACACCTGCATCTGCAGCAAGATGTTCTTGCAGGTCTTTGGAGATGATCTTTGGGTTGTCTGTAACATTCTCACAATCCCCCGCATATGCCGCTCCTGGATTTTTCTTGGCCTGTCAGACCTGGGTTTTACAGCAACTGTGCCTGTGGCCTTCCATTTCCTCATTACATTCCTTACAGTTGAAACTGACAGTTTAAACCTCTGAGATGCTTTTTGTAGCCTTCCCCTAAACCCTGATACTGAACAATCTTTGTTTTCAGATCTTTTGAGAGTTGCTTTGAGGATCCCATGCTGTCACTCTTCAGAGGAGAGTCAAACAGAAGCACAACTTGCAATTGGTCACCTTAAATACCTTTTCTCATGATTGGACACACCTGCCTATGAAGTCCAAGGTTTAACCAGCTAATCCAACCAATTTGGTGTTGCCAGTAATCAGTATTGAGCAGTTACACGCATTCAAATTAGCAAAATTACAAGGGTACCCACATTTGTGCACAGCCAGTTTCTCACATTTGATTTAATTCCATACAACTGAATACTGCTTCTCTAAAAATCTTTGTCCAGAAAACACCCCAGTACTCGGATGTTTCTGGGAAATTAAAGACATACCCCTGGTATCTTTTCTGATGAAAGTGGAGTCAATTATTATGCAGGCTGAGAGGGGTTCCCAAACTTTTTCTTATGACTGTATTTGTTGTGTTGCTATATTTTTTGGACAAAGCTTTTTCTCAAGTTTCTTAAATGTGGTATAGGAGCACATGCCTGTAAGAAAATTAAAATGGTCCTTGTGCCAGAAGCACTAGGCTAGAACTAGGCCCCTGTACTGGAATAACATGATTGGGAGAAAGTAGCCCATCTGCTAGATGTAAGTGTCTTTAGAAAAGTAGACTGACCAATGAGCCAGGACTATGGTGATGGAAGAAACCTACAGGTCCATGAGCTAGAAGCACCTTATAAGAAGATATGAGACAGGCACATGAGCTGGAATCACATGACTGGATAAAATGAGACAGGTCCACTAAGAGACACAATAAACATATAATGATATGTTGATCAAATTTCCTTTTAAGTGGTGTAATTATCTGTAGTTGCTCAGGATAGACATTTTGAATGGACTCCTGTACTAAACTGGTGTATTAGTTGGCACACCTACCTACGGAATATGTAGCTCATAAGCACAATGTCATAATAATGACCCAGCAAATCTTCATTATTAGTGGAATTATATCAGATGTGCAGGAAAAGAGGAGGTACTATTTGTATGTAATGGGCAGAATCGAGAGGATTGTGGTGAATATAGTGTAATGCACACTATGGTGTACAGGCTGATCTAATTGGCTGCTGCATAATGTGCTCTGTAGAACAACTCCCAGCAGGCTGCTGCCAGTCCTTGGTTCCTAGTAGGCTAATAGGAGTTGTAGTTTAATTTTTTACTTTTAGTCTAATGCACTTGCCTGTATTTCCTTAATTGGAACTGGATATTTAGGCTCCCCTATTTTTTTATTAAATCCCATTATTGCACTATATCAGTCCCCCAGTGACAGTTGCAGGGATATATATTGTGCACGTGCTTCTTCCCAGGACTCAGTACTTGCACCCTTATTATAACATGTATGTTCAGCAGTGGTTCTATTGCTAAGCTGATCACTCACACTGCAATCAGGTTGGCCAATTTGGTCTCAAGCTGCTCCACATGTTCATCTCCCATGTGATCCATTAGCAACAATTAAAATCAAAATTATTCAGTTACCCTTTGAACCCCCATGTAGGGGCAAATGTGAAGCACAAACGGCCCAATCATGTTGGCCAGATCACATTCAATCTCCTTGTTTGATCCAGACAATCATATCCTCCATCCCGGTCCGTACCATAATTAGTTATTTTGGGGAATAAGTGTTGCTGGCGATCAGATGAGCTAAACATTTAAAGTAATAGTCTGGGCATGGGCAACACCGCTCTCATGAAACCCCAAGATTCCCTTTCAACCTAATTGGAGGTATAGACCAATCACTGCACAGTTTATTTATAAGGAGAGTAGCAATGCAAATGTGTAATGTATTTATAAATGAGGAATAAATGGTAAATTAAAGTCAACTTTGTTGTGTTGTTTGTTCTTGTATAACTCAAATTGGTGGAATGATCACATGACCAGACAACTGTTTGGCCGATCAAACCTTTACTGGGATAGACCACGTGGTATTTGGATGTCCACGAGGTCAGACCATAGAGAATACTGGCGTAAGCGGGAGTAGTTCTCCAGGACTATGGAACGTAGCAATGTGATTGGTTAGATAGGTCGAGGGCTTGTTACCCCATAAACCAATAAGGTGTGCCGGCACATAGAATGTGATTCACTTACACTAATTCCTATACATACAGCCGGGAAAAGAAGTATTGAAACATCATTTTTCTAATGGCATATTGACATGAAATTGACACCAAGGAAAGAATATTTCTCATTATTTTTTTAAATATAAATCCGCTTGGGTTATTTCCCCTTATTTATCAATGCACTTTCCCGAAAAAATTCCAGTGTGGAAAAAAAAAAATCATACGACCATTCGAATTGTACAAATTTTTCAGTTTTTTTCGCCCAAAACCCACAAAATCTTTTGAATATTGCCCAAAAAAAACAGGATGTCTTCGGGACTTCTCCCATAGACTTATATACAACTTCGGCAGGTCTGAGAATCCAGATTTTTGAATTCAGACTTTTTCCTCGGGGTATAATAAATACTGCAATAAATTTGAAGACTTTAATAAATAACCCCCCTGATATCGTTAACAACCCAAGTAATTGACACCTGCAGAGAACTTAAATAAGTCCATTAAGTTCTGTATAATAAAGTGGAATGACACAGGGAATAAGTATTGAACACATGAAGAAAAGGAGGTGCAAAAAGGATGGAAAGCCAAGAAACCTGCTGAAATGTTTCACAAGGAAACTTTGAAGAAACTCTGGGCGACTTCGGTAAACGAATCGCTCTGATTGTCATCCCGCAGGTGATTTACATTCTAGCCGACGGGAAGGCAGGGAAAGGTAGTTTGGGAAGATTAGTCGCCCCGAAGAAGAAGAGATTAGTCGCCTGAATCTGACCGTGTGTCTCTGACATTACGCAGTTTAATCAGACCCAGGGGGTGACCATTTCAGCACAAAACGTAAACAATAAAAATAACTCCTGCCCACTGGGCGCTGCCTTCACACATTTGCAGAATTCCCTTGTTTTTCACTTTTAATATAGAGAGGGGTATTCTGAGACAATTTGCAACTGGTTTTAATCACGGCCCCGCCCCTCTACATCTCCGCACAGCCCCCTCAACATCACGGCCCCACCCCTCTACATCACGGCCCCACCCCTCTACATCTCAGCACCACCCCCTCAACATCACAGCCCCACCCCTCTACATCTCAGCACCGCCCCCTCAACATAACGGCCCCACCCCACTACATCTCAACACCGCCCCCTCAACATCACGGCCCTACCCCTCTACATCTCAGCACCGCCCCCTCAACATCACAGCCCCACCCCTCTACATCTCAGCACCGCCCCCCTCAACATCACGGCCCCACCCCTCTACATCTTAGCACCGCCCCTCAACATCATGGCCCCACCCCCTGTCCTGCATACCTCCGTCCCTCCTTTGACAGGTCATCCCGCAGTCCCTCATTTGTACTGGAAAGTCCCTATTTTCTCTGCACTGAACAGCCAGAAAAAGAAACAAAGTTTCTCACTCACAGCAGAGAGCCCAGAACAACTAACAGGTGCAAATAAGATACTTACAAAAACACAGTTTAGATAAGGAGAAATATTTTCAAACTTTCATAACCTGCCAAATTTTGTAAAACAAACATGGTAATTAGGGGGTGTGGCCACATAAAGGGGTGTGGTCAAAAAACATTTTTGTCCCTCTTTTTACTTCCAAAATGTTGGGAGGTATGGTCCTGGTCTCCACCGAGGGGGGGAGGAAGATGTCACTCCTAACCGTGTTTTATGAATCTGGCCAATAATAGCTGACCTTGACTTCCTGGATTATCATTGGCTAAGGAATGGCCTGTTATTATGGCATCACATCTGGGAAGAAATGGGTAAGAAATGGGATTGTAGAAGCATTGGGTGGATTTTCACTAAGACTAGGGAGGGCTAAGCCCAAAGCTGACTAATAGTAAAGAATCAAGAGAAGGGGAAAAAATGAAAGAAAAAGCTTTACTTCCTGTTTTTCCCCCTCAAGATGTAGGTCCCGGTACAGCCGCAAGAGGATTGGCTAGTCTGGTGGAAGAAATGTGAAGCTTCCTGTAGCTCAGCCAATCACCTAGTGGCAGGACAGGAACTTGCAGTTTGAGGGGAAAAAGCTGAAGTTTAGTCAGTGTCTCTGCTGTAGTAAATGAACTGTTCCTGGGTTATATGTGTCAGAGCAGCACCCAGGTACCTTTTTATCTTTATTCCTTTACTTTAATTCCCTTCTGCCCCTTTCCCCACCAGCCTGGAAACAGTAAAACAAACAGTAGAGTCTGTATATCAAGTTAGGGGAACATGAAGTCAGAGCACAGAAATATGGAGGGCGCTGGGGGGAACCAAAATGCAAAGTTCCCAGTAAAGAACACAAAGGGACCTGTGAAGTGATAGAAGAGAAGATGGTTTGGGTAAATGAAAAGAAACAAGAGGAAAGGGGGTAAAACATAGAATGTACAGGTGATGGTGGAAAACAGTATAAAAAGGGGAATTGCACTTTCTTCTATGACATGCTCTGTGTTTACATAAGCAAAGAGGTAAAATCAAAACATGCTGGCAAGGAGAGGGTTAAGTAGCCTTCTCAAACACAGAAATCAACCTCTGCCTAGAAGGTTAAAGGAGAACTAAACCCTAAAAATCTAAATGTTTAAAAATGGCATATTTTCTATAGTGAACTTATTACACGAGGCTAAAGTTTGAGCTTGTCAATAGCAGCAATGATCCAGGACTTCAAACTTGTCACAGGGGGTCACCATCTTGGAAAGTGTCTGTGACACTCACATGCTCAGTGGGCTCTGATTGGCTGTTGAGAAGCTAAGCTTAGGGCTCGTCACTAATTATCCAGCAGAAAATGAGCTTCCCTGGCTGTAATATAAGCTGATGCTACAGGTTTGCTGATTATTCAATTCTGATGCTAATTGCACTGGTTTCTGTGCTGCCATGTAGTAATTATGTGTATTAATTACTAATCAGCCTTATATTGTGACATTTCTATTCTATGTGTACTGTATATTGTGAGTGGCTCCCTAAGCTCAGTAAGTGACAGCAGCACAGAGCATGTGCAGTGAATCAGCAGAAAAGAAGATGGGGAGCTACTGGGGCATCTTTGGAGACACAGATCTTTACTGCTAAAGGGCTGTGGTTGCCTTGGGCTGGTACAGAAGCACAAAACATCATGTACAACATTTCTACCTACTTCTTTAGTTAGGCTTTAGTTCTCCTTTAAAGGGAATGTAAGTCGTTTAGAATTACGTTTTCTTGCATTAGGGGTTTATATCCCCTTTAATGATTCTGCGCTGTTCCTGCTCGATCCTGTAGATGGCAGTTAGAGTTTTAGGATCTATCCCACATCACAAGACTGGAAGGGAAGGCAAATGAGAAGGGGGTGGAGGATATACAGGGAACAGCAGCAGCAGCAGCAGCAAAAGCAGCGAAAGATGGTTGTGATGTAAAAACCGAGCCCAATGGTGAAATCCGTGCAGCAGCAGCAGAATCGGGTGCTGGGGCAGGGGCTGTGATATGCGCCGGGGAGGGGAGGCATGCCCCCGTTTTGCTTGTGTTCTGCAGGGAGAATTTAACAGCAGAGGCAAAGGGGGGGCTCGGAGACTGCTGGATAAAGCTGACAGCTGCCTGCTTCTGCCTCCTTTGTGTGAATCTCCTGAGGATAGAAATGATCCATCCGGCACCCCTCCTCTGTGTTTCCTAGTGCCATGGAGAAGGGTGCATCCCCTGCTGCTCTGACCAGCAATTGCCAGCGCATTTCGCAGCATCACTGAATCGCAGGGGGCTGATGGACGTAACCATGGATTTTGCACGGAAAACATCACACTGATCCATCCTCCGATCCCCGGCCGGACTCTGCCATTGGGTTATTATTGTTAATTATGATGGTACCCTCCCTAAGAATATCTTTTATATCTCGCCGAGCTCTCGTTTCATTGGCTCTTATTTATCTGTCGGCGCAGGATCCGGGGCTTTTGGAGGAATGAAGAATCTTGTGGTTTGACTGAAAACAAAGAGAATAAACTGCCCCCCCCCACCTTTAACCTGTGGAGTCGTTATCAGCTGGTAAATTTGCATGTGCCATACCATCAGTCTGAGGAGCAGCCGGGACTCTGGGGGGCAATGCACATCCATCACAGTTCTGATGGTTAGGAATCCCCCCTCACCTTCTGTTTAGGAATGGCACCTTACCCCCCTCCTGACGCCTTGGACCCAATGATCAGGGGCGCGTGTAAGAAATGAATATAGATTTGGGTGCCACTTGCTTCTATCAATTTGGAAGCGGCTCTGGATTCCGGCCTATAAAGCCGGTGTGACGCTTAAAGGCCAAATAAAAAAATAAGGCCTTGCTTAAAATGACAGACCTTTTTTTTATTTTAAACTCATCGTTACCCCTTTTTGAGAACTTTATTTACTGCCTTTTTCTTTAAATTAAAGCAGGCAATACCCAGGAGCTGTATGGAGAAGATGCCCCGGAACCGAGCCTTTTCCGAGCCGGAGTACTCTGCGGAATATTCAGCGGACTATTCGGTCAGTTTGCCGTCAGATCCGGATCATGGGGTCGGCAGGACGCACGAGGTCACCGTACGGAGCTCCGGCTGTTGCCTCTGTTTGCCACGCTTTATGCGCCTCACCTTTGCACCGGAGTCTCTGGAGAACCTCTATCAGACATACTTCAGGCGGCAGCGGCATGAGACTCTGCTGGTCCTGGTGGTCTTTGCCGCCCTCTTCGACTGCTACGTCATCGTCATGTGTGCTGTGGTCTACAGCAGCGACAAACTGGCTTCTACTTTGGTGGCAACGGTGGGGCTTTTGGCTCATCTCTTGCTCTTCTTCCTATGCAAGTTTGGCTTGTTACCGGACCGCATTTCCCGTAAGTTTGTCCCCTACATCCTGTGGATCTTGATAGCTGCCCAGATCTTCTCGTACTTGGGCCTCAACTTTGCACATTTCCACGAGGCAAGTGACACTGTGGGCTGGCAGGCCTTCTTCGTCTTCTCGTTCTTCATCACTCTGCCTCTTCGTCTCACCCCCATTGTCCTCATCACTGCGGTGTCGTGTGGCATTCATACCCTGGTGTTGGGCGTCACCATCGCTCAGCAGCAGCAGGATTCCATCAATGGAAATGCCTTGCTACGGCAGGTAAGTACCACTGTCAAATAAACTGGGCCTAGGTTCCATTGAGAGGAGTCCTAACCTCTTAGGGCTAGGGTTGCCATATTTTCTGGAAAAAATACTGGCCTTCCCATATTGTTATGGTTTTTCCCTATAAATAATATTGGCATCAAGCAGACCAGGCCGGTAAAATACCGGGCAAGTGGCAACCCTACTTAGGGCCCACCAGAGAACCTGACATTTAAGACCCACTCTGATGGAAATTAGATATGGTGCCAATTGTTATAATTTTATACAGACGACTCCTATTGCCCCGCCACATCCATACAAATTTAGACTTATATTTAATGTATTGTATATATTACATTAAATGTAAGGCCTTGTTACAGCAGGTAAGTACCACTGTCAAATAAACTGGGCCTAGGATCCATTGAGAGAGAGTTCTTAGGCCGCAGTGTCGGACTCCACCTTTTAGGGCCCACCAGAGAACCTGACATTCAAGGCCCACTCTGATGGAATGTAAATGTAGATGTGGTGCCAATTGTTATAATTTTATACAGGCCTATGCTGAGAAAAAGAAAGGGCTGCTAGTAATTGTCATGGGATTGAACCCACCGGGACATCATCTGCTCCTCTGGTTGCCCAATCCGATGCAGAATCATGTGATTGTAGGTCCTGGGCCCAGGTATTGGGCTCGAGACTCCTCTTGTGCCCACCCCCCTCTGTCCATGCAAATTCAGACATACTGTATGGGGAGGCACATTTATTAAAGGTTGAATTTCGAATTCATGTGAGTTTTTTTTATCTCTAATAGATTCGATTTTATTTGAAATTCGATTGGGGGGTTATTTCATTAAAAAAAATCAAATATCTTAAACTCGCAAGAATTCGAATTAAAAATACGAATCGAGTTTGGATTATTCACAATTCGAATTTGAGAGTTTTGAAAATAAAATGAAATCGAAAATTCAAATTCGAATGAGATTTTTCGACCCTTAATAAATCTGCCCCTATTAATGTATTGCATATTGGCCTCATGGGAAATATTGATTATGGGAGGCGCAGGCAATTCATTGCAACATTGGAATTTGTCTCTCATGGCTACGCCACTTGGTGCTCCATATACAACAGCAGAGTTGTTATCTTTAGGGGGTTTATAGAGAATGCCTTGGCTGTGGATATCAATATGGCAGCTTCCTTTGCATTTGTGTATATACATATAGATATATATTACCTAAATAAATCAATATGGCAGCTCTTGTATAATATAAGGAGGTGAAATAGGTAAAGAGTACGGCAGCCACCGGCTGTATGTATATATATTATAGGAGATAAATAGAGATTACTAGTAATAATTTGCACAAGGTAGGCCGAGAGAGTCGGGCAGACGGGTGCAGAACTCTGGACTGTAAAAATATTGTTTTTTATCAGAGACTGACTGCAATGGTAACTGACACACCCGCTGTCTGATGCAAGTCCGCAACCAATCACGTGCCATCTTCTTAGACATTTACTACTGCTTTGCAGAAATCAGTCCTTGCCCCAGTGGAGCTTACAATCTAAGGCCCCTATCCCATTCACACACACTGGGGGGCGTTCTATTAGGAGCCTAAAGCAGCACACGGGGCCCATAAGGGAAGCATTAGACATAGGGAGGGGATCTGCAAGTACAACGGAGCTGTAAACTGATGGAATACACATGGGATTTTATCTGTTATCCTCATGGGCAGGCCACTCTGCTCTTGTGATGATGTCATGCACTTCAATGATGTCAGCGTTCCGCCTCAGAGGTCGACAACTAATTACAAAGATGTGAAATGTCAAGCCAGTTGTAGCTCCACAATTCCCAGCATCCCCTGCCAGCCTTTGGGCATCCCTGATGGATATACTGAAATGGTCCATCAATATTTCATTACTATGGGGCCCCTGTGGTGACTGAGGGCCCAGGATCCATCCCTGTGAATAGGAATATTTCCTGGCAAAGTTCCTTCAGGCAGACATGAGTCAAACCCCTGCATACATGAAATATTTATCATATTGTGACTGTATTTTCCTACTACTATGACACCTGTTTGAGATACATTGACAAATATACACAGGTTTTAGTTTTCTTATGGTTTTGTGGGATGGAGGACTCTAATAAGATAAGGAAAGTGAGCAGTTACTTGTACTTTGACTCGTAAAAGAAGACGGCCTCCACTTGTACCTCTCATTGGCTCACTGGTGTACTTTGTGAAACTGATGAAAAGCTCTGTAAGCAGGTCACTATATTGATCATGTTGATATAAAGGCTATTGTACTGGCCCTTTAAATATTTATACCGGTTAATTTAATCTCCCACTGGCTCAAACTCACATCCGAATAGCAACTCTCCCTTTATATGGTCACAGAACAACCCCTCAGTAACTTCTAATATCCTTATCATTTACAGTAGGGGGTACATTATCCCTTATAATACATGAGTGACAGAGTTCCCTGTATAACTCAGCCTGCAGCCTTGTGTCTTTATATGGTCACAGAACAACCCCTTAGTGACTTCTAATATCCTTATCATTTACAGTAGGGGGTACATTATCCCTTATAATACATGAGTGATACTCAGAGTTCCCTGTATAACTCAGCCTGCAGCCTTGTGCCTTTATATGGTCACAGAGCAACCCCTCAGTAACTTCTAAAATCCTTATCATTTACAGTAGGGGGTACATTATCCCTTATAATACATGAGTGATACTCAGAGTTCCCTGTATAACTCAGCCTGCAGCCTCGTGTCTTTATATGGTCACAGAACAACCCCTCAGTGACTTCTAATATCCTTATCATTTACAGTAGGGGGTACATTATCCCTTATAATACATGAGTGATACTCAGAGTTCCCTGTATAACTCAGCCTGCGGCCTTGTGCCTTTATATGGTCACTGAACCCCGCAGTGACTTCTAATATCCTTATCATTTTTAGTAGGGGTAGATTAGATTTAAATTATTTGTTAGTCGGGAGTCCATATGGCTGATTTCTGTAGATCTCTAGCTAAGCCAGATGGACATGCCCCAGTTTGAAAGGCCATCACAATGCATAAGTTATATCAAAAAGATATATATCCCAAGGCTTCTTTATAGTAAAAACGAGTCATTTATTAGTAATCAAATTAAAAAGTTTTCGGTACATACTGACCCCACATGGCCCACCTTACGCATTTCGTACCCTCTGGTGTCTCTGTCAGTAAAACATTGAGTACAGAATTTAAATCTAAGTAGTCCCACCCCTTTTTCTTTTAAAACCAATTGAAAGTCACAGGCAATTAGCCCTGCTTCTTTTATATTTTTTAACCCATAGTGCCTATGCAGGGTATTTGTACCACTTCCTTTAAGTTATGCATAATAGTCTTGAGTTATACATTGATATATCAAATTCTCAGTTAACATCATAATCTCTAAAATGAATTCCTGCACCACATCATAAATTAATAGTATATACATATCCAACTCTTAAAAAATACAGGTAATGTGTTTATAGAACTTTGCACATACTTCATTGTCATCAAACTGTTGTAAGTGACATGAGTCATCATCGTTTCATTCTGTTTATAGTGCTATAAGGTGAGTGTAGTTCTTTAATATAGGGCAGAGCTCTGTTTTTATACATTTAGGTGTAACATGTCACATCAAATTCATGATTAAGCCCTAATGGCAAATGCGGTGTCAGATGAAAAATCCAGTATACATCTCTCCTTTCTAAAAGTTTTTGGTGGTCCCCTCCTCTCACTCCTGATCTTACCCTCTCTATCCCCTGAATGGAGAACTGGGTTGTATCCCCTCCACTACACATTGCAAAGTGCCTAGTAATATTACTTTTTTCTACTGTTTGTGGGTTCCTGATCTGACTCATATGTTCTCTCGCTCTTTCTTTCAATGTCCTACCCGTACATCCAACGTATTGTTTGCAGCACTTCAATCATGTCATCAGATAGATCACGAATGTAGTGTTACAATTGATGTATCCTTTAATATAATATTTCTTAGACACTTTCATATGTTCATAGGTACGACTACCACATTTGTAATTACCCATGGACATAAGTGGCCCTAAATCTCGTTTCCTAGGTTCCGTTTTAAAGAGACTATGTGATAGCATGTCCTTTAGAGTGGGAACCCGTTTAGGGACAATACTGATCCCCGGGCTCAACACCATAAAGAAGTGCTCATCGCCATAGAGGATAGGCAAAAATTTCTTTACAATTCTAGATATTTCAAAGAATTGTTTACTGTATGCAGTTGTTAGTACCACCTTTTCTGACCAAACCTGACTGTTCTCCTTGGTTCCAGTTCCTTTGAGTAGATCCTCCCTATCACTCCCCTTTGCTCTCTGAAGGGTTTCTATATAGTCCTCTGCTTGTATCCTCTTTCCAGAAACCTCCTCTGCATATCTCCTGCCTGCCACCCAAATTGTCTCTCTGTCTAGCAGTTCCTTCGGAGTCTCAGGAACTGTCCAACAGGTATGCCCTCTATCAGTCTCTTAGGGTGACAAGACGAGGCATGCAGAAGGGTGTTGCCGCTATAGGGTTTACGGAATCTACTTGTAGCTATTAAGTTGCCCTCTATCTGTAGTATTGCATCGAGATTAGATTTAGTCAAGTAGTTCACTTATCCAAGTTCTAGTTGGTCAGACTTTCTTGTTCCGGAATCAACCAAGAATCCAGCCAATAGTAAGCACAGACAAGAAACTCAGCATAAATTTCAACAAAAAGGTACTGACAAAAATATGAATAAAATAATATTACCTAGGACCCTTCTCTTTGTCTTATGTACTTTCCCTTTTTTTCAGTGCCACCATGTGATAATTAGTTAATATCTTTGTCATGCTGCAGTAATTATGTTGATGCTGCATGTGTTGCTTTATCACAATAACACCATTTAAATGACTTTGTATGATAGTACAATATGAGCAATTAGAGCAAAAACACCCCCCGAGACCACTTAGTTAACCTCCCGGATGAGCCAGTGCTGCTCCATACTCAGTATTACTGTAGAGCAGGTGCTTTCTTTACATATTTGTTGCAGCTCTCAGTGTCATCACATACTGTATCCTGCTGGGAATGAGAGCTGTGTGGATATATACAACAAATAGTCTCTGGGAAGGGAGTGTGACTGTGGGATAGCAGGTATAGTAGGGAGAGATGGTGTCTATAGTAACAGTGGATAATAGTCTCTGGGAAGGGAGTGTGACTGTGGGATAGCAGGTATAGTAGGGAGAGATGGTGTCTATAGTAACAGTGGGATAATAGTCTCTGGGAAGGGAGTGTGACTGTGGGATAGCAGGTATAGTAGGGAGAGATGGTGTCTATAGTAACAGTGGATAATAGTCTCTGGGAAGGGAGTGTGACTGTGGGATAGCAGGTATAGTAGGGAGAGATGGTGTCTATAGTAACAGTGGATAATAGTCTCTGGGAAGGGAGTGTGACTGTGGGATAGCAGGTATAGTAGGGAGAGATGGTGTCTATAGTAACAGTGGATAATAGTCTCTGGGAAGGGAGTGTGACTGTGGGATAGCAGGTATAGTAGGGAGAGATGGTGCCTATAGTAACAGTGGATAATAGTCTCTGGGAAGGGAGTGTGACTGTGGGATAGCAGGTATAGTAGGGAGAGATGGTGCCTATAGTAACAGTGGGATAATAGTCTCTGGGAAGGGAGTGTGACTGTGGGATAGCAGGTGTAGTAGGGAGAGATGGTGCCTATAGTAACAGTGGATAATAGTCTCTGGGAAGGGAGTGTGACTGTGGGATAGCAGGTATAGTAGGGAGAGATGGTGTCTATAGTAACAGTGGATAATAGTCTCTGGGAAGGGAGTGTGACTGTGGGATAGCAGGTATAGTAGGGAGAGATGGTGCCTATAGTAACAGTGGATAATAGTCTCTGGGAAGGGAGTGTGACTGTGAGATAGCAGGTATAGTAGGGAGAGATGGTGCCTATAGTAACAGTGGGATAATAGTCTCTGGGAAAGGAGTGTGACTGTGGGATAGCAGGTATAGTAGGGAGAGATGGTGCCTATAGTAACAGTGGATAATAGTCTCTGGGAAGGGAGTGTGACTGTGGGATAGCAGGTATAGTAGGGAGAGACGGTGCCTATAGTAACAGTGGATAATAGTCTCTGGGAAGGGAGTGTGACTGTGAGATAGCAGGTATAGTAGGGAGAGATGGTGTCTATAGTAACAGTGGGATAATAGTCTTTGGGAAGGGAGTGTGACTGTGGGATAGCAGGTATAGTAGGGAGAGATGGTGTCTATAGTAACAGTGGATAATAGTCTCTGGGAAGGGAGTGTGACTGTGGGATAGCAGGTATAGTAGGGAGAGATGGTGTCTATAGTAACAGTGGATAATAGTCTCTGGGAAGGGAGTGTGACTGTGGGATAGCAGGTATAGTAGGGAGAGATGGTGCCTATAGTAACAGTGGATAATAGTCTCTGGGAAGGGAGTGTGACTGTGGGATAGCAGGTATAGTAGGGAGAGACGGTGCCTATAGTAACAGTGGATAATAGTCTCTGGGAAGGGAGTGTGACTGTGAGATAGCAGGTATAGTAGGGAGAGATGGTGTCTATAGTAACAGTGGGATAATAGTCTTTGGGAAGGGAGTGTGACTGTGGGATAGCAGGTATAGTAGGGAGAGATGGTGTCTATAGTAACAGTGGATAATAGTCTCTGGGAAGGGAGTGTGACTGTGGGATAGCAGGTATAGTAGGGAGAGATGGTGTCTATAGTAACAGTGGATAATAGTCTCTGGGAAGGGAGTGTGACTGTGGGATAGCAGGTATAGTAGGGAGAGATGGTGCCTATAGTAACAGTGGATAATAGTCTCTGGGAAGGGAGTGTGACTGTGGGATAGCAGGTATAGTAGGGAGAGATGGTGCCTATAGTAACAGTGGATAATAGTCTCTGGAAAGGGAGTGTGACTGTGGGATAGCAGCTATAGTAGGGAGAGATGGTGTCTATAGTAACAGTGGATAATAGTCTCTGGGAAGGGAGTGTGACTGTGGGATAGCAGGTATAGTAGGGAGAGATGGTGCCTATAGTAACAGTATACAGAAAGGGAATGCTCTGGGCACACAATATTCTATATGCTCATACTGTACTGTGTTTCTGACCCTTTCTATAAACTGGCGGTTGCTACTATATAAGGGAGGTTACAGTAGTAGTGGAAGTAGGGACCAGGTGCCTTGGGACAGTGCTGTGAGGATTCAGTTCTTGGGATTAGAGCAGGACCGGGTTCCTATCAGACTGACTCACACACAGATCATTCTCCTCCTACACAGAATTCTTGGAAATCCGATATGAGAAATGTTCTGTGCAACAAAATGGCTCCAGTTCAGTGATTTACAGATCTGCATGGAATGGCCGAAATATGGCACTTAGTCCAATTAGCCGCCATGAATCACATTGCTCGTGGGCCGGCAGTTATTTATTGGGCATTTATTATGTTCCAAGCAGCAACTCTGAGAAAAAAAAAATCCCTAAATCCAGATGACAAATGAGCTGAGGTTTCCCAGTGACAGGGGCACATACCGTTAATGCAATAACTGCACCTGAGCTGACAGTTTGATGCCATGATGCAATAGCCAGCTAATCAATGAGGTGTTCATACACCTGAGAAATCCAATTAGAATTTCCCCTGTACAAAGAGCAACAGCAAAATTCATTAAATTTCAACCAGCAATTTCCTCAGACCCCTCTTCTGCCTCAGTCCAGTTTTCAAATGGGGGTCACTGACCCCAGCAGACAAAAACGAATGTTCTTTGAGGCTACAATTTTATTGTTATTGTTACTTTTTATTCCTCATCTCTCTCTATTCAGGCCTCTCCTATTCATATTCCAGTCTCTTATTCAAATCAATACATGGTTGCTAGGGGAGTTTGGACACTAGCAACAGGATTGCTGAAACTGCAAACTGGAGAGCCGCTGAATAAAAAGCTAAATAACTCAAAAACCACAAATAATAACAAATGAAAACCAATTGCAAATTGTCTCAGAATATCCATCTCTACATCCTACTAACAGTTAACTCAAAGATGAACAACCCCTTTAATATAACCAGTGAGAAACAAATTTAATTCTCATGTTTATATTTCATATTATTTTTTCCTGAGTGATAAGATGTGAAAGAGTTGCAACTGTGTATTTTCCATAGGATACAAACTTTTAAGATTTTAAAAATTTACCAGTACAGGTATAGGATCCGTTATCCAGAAACCCATTATCCAGAAAACTCTGGCAGAAAAAAGTCTCCCATAGACTCCATTTTATCCACTAAATCCAAATTGTTAAAAATTATTTCCTTTTTCTGTGTAATAATAAAACAGCCGCTTGTACTTGATCCCAACTAAGATATAATTAATCCTTATTGGAAGCAAAACCAGCCTATTGGCTTTATTTAATTCTTATATGATTTTCTAGTAGATTTAAGGTATGAAGATCCAGATTACGGAAAGATCCCTTATCTGGAAAACCCCAGGTCCCGAGCATTCTGTATAACAGGTCCCATAGCTGAACTTGATCCCAACTAAGATATAATTAATCCTTATTGGAGGCAAAATCAGCCTATTGGGTTTATTTAATGTTTATATGATTTTCTAGTAGACTTAAGGTATGAAGATCCAAATTACAGAAAGATCCTTTATCCAGAAAACCCCAGGTCCAGAGCGTTCTGTATAACAGGTCCCGTACCTGAAAAGAAAAACACTGAATATTGAAAAATCCCTCCAGAAATATCATAGAATTCAGTACGTTTTTGATATCTTTTCACATAATACTAGAATGGAGCGATAAAAACAGGAACATTTTGTCAATTTTTTGCACTGATTAAAGGTAAAAAAGGGTAAAAGGAAAACAAAAGTTTATTTGCAACCTTTGCTAAATCTGCAGGAATATTTTTAAAACTCACACCCAAACCTCATCCGGATCTGCAAACTGCATTTTTACCCATTTGGACCCACTTCTAAGTTTGCCACAATTCCCAGCCGCTAACTCCAGGGCAGCAATGTTGCGCTGTTGGGTCAGGGACATGGCGGGGTGATGATGTGATATTCGGTGATTGGCCAATCTTCGAGCCAATCTCAGGGGAATCCTGACGGTTTTCCAAATCTTTCCATGTTTTGCTAATTTGGCAGTTTTGATCTGGACAGTCCTTCCAAGAACTGGATTGGTCGGGTCAAAACCAAACAGATGGCAACCCTACCCACAACTGCCTTATCTGCGACTCACAACCCGCTGACCACCATTAAACAGGAAATGAGGTTGCTGCAAACCAGGAAGTGACATTATCAGAATTGGGCAGGGGCAGAGAAACCCTCCAGCTCTACCTCATCCCCCACACGCAGCCAAAATCAGGGTGTCTCGTTGTGAGCATGCAGGAAAAAAAATGCAAGTGACCCATAATTTTACCCATAGGACCACCTACTAGGGTTGCCACCTTTTGGCGCGGTTGAATCCCTGGAAGGGGATGGGGCTGTAAATGCAATGGGGCGATGCTTGGATGCTGCAGAGGCGGGTTGTGATGTCAGGGGCGGGGCTATGACCCAGATAGCCAAAGCCGTACAGGTGGAAGTGGAACCCTTTGACTGTCTGGGTCAAAACTGCCTGTCCAGTATTCCAAATTTGGAAAACCAGGCAGGATTCCCCAAGACAGACGCATGTCATAGCCCCACCATATCATTGTCCCTCCCCCTCTATGTCACACCCCCACCTCCTGCATGGAAAGGTAACCCTACCTGCTCCCCCAACGTTTCATATAAAGTGAAAATAATTTAGGGGGATAGGATGAGACAAGGGAAGAGGAATGTTGGTTTAATAAGTGAATTCGATATACAGCTGGCAGTTGGTCACAGGCTGGGAAATTGTTTATGAAAATGGCCACAATGTTTGCCCCTCAGAGGTGACATTTAGAGAGGCCTGTGCATATCCTGCAGCGCTGTACAGAGATTATACATCATTTCCATCAGTCTCTGTCTCAATGGAGTTTACAGTCTAAAGCCCCTATCACAGTCACACACACTTGGGGCAGTTCTATGAGGGGCCAAATGGCCCGTCTGTAGGTACTTGGGGAGGAAACTGGAACAAGCAATGCACATAGAATATTTGAATATCCTTTGCTGATGATGAAATCTCCTTGCTCCAGTCTCAGTGGATCTCTGGGTCCCAGCGCAGGCCTCAGAGGAAGTATTTATTTCTATATATATTTTTATGGATGGGGAAGTGGTTTGTAAATTTCTTAGGCAGGAGGCTGAATGTCTGAGCGGAGAGGATGCAGGAAGTGAGAAATGCAAAATAAATGACTTCCCCCCAATGGATAGGAATGAGTGCGTGACCCTGAGGGACTCTAAGGACATATGAGTGATCTTGTGGCCTGACTCCACCAGTCTCCACCAATCACGTCTCTGGTGAGGAGACACCACTCAGTGCCACTCACACGTTTCTTTAAAGGGGAACTGAACCCAAATTAGCATTCTGTCATTCTAAGCAACCGACCAATAGGCATGCATCACACACTCTCACTGGTTTTAAAGGAATGTGTAATGTGGAGGATTTATGTCCTCTTTAAATCAAGTGATGCCACTATGGACCACTGTTCCCATCATCCCTCAAGGGCCAATGCCTTCTTTGATTTACCCGTGTCCCACAGGAGTACTGCCCAGGCTCTGCTCTATGAAGTGATAGTAAGAGGCATCTGTGAGCCTTATCATTGTATCTCTGTTTGTTTTCTGCTTAATGTTCCCTCTCCTGCAACAGTGTCAATACTCCCAGCTTTGTTTGCTGCTCCTGCCTGACTCAACCCTCCTCTCATTAAATCTTGTGCATCTGACTTATCCCTCTGCTACTATAGGTGCCGCTGTGCTATTATCCCTCTGCTACTATAGGTGCTGCTGTGCTATTATCCTTCTGCTACTATAGGTGCTGCTGTGCTATTATCCCTCTGCTACTATAGGTGCTGCTGTGCTATTATCCCTCTGCTACTATAGGTGTTGCTGTGCTATTATCCTTCTGCTACTATAGGTGCTGCTGTGCTATTATCCCTCTGCTACTATAGGTGCTGCTGTGCTATTATCCCTCTGCTACTATAGGTGCTGCTGTGCTATTATCCCTCTGCTACTATAGGTGCTGCTGTGCTATTATCCCTCTTCTACTATAGGTGCTGCTGTGCTATTATCCCTCTGCTACTATAGGTGCTGCTGTGCTATTATCCTTCTGCTACTATAGGTGCTGCTGTGCTATTATCCCTCTGCTACTATAGGTGCTGCTGTGCTATTATCCCTCTGCTACTATAGGTGCTGCTGTGCTATTATCCTTCTGCTACTATAGGTGCTGCTGTGCTATTATCCCTCTGCTACTATAGGTGCTGCTGTGCTATTATCCCTCTGCTACTATAGGTGCTGCTGTGCTATTATCCCTCTGCTACTATAGGTGCTGCTGTGCTATTATCCCTCTGCTACTATAGGTGCTGCTGTGCTATTATCCCTCTTCTACTATAGGTGCTGCTGTGCTATTATCACAGTACAAATGGACACTGGAGCACTGGTTTCTGCCCTTTTTAATTTTTACTATTATTTATTTTGAGATTTCTCACCAGGGAGCAAGTCCCGAGGGCCCTTCACATCATTTTTAGAACATCAGTTGTCATGGAAACATAGTGCAGCCATTAAATATAGCTTCTGTTCCTCACTTAATGCTCTGGTTATATAAATATGTCACAACTCTGTCTGTGAATGTGTGTGAGACCAGCTGTGTGTGACAATTGGTATTTAGGGAAAGAGGGGCCCTGTGTCTCCAGCTGCTGGCGGGTTGCTGGGAGTCGTAGTCCTGAAAGATGCTATTGACCCTCTTTAAATGTCCTCAGTAAAATAGTGGTGGATAAAAAAAAACAACAAACTCAAGATCATCAGTTCCAAATAGGGTCTGGTTTGCGGCAGTAAGGGCAGGGAGAGGGTCTGGGCCGGCAGGCCCACGAGAGCCACGGCCCACCGGGTTTTTTTCCAGGCACCCCGTTGGGCCAGTCTGACCCTGGTTCCAAATAGCAGGTTATTCTACTCACCCGCTTATCCCATAGGTGCTATAGTTCCAGGGGTACCCAGGGCACAAATAAGCAATCACCCCAAATCTCCCCCCTAACTGACCTTCATACTGGACCCCTTAGCTCATAACAAGGTTACAGATATATAGAAACATTGGGGTAACAGTCACCCTGCTATAGTTCCAGGGGTACCCAGGGTACAAATAATCACTCACCCCAAATCTCCCCCTAACTGACCTTCAGACTGGGCCCCCTTAGCTCATAACAAGGTTACAGATATATAGAAACATTGGGGTGTCACCCTGCTATAGTTCCAGGGCACAAATAAACACTCACCCCAAATCTCCCCCTAACTGACCTTCAGACTGGGCCCCCTTAGCTCATAGCAAGGTTACAGATATATAGAAACATTGGGGTGTCACCCTGCTATAGTTCCAGGGCACAAATAAACACTCACCCCAAATCTCCCCCTAACTGACCTTCAGACTGGGCCCCCTTAGCTCATAACAAGGTTACAGATATATAGAAACATTGGGGTAATAGTCACCCTGCTATAGTTCCAGGGGTACCCAGGGTACAAATAAGCACTCACCCCAAATCTCCCCCTAACTGACCTTCAGACTGGGCCCCCTTAGCTCATAACAAGGTTACAGATATATAGAAACATTGTGGGTGTCACCCTGCTATAGTTCCAGGGGTACCCAGGGTACAAATAAACACTCACCCCAAATCTCCCCCTAACTGACCTTCAGACTGGGCCCCCTTAGCTCATAACAAGGTTACAGATATATAGAAACATTGGGGTGTCACCCTGCTATAGTTTCAGGGGTACCCAGCGCACAAATAGCAACAAGACAACAGTTGAAATCCCAAACTAGAATGGAAAACACAGTCATTATGATTATTTAGTCATTATTAGTTCCCCGGTGCAATTAAGTTCCTTTATAATAACTAGTTTATTGATTGAGTTACATATTTGAAAGCAGAACTTTCCTGGTTTTGGTTCGTCAGTTGCTGAATGAGGGCCGGGCTGCTGTTTTGTATTTTATTTATGGAAGGAAGTGGCTGCAGCTGCACCAATACCAGATTTATCTCCCAAAGGCAAGAGCAGCAGTTACTTTGTCATTTCCTTATTTTATAGACACATTTAAAGACACACAGGTACCCGCAGGCACATGTACAGTCACCTATATGTCACACCTAGGCTTTGGCTAAATTTTTCAGGAGTCAGAACCAGCAGTTCACAGGACATAGATAAACAGCTATTATATTGACTACTTGTGATGAATGAGCATTGGAAAGTTGTTTGAGAGTCACGGCTTCATTTTATTTCTTTGGGGGCTGCACTGCGAATCTGCGACACCTCCCTAAGGCCCTTGTTCCCCCCCGACACAAGGGATGAATATAAATAGCACAGTATTCTGGGAAATGTAACATTTTGCATTCAGCAGACGGCCCTCGCTTTTTCCTGTACTTACAGTTATCTGATGGAAAGTTTGCATGCAATTCATTAAATACGTGGAATCATTTAGGGATCATTAATAAAAGGCCTCTCTGCGTCCTGGATGTCTTGCCCCGTGTGCAGAAGGAATGTAAATATTTAAGGAATAACAAGCTTGTATTTTTCTGGGCCAGATGTGCCCTGATTCACTCAGGTTTTTATCCCTGGCCATTACCCTACAAGGAAGTTTATATGTATGTTGTATATGTATGTATCACAGCTGAAAACGTGAGAACTCTGGGAGTTGTAGTTTAAACATCAGATCACAGCTAAAAGTAAAATCAGAGTGGCCCAAGAAGGACCACATCTACGATCCAATTCCCCACACAGAACACATAAAGTCACTAAGAAAGTTGTTTGACAATATTTTTTGTATTGTAACATATACAGTCTACAGTTAGTCTGTGGGAGAGATGGAGCTGGCAGTTAAAAGTGATTGTATGTGTGTCTGTGGGAGAGAAGTAGCTGGCAGTTAGAAGTGATAGTTGGTTTGTGTCTGTCGGAGAGAAGTAGCTGGCAGTTAGAAGTGATAGTTGGTTTGTGTCTGTGGGAGAAAAGTAGCTGGCAGTTAAAAGTGATTGTATGTGTGTCTGTGGGAGAGAAGAAGCTGGCAGTTAGAAGTGATAGTTGGTATGTGTCTGTCGGAGAGAAGTAGCTGGCAGTTAGAAGTGATAGTTGGTATGTGTCTGTCGGAGAGAAGTAGCTGGCAGTTAGAAGTGATAGTTAGTATGTGTCTGTTGGAGAGAAGTAGCTGGCAGTTAGAAGTGATAGTTGGTGTGTCTGTGGGAGAGAAGGAGCTGGTAGCTAGAAGTGTCTGTGGGAGAGAAGTAGCTGGCAGTTAGAAGTGATAGTTGGTGTGTGTCTGTGGGAGAGAAGGAGCTGGCAGTTAAAAGTGATAGTATGTGTGTCTGTGGGAGAGAAGAAGCTGGCAGTTAGAAGTGATAGTTGGTATGTGTCTGTCGGAGAGAAGTAGCTGGCAGTTAGAAGTGATAGTTGGTATGTGTCTGTCGGAGAGAAGTAGCTGGCAGTTAGAAGTGATAGTTGGTATGTGTTTGTCGGAGAGAAGTAGCTGGCAGTTAGCTGTCTGTGGGAGAGAAGGATCTGGTAGTTAGAAGTGATAGTTGGTTTGTGTCTGTGGGAGAGAAGTAGCTGGTAGTTAGAAGTGATAGTTGGTATGTGTCTGTGGGAGAGAAGGAGCTGGCAGTTAGAAGTGATAGTTGGTGTGTGTCTGTGGGAGAGAAGTAGCTGGCAGTTAGAAGTGATAGTTGGTATGTGTCTGTGGGAGAGAAGGAGCTGGGAGTTAGAAGTGATAGTTGGTTTGTGTCTGTGGTAGAGAAGTAGCTGGCAGTTAGAAGTGATAGTTGGTATGTGTCTGTGGGAGAGAAGGAGCTGGCAGTTAGAAATGATAGTTGGTGTGTGTTTGTGGGAGAGAAGGAGCTGGGAGTTAGAAGTGATAGTGGGTTTGTGTCTGTGGGAGAGAAGTAGCTGGCAGTTAGAAGTGATAGTTGGTATGTGTCTGTGGGAGAGAAGGAGCTGGCAGTTAGAAGTGATAGTTGGTATGTGTCTGTGGGAGAGAAGGAGCTGGCAGTTAGAAGTGATAGTTGGTGTGTGTCTGTGGGAGAGAAGGAGCTGGCAGTTAGAAGTGATAGTTGGTATGTGTCTGTGGGAGAGAAGGAGCTGGCAATTAGAAGTGATAGTTGGTGTGTCTGTGGGAGAGAAGTAGCTGGCAGTTAGAAGTGATAATTGGTATGTCTGTGGGAGAGAAGGAGCTGGCAGTTAGAAATGATAGTTGGTGTGTGTTTGTGGGAGAGAAGGAGCTGGGAGTTAGAAGTGACAGTTGGTTTGTGTCTGTGGGAGAGAAGTAGCTGGCAGTTAGAAGTGATAGTTGGTATGTGTCTGTGGGAGAGAAGGAGCTGGCAGTTAGAAGTGATAGTTGGTATGTGTCTGTGGGAGAGAAGGAGCTGGCAGTTAGAAGTGATAGTTGGTGTGTGTCTGTAGGATAGAAGGAGCTGGCAATTAGAAGTGACGGTTTGTGTGTAGAAGAGAAGGAGCTGGCAGTTAGAAGTGATAGTTGGTATGTGTCTGTGGAAAAGAAGGAGCTGCCAGTTAGAAGTGATAGTTGGTGTGTATGTGGGAGAGAGGAAGCTGGCAGTTAGAAGTGACAGTTGGTTTGTGTGTGGGAGAGAATGAGCTGGCAGTTAGAAGTGGTACAAGTCAAGCTATGGGTATTCCAGTGCAATTCCTAAGCCAGTATTCTTCTAGTCTATGACCTCCCGCTGGTTAGTAGTATATGCAATTTCTTATGGAAGCGAGGAAAGCATACCAGATGCAGATTGCTGCTGCAAGGTGCTTTATTTCAGACTGGCAGTCTGAAATAAAGCACCTCACAGCAGCAATCTGCATCTGGTATACTCTCCTCACTCCATAAGAAAGTTAGAAGTAATAGTTGGTGTGTGTGTGTGTGGAAGAGAAGGAGCTGGCAGTTAGAAGTGACAGTTGGTATGTGTGTGGGAGAGAAGGAGCTGGCAGTTAGAAGTGATAGTTGGTGTGTGTCTGTGGTAGAGAAGGCACTGGCAGTTAGAATTGATAGTTGATATTTGTCTGTGGGATAGAAGGAACTGGCAGTTAGAAGTGATTGTGTGTGTGGGAGAGAAGTAGCTGGCAGTTAGAAGTGACAGTTGGTATGTGTCTGTGGTAGAGAAGGAGCTGGCAGTTAGAAGTGACAGTTGGTATGTGTCTGTGGGAGAGAAGGAGCTGGCAGTTAGAAGTGATAGTTGGTGTGTGTCTGTGGTAGAGAAGTAGCTGGCAGTTAGAAGTGACCATTGGTATGTGTCTGTGGTAGAGAAGGAGCTGGCAGTTAGAAGTGATAGTTGGTATATGTCTGTGGTTGAGAAGGAGCTGGCATTTAGAAGTGATAGTTGGTTTGTGTCTGTGGTTGAGAAGGAGTTGGCAGTTAGACGTGACAGTTGGTATGTGTCTGAGGGAGAGAAGGAGCTGGCAGTTAGAAGTGATAGTTGGTGTGTGTGTGGTAGAGAAGGAGCTGGCAGTTAGAAGTGGCAGTTGGTATGTGTCTGTGGTAGAAAAGGAGCTGGCAGTTAGAAGTGATAGTTGGTGTGTGTGTGGGAGAGAAGGAGCTGGCAGGTAGAAGTGACAGTTGGTATGTGTGTGGTAGAGAAGGAGCTGGCAGTTAGAAGTGATAGTTGGTATGTGTGTGTGGGAGAGAAGGAGCTGGCAGTTAGAAGTGGCAGTTGATATGTGTTTGTGGAAGAAAAGGAGCTGGCAGTTAGAAGTGATAGTTGGTATGTGTGTGGGAGGGAAGGAGCTGGCAGTTAGAAGTGATAGTTGGTGTGTCTGTGGTAGAGAAGATATATTATGTACTGTATATCTACCCTGATGGATATAAGCAAAGGATTTCCCAGTTTGGGGATTGTCACTTACCTTAGCAACCAGGCAGGGGTTAAAATATGAGACTTGTTAAAAAAATCAAAAAGAGACCAGAGAGGCCCTGGATTATGAATATTTCTAATTTAGCCTTGATATCTAGTGTACGTACATTCTGCAGTCAGGGCCGAGAGGGGATGTGCCCTGTTCCATTCCCAGAGCACTCATCATTTGTTTTAAGGTCAACTTGTCCTTTGATTTATTTTTACACACACGGGTCCCTGAGTATATGGCAGTGCTGATCAGCTGATCTATTTCCCTATCTGTATATTCAATAAGGATAATCCCCTAATCCTCATATACAAAGTGATACTGAGTAACTATGCCTGGAATCCTGCCTCATTCTCTTCCCTTCTAAGGGCAAGTCAGACTGTGCTTTATAGTTGGATGAAACCAGAGTTTACTCTTATTTTATATACAGACCCTACAAATAACATATAATATATATATATATTAAATTCATACAAGCATATGAATTCTTCTTGCATAGAAGAATTAATTTCCTGACACTCGTTTCTACTTCCTTTGTGGCAAATTACAGCAGTCCTCTCTTGCTTTATGGCAGGGAGTCTAGATACAGCAATTTCCTGACACTCATTTCTACTTCCTTTGTGGCTATTTACAGCAGTCCTATCTTGCTTTATGGCAGGAAGTCTAGATACAGCAATTTCCTGACACTCATTTCTACTTCCTTTCTGGCAAATTACAGCAGTCCTATCTTGCTTTATGGCAGGAAATCTAGATACAGCAATTTCCTGACACTTGTTTCTACTTCCTTTCTGGCAAATTACAGCAGTCCTCTCTTGCTTTATGGCAGGAAGTCTAGATACAGCAATTTCCTGACACTTGTTTCTACTTCCTTTCTGGCAAATTACAGCAGTCCTCTCTTGCTTTATGGCAAGCAGTCTACCTACAGCAATTTCCCAGCAACAAATGTACCATTGATATACAGTATCTCTTCATAGATCTGTAGAGAGTCAGGAATGACATGTTGGTTAAAGGGGAACTATCACACTAAAATAATAATTTTTCTAAAGATAATGAATTAAAACTTCTGAAATAATCAAGTTAATATTACATTTCGGCATCTGTCTGTCATCTGACAGTTAGGTTCAATGCAGCCTTTGGGTGGGGACTGTGTGTAAGCACCCAGGGAGTTAAAGGGATCCTTATCAGGGAGGCTTATCCCTTTAATGTTGGATTTCTCAGTAATGTGATTACCCAGGATTGGGGGATTTTTCGGCTACAATATAACCTATTATTTATTTAAATTCTCCCCAATGGCTTGAGACTCCCTTTTGCGTAATCTCAAGGGGGGTAATCCTAAAGCGCAGAATTGGTCTCTGAGCAGTACAAGTGTCGGTGGGGAGGTTGCGCCAGTTCATATTTATCTGTACAAACGACTTTAGGAAAAAGAGTGATGCCATTGTTCTGCCAGGGTCTCTGCTGTTATTAACAGGCCCCTAACCCACTCTGATGCTTAGGACTAAGTGCAAATAAAATGTGTATATTACCAGTAATAATAATAATTAGTAAAAATAATCTTGTTTTTCCCCTCCCAGATCTTGTCCAACGTGGCCATCTACCTGTGCAGCATCAGCGTGGGCATCATGTCTTACTACATGGCAGACCGGAAGCACCGCAAAGCCTTTCTGGAAGCGCGTCAGTCTCTCGAGGTCAAACTCAACCTGGAAGAGCAAAGTCAGCAGCAGGTAGGGTGGGCCCAGTCACCAACGAGACAAACCTTTCTATTTTATACACTACCTTTTCCACTGCAAGGTCCAACTTATTCTTGAGCCCCCACAATGGAAAACCTACAACAGTTTGACTGCCCTTGCACTAAAGAAAGGAACCCATTCCTATGCTGATGGTTAAATCTTCTGTTTTAATGTCATTGTATTTCCTATGGTTATGGGCCACACTGGCTCATTTTGGGCAGATAGAAGTCTACGTATGCCATGGCCAAAGCAATTCTCATTCATATTCTGTAGACAGTTCCTTTATTTTTTTTATTTTGTCCCTGGTAAAGTTCCCAAAATATGGAGCAGGTAAGATATGTACCAGGAGAAAAACCCAGTTAGATCCTCCTGCGTTTATGTGACCTTCTTTCTGCTCCATCTGTAACCCTTGGCCCCAGTAGGGAACATAAAAAAACTGACCAGCAAGTAGTCAAGGAAGTTCTCAGGAGAAAGAAAGAGGCTGCTCTGATGTTCTTCTGCTTAGGAATCAAAGGAGAAACCTCAGATAACTTTTCTCACATCTTTCAGCCTCTTTCTTTCTCCTGACAACTTCCTTGACTACCTGCTGGTCAGACTGGTGGGAAAATGATCAGCAGGTGGCGCTGTTGTAACAAAATTCATTCATATTAACAGTACATGTATCCCTTAATATCTTGCAATTAAAAATAAATAAATAATGAATGTACATTACAGACAGGGACGCCCCGCTGAACCCCCTGGCTTCCATACTCGACGCCACACATGCACACAAGAGGGCGCGAATGCGCGAACGGAGCCGCACATCGTGTTTCAGTGCATGGAGCCGCCACGGTGCGGCATGGCTTTGCAAATAGTTTTTTTTTTCAGGCCCAGGAGATCCAGAGAGGGGGTCTGGCTTGGCCGGGGCCCATGAGGGCCGGGGGCCCACCGGGTTTTTTCCCGGTGTCCCGCCAGGCCAGTCTGACCCTGATTACAGAAGTGCTTAGAATAGCCCCCTCATCAATTTTACACTCACTTATTTTAAAGGTTTACTTATCCTTTAATTTGTTACAGCATTATTATTATTATTTACCCCTTATAATACATGAGTGATACTCAGAGTTCCCTGTATAACTCAGCCTGCAGCCTTGTGCCTTTATATGGTCACAGAACAACCCCTCAGTGACTTCTAATATCCTTATCACTTACAGTAGGGGGTACATTATCCCTTATAATACATGAGTGATACTCAGAGTTCTTTGTATAACTCAGCCTGCAGCCTTGTGTCTTTATATGGTCACAGAACAACCCCTCAGTGACTTCTAATATCCTTATCATTTACAGTAGGGGGTACATTATTCCTTATAATACATGAGTGATACTCAGAGTTCCCTGTATAACTCAGCCTGCAGCCTTGTGCCTTTATATGGTCACAAAACAACCCCTCAGTGACTTCTAATATCCTTATTATTTACAGTAGGGGGTGCATTATCCCTTATAATACATGAGTGATACTCAGAGTTCCCTGTATAACTCAGCCTGCAGCCTTGTGCCTTTATATGGTCACAGACCCCTCAGTGACTTCTAATATCCTTATCATTTACAGTAGGGGGTACATTATCCCTTATAATACATGAGTGATACTCAGAGTTCCCTGTATAACTCAGCCTGCAGCCTTGTGCCTTTATATGGTCACAGAACAACCCCTCAGTGACTTCTAATATCCTTATCATTTACAGTAGGGGGTACATTATACCTTATAATACATGAGTGATACTCAGAGTTCCCTGTATAACTCAGCCTGCAGCCTTGTGCCTTTATATGGTCACAGAACAACCCCTTAGTGACTTCTCATATCCTTATCATTTACAGTAGGGGGTACATTATCCCTTATAATACATGAGTGATACTCAGAGTTCTTTGTATAACTCAGCCTGCAGCCTTGTGCCTTTATATGGTCACAGAACAACCCCTCAGTGACTTCTAATATCCTTATCATTTACAGTAGGGGGTACATTATCCCTTACAATACTCAGGGTTCTGTGTATAACCCAATACATATAAGCATACAGATGAATGAATGTTGAAGTACAAGTACCATTGAACCCATAGGAGACACATTGTGTTGCTGCTTTTTCCCTAGTGTGCTGTTGTTACCGTTGCTGCTTCTCCCAGTGGCCATTGCTCGCCTGCCCCTTTCCTTTTTAGTCTGACATTTTCCAATACCGTTGGATTCAATGGCAACAGCTCATCCTGCTTAATCCTTTGCTTCCTGACAAATCCCAATGCTGAGGCTTCAGCCAAGCGCACAGTTTATCTCCCTGATATGTGTGTGTGTTCATATGAGTCTCGCTAGTGATACAGCCCAGTAAGTCCCATCTCTGAATCTCTAAACTGTTGCAGTTTGATATAATAGTGAATACAGTGCCCCCTACTGAGCATGCTCCCTCGGCCAGACTCTATCTCATGGTGACTGCTAGAACTCATATGTTGGCCGCTGGGATTTCTAAGCAATCATTCACTGTCTCTTATACTAAGGAACCTCATCTCCAGTTCCACTTAATGTAGGGGGACCACAAGGCTCTGTACTTGGTCCATTGTTGTTCTCTCTATACATTCTTTGTTTGGGAGATGTCATCCACTCATTTGGCTTTAATTATCATCTGTATGCTGATGATACCCAAATATATTTATCCACTCCTTCGTTAACAGCTGAAGCCAAGGCTCAAATCTCTAACTGCCTCCTAGAAATCTCCAACTGGATGAACCAGCGCTACTGCAAACTCAACCCAACACTCAACTAATCATCTTTCCACCCAAGCCTGGTCCTACTCCCCCACTTACTATCTCTACTGATGGCTCATTGACCCTGTCAACTTAGCTTGCTGTTTAGGGTTAGTGTTTGACTCCTCCCTCTCTGTCTAGGGTCATATTAAATGAACAGTAACATCAAAAAATGTAAGTAATACAAATATAATGCAGTGTTGACCTGCACTGGTAAAACTGGTGGGTTTGCTTCAGAAACACTACTATTGTTTACCCACAGTCTCTGTCTACTACAACAACCTCCTTTTGGAGAAACCTCCTTCGTGGGTGGAGATCTTCAGAGTTTGGGTCTTTCCGTATCTTGAGTGCTTGGAGAGAGGCGGCTTGGTAAAGAGCATGCGTGCTCCTCATGGCGCTCTCCCGCCTTATGTTGTAGTGAGTCTGAAGGTGATGAGGTGGTGGTGTGTGTTTGTTGGGGAGATCAGGGCTTCTCTCAGAAGAGAGATTAATGGGAGAGTCTTGGGTTCCTACTTTCATGCATCACTGGCACTGTAGGACTGTCCAGACAAAGTGTTGAGATCAGGGCTCTCTTTAGTAAACTCCTCAAGGGTTTCCCCGAAGTTTAGGGACATTGTTTGGAGCTCCTTCCACTGGAAGATCTATGTTAATGACAATCTGAAGTACAGACGCACCGATGACCTTGATTGCCCACGGGAGGAATGTTCTGGGGAGGTGGAAACAATGGACCACTTCTTACTTCAGTGCCCTTTAACATAGATGTCTACAAACAAGTCTCTGCTGCCTTGGGCATTCCATGCTTCTCTGGTTGTAGTTACCCAGGAGTGGGCCTATGGGGCTTTCAAGCAACACAGGGGTTAGGATTTGGGCAGTCTTTTCTTAGTCATCTCTGTTGTCCGCTTTTACACTTGGAGTGCATGGTGCAAGGTTTCTCTGAGGCGTGAAGTCCTCCCCTGTCCAGTGGTGGTGGAGATGATACTGGGGGAGCTCGAGAAGATACGTTCTTTGGAGAGACAAAGGATGGATGAAGCAAGGTGGAAGGGTCTATGGAGGGGCATTCAGTTTGACCCACTGTGATTCGCTTGCTAATTATGATGTCTCTTTGGTGTTGGGCTAATTCTTTTCACCCCCATAGATTTTTGCCATTTTTTATTTTTCTGAAAGGGCTCATACAGTTTTAGGTGAGTAGCCCAATATTTTGCCTTCCTGGAGTCAGAGCTTTAATTTGTGTTTTGTTATGATTAGAGCAGGGGTGTCCAACATGCGGCCCAGCTTGAACTTCCGCCAATCCAGGAAACGTCATGTTGTAATGTCACGCACAGAGAGTGTATGTATGCGGTCGCTAATTGTATGCTTTAAATTGTATGCTTTTTACATGGGGTTTGCGGTGTGTGGCTTTCTAGAGCAGGAAAAGCATTAACAAGTTTGGTCACTTACAAAGGCAGGTAAGCATTTTTCAGCGGCATCGTCCGCTATGATAGGGATGCAGCACCTACATTTGAGAGCAACTTTTTTCAAGAATGAACACACTTGGGGGGTTATTTACTAAACTCAGAATTTTTGTTTGAAATCAGACTTTAAAAAAATCACAAATTTTTTGGAATTTCTTAAACCCTGAGGATGGAAATGTCTGAATCAGAAAATCCTGCATCTCAGACCTGTCAAAGTTGCATATAAGTCAATGGGAGAAGTCTCAATGATTTTTTGATGTGCGCTGGGTTTCATGCAATATCCCAAATTTTTCGGAGTTTTCAGGCAAAAAGCGGAGTTTTTCAAATGAAAAAACTTGAAAAACGGATGAAAAATCCGAAAAAACTTGAAAATCTGATTTTTTCCCACAAAGCAAAATTTCAGGAAAATAAAATAAATAAGCGCAAAGAACCTGGCCAGATTTAATTGAAGTTTGTAGCAGAAAATATTATCAGACTTTTATAAATAACCCCCTAAGAGTACAATTAGAAGCAAATTATCTGATGAGCACCTTGAGAATTCACTGAGAATTGCAACTACTTCCAATGAACCAGATATTGATCCATTCGTTTCTCAAACACAATGTCAAAAATCCCACTAGGTTTATGATCCCCTCTTTTCTTCTACTTTTGCAATAAAATACATCAAAAGCTAGCGTTAGTGTTTGTGTGTATTTCGAGTTTGGCCCCAGGACATTTTTCTTCTTCCAATGTGGCCCAGGGAAGCCAAAAGTTTGGACACCCTTGGATTAGAATGTCAGTTAGTCAGACTGTGCCGTTCGGTTTAAACAAAATTGTAAGTTGAAGAGGAACCGTATTGCAATTTCAAGTACCACAAAACGGTGTGAGCGTACAGTAGGTAATACATGGAAGAATACAGAAGAATGTAAGTGCAGTGCCCAAGGCTAGCCCTGACCTTATGTGTGCGTATGTCTCATGAGATAACTCCCGGGGCCCTTTCATGAGCTGCTGATTGTGTGGGAGCCGGTGCCAAAATGTCCTTATAATAACATCAGACTGGGATGTTCCATCTGCAGGGCTGATGTTTTTCAGGCCTTGAACATTTTGCAATGTTGGATCTTCTTTTAGCTCTTTTTTAAAGGGGGAGTGTTTGCTCCCCCCCCCCCACTTTCCCAGGGACACTTACGGCTGGAGGGACAGCAGGGCAGAAATGAAACAAAATCTGCATGAACACTGCAGGCAGGCAGACAGGGGATGCTGGGAATTGTAGTGCCACAACATCTCCCTGTTTTGGATGAACCTTTCCTGTCCATGTTAATGTAAGGAATCAAACATCAGGATGAGTCAGTTAATGTAAGTACAGTCCTAGCCCTCGGCCAATGAGAGCCCCATACAAGGAATGGACCGTTCTATACAGGGAATTCCATACATTCTGTCCCCCTGAGCTGGAGCCCATCATCTTCATACAGAGCTCCAGCGGGGGAAGGCATTGTAATGTATGTATGTTTTTATTTGTATAGCACTGCTTGGGGTAAGGGCACATATGGAGATTCAAGGAGATTTAGTCGCCTGGCGACTAATCACCTCTTCTTCTGGGCAACAATCTCACGAGGAAACTTCGCAAAACGAAGCGTCGCAAGTGCGCCCCGCTGGCAAATTCTCATTATAGCCGACGGGAAGGTAGGGGAAGGCAGATCGGGGAGATTGTCGGCCGGAAGAAGAGGCGATTAGTCGCCAGGCGACTAAATCTCCCCAAATCTCCCCATGTGCCTTTACCCTTGAGGGCAAAGCTTTGTACAGCAGAACTATAAGTTAGTAGAACAGGGGGTCATTGCAATTATTACTACTAAGTGGATAATATAATACATATAAATATAAAGTATATTTACAATACAGATTAAGTGCTTAGGGGCAAATTCACTAAGCACCGAACGCTAGCGTCAATTCGGCATTTTCGTTACTTCGCAAATTCACTAACGAACGCTGGCGTAGATTCGCTAGTGTTACTTCGCACCCTTACGCCTGGCGAATTTTCGCTACGGACGTAACTACGCAAATTCACTAACGCGCGCAGTGTACTGAACGCTACCTTTTACGCTAGACTTCCTTCGCCACCTCAGACCAGGCGAATAGCAATAGAGTAGATAGGGATTGCTTCCAAAAAAGTTCAAATTTTTTCTAAGTCCCAAAAAACGCTGGCGTGTTTTCTATATTATGGGTGATAGGCTGAAAAAGATCGAAAAAATTTTTGGGGCTCCCCTCCTTCCCCCCTACATTTCCTGACTCATGGCAACTTAATTATACAGTGGGCACATGTGTAGGGCAAAATAAAAAATGTATTTGATGTTTTGAAGGTTTCCCAGGCATTTGTAGTGATTCTACGTATTCCTCCATTGAAATTTGAATTTGGCGCCGTATGCAAATTAACCTTCGCTAGCGTAACTTCGCTTCACTTAGCGAATCAACGCTAGCGCAACTTCGCAACCTTACGCTACCCCTGAGCGCAACTTCGGATTTTAGTGAATTTGCGAAGCGCTGGCGAAACTACGAATCTTAGTGAATTTGCCCCTTAGTATCAAGGAGACAAAAGAATGGAGGCCCATGCCCCGTAGAGTTTACAGTCTAAATGGAAGGGTAATTACAGACTCAAATGGGGGGGTATTAAGTGCTTTAGGTTCCAGTGGGTGACAAAGCCATATTAGTGTCAGTTCCCAGTTTGGTGCTCCAAGAGAGAGTCTTCCACATACAAGTCCCCCCCCCCCCCTCAAATCAACGCCAGGGCTTTTATCTGCTTCATTGATAATGACAAGACGAAGGAATTGCCCCCACCTGCCCATGAAATAGCCTTTGGGTAGGACTCCAGGGGTGATTTGCGCACGATCCAACACGCTGCAACAAAACGCCGGTGGCAAATCGCATGCAACAGATAAAAGGTAAGCGAATGCTTTGTCGGATTGGGGTCGCAGTGTTGATCCGACGTGACACGACTGTTGGATTATTTGGGAAAGTATCCTAGAAAAAAAGTTCCAAGGTCCAATTATGTCCACAAATCCCAGCCGGCTCCTACTTGTATCCCTTCAAGTCAGAAAAAAATCACTAAAAATGAAAGCCAGCTCCAAAGGCACAGGAGAGAGACAAAACAAAATATAGGGTAATATTGTTATACAGAACGACATGCAGCAGCAAATAGTGTAAAATTACCTCTTTAAAAATTAAAATTTCCATTACTTACCTTATTTCCGTCGCATGCAATTTGCCGCTGGCGTTTTGTTGCAGCGTGTCGGATCGCGCGCAAATCACCCGTGGAGTCCTACCCTTTGAGTCAGTCGTCCAATTACTTTTGAGCCCCTGAAATGAACGGATTGTGTTAAAAAAAAGGCTTTAGTTCCTCACATTTTTATGCAATCTTTTTGTTCAACCCACTGAATTAAAGCTGAAAGTCTGCAGTTCAACTGCATCTGAGTTGTTTTATTTAAAATTCATTGTGGTCATGTGCACAACTAAAATGGGGGCAGCCATTCAAGCACAGGATACACAGTAGATAACAGATAAGTACTATTATAGTTTATATAAACAAGCTGCTGTGTAGCCATGGGGGCAGCCATTCAAGCACAGGATACACAGTAGATAACAGATAAGTACTACTATAGTTTATATAAACAAGCTGATGTGTAGCCATGGGGGCAGCCATTCAAGCACAGGATACACAGTAGATAACAGATAAGTACTACTATAGTTTATATAAACAAGCTGCTGTGTAGCCATGGGGGCAGCCATTCAAGCACAGGATACACAGTAGATAACAGATAAGTACTACTATAGTTTATATAAACAAGCTGCTGTGTAGCCATGGGGGCAGCCCTTCAAGCACAGGATACACAGTAGATAACAGATAAGTACTACTATAGTTTATATAAACAAGCTGCTGTGTAGCCATGGGGGCAGCCATTCAAGCACAGGATACACAGTAGATAACAGATAAGTACTACTATAGTTTATATAAACAAGTTGCTGTGTAGCCATGGGGGCAGCCCTTCAAGCACAGGATACATAATAGATAACAGATAAGTACTACTATAGTTTATATAAACAAGCTGCTGTGTAGCCATGGGGGCAGCCATTCAAGCACAGGATACACAGTAGATAACAGATAAGTACTACTATAGTTTATATAAACAAGCTGCTGTGTAGTCATGGGGGCACCCATTCAAGCACAGGATACACAGTAGATAACAAATAAGTACTACTATAATTATTAGCCGCCATGGCTACACAGCAGCTTGTTTGTTAGCAACTTATCTGTATGTGCCATAAAGAGGATATAAATGCTGTATCATTGTTTTCCGATTCTCAGCAAATCTAAATGTGGGAAGAGTGTGAATCTGCTCAGCACGTGATGTTCTCTGTCTCTGCGTAAAGGGGAATCAATCCCACTGGGGGATCAACTGTGCACAGTGCAACTGATTGACATCATGGAGGTTTGTGCTTCAGAGGAGGTCCAGGGCTCTCCCATCTGGGCGCAGAGAACAAAATTCCCATCATGCCCTGGGCAAGTAGGAATCTCTGGTTCAAGTTTCCCCCATATGTCAATATGATGATGGTAGGGGGCGATAGTGGGCATTGAAAGGAGATGGTGGACGACACCTGATATGCCAGTTTTATGTTTTGGTAGCCGAGGATGAGTAGAGTAGAACAGTGCTTTATTATCAGATTCATGCAGGCATTACACAACAGTAACTTTCACTTTTAAGCAACCAGGAAGTATGCAAAGTATAAGTATGAGCGCAGTGACATCTACAGGCCATTTGCATGAACACCACAGCCAGTCTGTGCCATAGCCCTGCAGTTCATCTTGCCCAAGCGCCATGTTGGACTGTCCTAGCTCAGAACAAGGGAGGCTCCGTGGTGGGTCAGTGGTGGGTCGGGCAGACAGCATGTGTTTGGGGGTGTGTGTCAGATGTTTTCTGATAGACAGATAAGGCTTCTGTTTGTGGATTGTTCTCTGTGCCAGTGCAAAGGAATGACCCACAGGCTCTATATAATGTGCCCATTGTTCCTCCAGCCTTTCCATAAGAAGCCTAAGGAAATTCACATGATTAATCTGACCCAGTTTGCATAACGAGGCACGGTGACAAGATTAGAGCTCAAATTAGAAACCAAATGTAAAACTGCTCCAATGAGCCTTCCTCCCAGAAACTGATAGCAGAAAGGAGAAGCATCACATGCGTTACTACCTGCGTCTCTTGGCACTCTACAGATTGATGAGGGGCAGAGAGCAGAATGCTCATGGGCAACCCTTACCATGATTTAAAATGGTACACCAACTTGGAATTTTTCCATATGATATAAATGCAGCAACGTGTTCTTGCTTTATGGCAATGATTTTAGCCAGAGTGACCTTGGTCAGTAGTCTGTGTTGGGAAGTTAAGATGTGTGTGGTCTTGTTTGGTAGTGCCTGCCCAACTGAGGGTCTCCACTCTCCAGTAATAGTAGAAGTACCACCTAGAAAATGGTAGTGTTGGGTGGGTTGCTGGTAGTTAATTTCAGCCTTTGGTAATGTGCAAGTTGACAGATCCCAGGTTGGGTCAGGTAGATCATTTGCTCTACTACTCTTCCCACCTTTGACCTGCCCTCAGATGACATTTACATGTGGGTTTTATTGTGACATCAGGTAGTAAGTGGGTCCAGTTCCAGGTCAGATCAGGTAGTGGGTCCACCCAATTGGACTTGTGCACCACCATCTTCTATTAGATTCTTGGGAATTCTTTGAGATATTGTGGGAGGCCACTTTATAGGTCAAGTGTGCTTGGTCTTAAGTGCTCTGATTCTTGTGATTGCTGTTCATTTGTCTCCTGCTCCTGTGTGACCTGGTTCTGAGCCCAGCTTGTTCCTGAATTTGAGTTTGCCTTGCGATTCTGCTCCTGGTATCTGGTTTTGACCCGGCCTGTCTGACTACGTCCAGCTCCTTCCTTACCAGATTCCTTTCCACCAGCTCCTTCCCCAGAGTATATGTTTGGCGCCTGCCTCTGTGGGAGTACTAGATTCTGGTGCGATAAGCCCTGGCAGAACCCCAGTAGCTGAGGGCCAGGCCCAAAGGTGGCTGGTATAGGCAGAAGATCATACTAAGACAGGAATTCAGTCACTCCTCTGGGGTTTGGGTTTGCCATATGTGATATTATCTTTCAGCAGAAGGTGAGGATTTCTCATGATCTGCTTAGGTTCTGGGAAGTAGGGTTTCTCTTGGTTTGCTTGGGTTTGAAAGGGTAGGGATTTTCAGGATCTGCTTGGGTTCCACAAGTGAGAGTTTCTCAGAATCTGTTTGGGTTGCAGAAGTTGAGGGTTTCTCAAGATCTGCTTGGGTTGCAGAAGGTAGGGTTTCTCGGGATCTGCTTGGGTCCCAAGAGGAAGGGTTTCTCATGACTTGCTTGGGTTCCAGAACGTAGGGGTTCTCATGATCTGCTTGGGTTCCAGGAGGAAGGGTTTCTCATGACTTGCTTGGGTTCCAGAAGGTAGGGGTTCTCATGATCTGCTTGGGTTCCAGGAGGTAGGTTTTTCTGGTGGGGGGAGGTAGAAAGTGCAGAGTTTCAGGGTTATGGAAAAGTGAGATCACATGGGTGGCAGCTGGTGGTGAAAGGTAATCGTATTAATGCCATAGTCCAAGCTCACCCTCACAACCTGGACCCATATAAAGGGTTAAATAGAGAGACCTCCTTCCCAATGACCTAACATAAAGGCAATAGGACTGGGAAAGACCTTTGAGGAGGCAGAGCTCACTCATTCGTTAGTACTCAATGCGTAATAGTGCTGGGAAGCAATTACTGGGCTTGGGGCCCAAGGGACCCGGCCAGGTTTAGTTGTGTACGTATGATCCATTTATTTATATACACAAGCACAATCATAATAATAACATAGTGGCACCAAGAGAATCACAGGACAAATGTAATGCAGTGATAACACCTCTTGCTCTATGGATGTTGCTGAACTACAACTGCCAGCCAGTGGATAATATTGGGATCTGTGAATTGTAGTTCAGCAACAGCTGGCCAGCCTGGATTGAAAGATCATTGACGATTAGGATGTAATACTGTGGGAAACATCTTGGCAGTACTATAGACTTGGGGGCTTTAGGTCTTCTAAGTATGAAGAACAAATGAATCTTAAAAAAGAACATGGATATAAATGTACTGTTAATATGAATGAATTTTTTTACCAACAGTGCCACCTGCTGGTCATTTTCCCACCAGTCTGACCAGCAAGTAGTCAAGGAAGTTGTCAGGAGAAAGAAACAGGCTGCTCTGATGTTCTTCTCTCCCTACTATACCTGCTATCCCACAGTCACACTCCCTTCCCAGAGACTATTATCCACTGTTACTATAGACACCATCTCTCCCTACTATACCTGCTATCCCACAGTCACACTCCCTTCCCAGAGACTATTATCCACTGTTACTATAGGCACCATCTCTCCCTACTATACCTGCTATCCCACAGTCACACTCCCTTCCCAGAGACTATTATCCACTGTTACTATAGACACCATCTCTCCCTACTATACCTGCTATCCCACAGTCACACTCCCTTCCCAGAGACTATTATCCACTGTTACTATAGACACCATCTCTCCCTACTATACCTGCTTTCCCACAGTCACACTCCCTTCCAATAGACTATTATCCACTGTTACTATAGGCACCATCTCTCCCTACTATACCTGCTATCCCACAGTCACACTCCCTTCCCAGAGACTATTATCCCACTGTTACTATAGGCACCATCTCTCCCTACTATACCTGCTTTCCCACAGTCACACTCCCTTCCAATAGACTATTATCCACTGTTACTATAGGCACCATCTCTCCCTACTATACCTGCTATCCCACAGTCACACTCCCTTCCAATAGACTATTATCCACTGTTACTATAGGCACCATCTCTCCCTACTATACCTGCTATCCCACAGTCATACTCCCTTCCCAGAGACTATTATCCCACTGTTACTATAGGCACCATCTCTCCCTACTATACCTGCTATCCCACAGTCACACTCCCTTCCCAGAGACTATTATCCACTGTTACTATAGGCACCATCTCTCCCTACTATACCTGCTATCCCACAGTCACACTCCCTTCCCAGAGACTATTATCCCACTGTTACTATAAGCACCATCTCTCCCTACTATACCTGCTATCCCACAGTCATACTCCCTTCCCAGAGACTATTATCCACTGTTACTATAGACACCATCTCTCCCTACTATACCTGCTATCCCACAGTCACACTCCCTTCCCAGAAACTATTATCCACGGTTACTATAGACACCATCTCTCCCTACTATGCCTGCTATCCCACAGTCACACTCCCTTCCCAGAGACTATTATCCACTGTTACTATAGACACCATCTCTCCCTACTATACCTGCTATACCACAGTCACACTCCCTTCCTAGAGACTATTATCCACGGTTACTATAGACACCATCTCTCTCTACTATACCTGCTATCCCACAGTCACACTCCCTTCCCAGAGACTATTATCCACTGTTACTATAGACACCATCTCTCCCTACTATACCTGCTATCCCACAGTCACACTCCCTTCCCAGAGACTATTATCCCACTGTTACTATAGGCATCATCTCTCCCTACTATACCTGCTATCCCACAGTCACACTCCCTTCCAATAGACTATTATCCACTGTTACTATAGGCACCATCTCTCCCTACTATACCTGCTATCCCACAGTCATACTCCCTTCCCAGAGACTATTATCCACGGTTACTATAGACACCATCTCTCTCTACTATACCTGCTATCCCACAGTCACACTCCCTTCCCAGAGACTATTATCCACTGTTACTATAGACACCATCTCTCCCTACTATACCTGCTATCCCACAGTCACACTCCCTTCCCAGAGACTATTATCCCACTGTTACTATAGGCATCATCTCTCCCTACTATACCTGCTATCCCACAGTCACACTCCCTTCCAATAGACTATTATCCACTGTTACTATAGGCACCATCTCTCCCTACTATACCTGCTATCCCACAGTCATACTCCCTTCCCAGAGACTATTATCCCACTGTTACTATAGGCACCATCTCTCCCTACTATACCTGCTATCCCACAGTCACACTCCCTTCCCAGAGACTATTATCCACTGTTACTATAGGCACCATCTCTCCCTACTATACCTGCTATCCCACAGTCACACTCCCTTCCCAGAGACTATTATCCCACTGTTACTATAAGCACCATCTCTCCCTACTATACCTGCTATCCCACAGTCATACTCCCTTCCCAGAGACTATTATCCACTGTTACTATAGACACCATCTCTCCCTACTATACCTGCTATCCCACAGTCACACTCCCTTCCCAGAAACTATTATCCACGGTTACTATAGACACCATCTCTCCCTACTATGCCTGCTATCCCACAGTCACACTCCCTT
Organism: Xenopus laevis; assembly: GCF_017654675.1. NCBI lineage: Eukaryota > Metazoa > Chordata > Amphibia > Anura > Pipidae > Xenopus > Xenopus laevis. Next base: position 139,306,128 of record NC_054380.1, on the reverse strand, counting down.
CCCAGAGACTATTATCCACTGTTACTATAGACACCATCTCTCCCTACTATACCTGCTATCCCACAGTCACACTCCCTTCCTAGAGACTATTATCCACGGTTACTATAGACACCATCTCTCTCTACTATACCTGCTATCCCACAGTCACACTCCCTTCCCAGAGACTATTATCCACTGTTACTATAGACACCATCTCTCACTACTATACCTGTTATCCCACAATCACACTCCCTTCCCAGAGACTATTATCCCACTGTTACTATAGACACCATCTCTCCCTACTATACCTGCTATCCCACAGTCACACTCCCTTCCCAGAGACTATTATCCACGGTTACTATAGACACCATCTCTCCCTACTATACCTGCTATCCCACAGTCACACTCCCTTCCCAGAGACTATTATCCACTGTTACTATAGGTACCATCTCTCCCTACTATACCTGCTATCCCACAGTCACACTCCCTTCCCAGAGATTATTATCCCACTGTTACTATAGGCACCATCTCTCCCTACTATACCTGCCATCCCACAGTCACACTCCCTTCCCAGAGACTATTATCCACTGTTACTATAGACACCATCTCTCCCTACTATACCTGCTATCTCACAGTCACACTCCCTTTCCAGAGACTATTATCCACTGTTAGTATAGCCACCATCTCTCCCTACTATACCTGCTATCCCACAGTCACACTCCCTTCCCAGAGACTATTATCCCACTGTTACTATAGACACCATCTCTCCCTACTATATCTGCTGTCCCACAGTCACACTCCTCTCCCAGAGATTATCCCACTGTTACTATAGACACCATCTCTCCCTACTATATCTGCTATCCCACAGTCCCATTCCCTTCCCAGAGACTATTATCCCACTGTTACTATAGACACCATCTCTCCCTACTATACATGCTATCCCACAGTCACACTCCCTTCCCAGAGACTATTATCCACTGTTACTATAGGCACCATCTCTCCCTACTATACCTGCTATCCCACAGTCACACTCCCTTCCCAGAGACTATTATCCCACTGTTACTATAGACACCATCTCTCCCTACTATACCTGCTATCCCACAGTCACACTCCCTTCCCAGAGACTATTATCCACTGTTACTATAGACACCATCTCTCCCTACTATACCTGCTATCCCACAGTCACACTCCGTTCCCAGAGACTATTATCCACTGTTACTATAGGCACCATCTCTCCCTACTATACCTGCTATCCCACAGTCACACTCCTTTCCCAGAGACTATTATCCCACTGCTACTATAGACACCATCTCTCCCTACTATACCTGCTATCCCACAGTCACACTCCCTTCCCAGAGACTATTATCCCACTGTTACTATAGACACCATCTCTCCCTACTATACCTGCTATCCCACAGTCACACTCCCTTCCCAGAGACTATTATCCCACTGTTACTATAGGCACCATCTCTCCCTACTATACCTGCTATCCCACAGTCACACTCCTCTCCCAGAGATTATCCCACTGTTACTATAGGCACCATCTCTCCCTACTATACCTGCTATCCCACAGTCACACTCCTCTCACAGAGATTATCCCACTGTTACTATAGGCACCATCTCTCCCTACTATACCTGCTATGCCACAGTCACACTCCCTTCCCAGAGATTATTATCCCACTGTTACTATAGACACCATCTCTTCCTACTATACCTGCTATGCCACAGTCACACTCCCTTCCCAGAGACTATTATCCACTGTTACTATAGGCACCATCTCTCCTACTATACCTGCTATCCCACAGTCACACTCCCTTCCCAGAGACTATTATCCCACTGTTACTATAGACACCATCTCTCCCTACTATACCTGCTATCCCACAGTCACACTCCCTTCCCAGAGACTATTATCCCACTGTTACTATAGACACCATCTCTCCCTACTATACCTGCTATCCCACAGTCACACTCCCTTCCCAGAGACTATTATCCCACTGTTACTATAGACACCATCTCTCCCTACTATACCTGCTATCCCACAGTCACACTCCCTTCCCAGAGACTATTATCCCACTGTTACTATAGACACCATCTCTCCCTACTATACCTGCTATCCCACAGTCACACTCCCTTCCCAGAGACTATTATCCACTGTTACTATAGACACCATCTCTCCCTACTATACCTGCTATCCCACAGTCACACTCCGTTCCCAGAGACTATTATCCACTGTTACTATAGGCACCATCTCTCCCTACTATACCTGCTATCCCACAGTCACACTCCTTTCCCAGAGACTATTATCCCACTGCTACTATAGACACCATCTCTCCCTACTATACCTGCTATCCCACAGTCACACTCCCTTCCCAGAGACTATTATCCCACTGTTACTATAGACACCATCTCTCCCTACTATACCTGCTATCCCACAGTCACACTCCCTTCCCAGAGACTATTATCCACTGTTACTATAGGTACCATCTCTCCCTACTATACCTGCTATCCCACAGTCACACTCCCTTCCCAGAGACTATTATCCCACTGTTACTATAGACACCATCTCTCCCTACTATACCTGCTATCCCACAGTCACACTCCCTTCCAGAGACTATTATCCACTGTTACTATAGACACCATCTCTCCCTACTATACCTGCTATCCCACAGTCACACTCCGTTCCCAGAGACTATTATCCACTGTTACTATAGGCACCATCTCTCCCTACTATACCTGCTATCCCACAGTCACACTCCTTTCCCAGAGACTATTATCCCACTGCTACTATAGACACCATCTCTCCCTACTATACCTGCTATCCCACAGTCACACTCCCTTCCCAGAGACTATTATCCCACTGTTACTATAGACACCATCTCTCCCTACTATACCTGCTATCCCACAGTCACACTCCCTTCCCAGAGACTATTATCCCACTGTTACTATAGGCACCATCTCTCCCTACTATACCTGCTATCCCACAGTCACACTCCTCTCCCAGAGATTATCCCACTGTTACTATAGGCACCATCTCTCCCTACTATACCTGCTATCCCACAGTCACACTCCTCTCACAGAGATTATCCCACTGTTACTATAGGCACCATCTCTCCCTACTATACCTGCTATGCCACAGTCACACTCCCTTCCCAGAGATTATTATCCCACTGTTACTATAGACACCATCTCTTCCTACTATACCTGCTATGCCACAGTCACACTCCCTTCCCAGAGACTATTATCCACTGTTACTATAGGCACCATCTCTCCCTACTATACCTGCTATCCCACAGTCACACTCCCTTCCCAGAGACTATTATCCCACTGTTACTATAGACACCATCTCTCCCTACTATACCTGCTATCCCACAGTCACACTCCCTTCCCAGAGACTATTATCCCACTGTTACTATAGACACCATCTCTCCCTACTATACCTGCTATCCCACAGTCACACTCCCTTCCCAGAGACTATTATCCCACTGTTACTATAGACACCATCTCTCCCTACTATACCTGCTATCCACAGTCACACTCCCTTCCCAGAGACTATTATCCCACTGTTACTATAGACACCATCTCTCCCTACTATACCTGCTATCCCACAGTCACACTCCCTTCCCAGAGACTATTATCCACTGTTACTATAGACACCATCTCTCCCTACTATACCTGCTATCCCACAGTCACACTCCGTTCCCAGAGACTATTATCCACTGTTACTATAGGCACCATCTCTCCCTACTATACCTGCTATCCCACAGTCACACTCCTTTCCCAGAGACTATTATCCCACTGCTACTATAGACACCATCTCTCCCTACTATACCTGCTATCCCACAGTCACACTCCCTTCCCAGAGACTATTATCCCACTGTTACTATAGACACCATCTCTCCCTACTATACCTGCTATCCCACAGTCACACTCCCTTCCCAGAGACTATTATCCACTGTTACTATAGGTACCATCTCTCCCTACTATACCTGCTATCCCACAGTCACACTCCCTTCCCAGAGACTATTATCCCACTGTTACTATAGACACCATCTCTCCCTACTATACCTTGCTATCCCACAGTCACACTCCCTTCCCAGAGACTATTATCCACTGTTACTATAGACACCATCTCTCCCTACTATACCTGCTATCCCACAGTCACACTCCGTTCCCAGAGACTATTATCCACTGTTACTATAGGCACCATCTCTCCCTACTATACCTGCTATCCCACAGTCACACTCCTTTCCCAGAGACTATTATCCCACTGCTACTATAGACACCATCTCTCCCTACTATACCTGCTATCCCACAGTCACACTCCCTTCCCAGAGACTATTATCCCACTGTTACTATAGACACCATCTCTCCCTACTATACCTGCTATCCCACAGTCACACTCCCTTCCCAGAGACTATTATCCCACTGTTACTATAGACACCATCTCTCCCTACTATACCTGCTATCCCACAGTCACACTCCCTTCCCAGAGACTATTATCCACTGTTACTATAGACACCATCTCTCCCTACTATACCTGCTATCCCACAGTCACACTCCCTTCCCAGAGACTATTATCCACTGTTACTATAGGCACCATCTCTCCCTACTATACCTGCTATCCCACAGTCACACTCCTTTCCCAGAGACTATTATCCCACTGCTACTATAGACACCATCTCTCCCTACTATACCTGCTATCCCACAGTCACACTCCCTTCCCAGAGACTATTATCCACTGTTACTATAGACACCATCTCTCCCTACTATACCTGCTATCCCACTATGGATTGTGTAGAAATATAGGGGGAGACTGGGCCTCAACCTCAGAGCTAGTAGTAACCAATCAGGAACCAGCAGGTAGTGGATGCAGTGATCAGATTATCAGTGGGAAGGATCTAATAAATATATTAGATGTGTTGTTCTCATGTCTGGATTTTCCTTGGAATAGTGATATTGATGTCAGGGCGTGGGATCAGCCAGGGGGTGAGAGGAAACGGATGAGGAAAAAATGGAGCTGGGAACTGACATCACACAGTGAACTCTCTGGTTACTACGGCAACACAGACTAGTGATTTGTGCCCATGAGGCTGGAAGTGGCAGTTTTTCACACATGTAAATAAATCATGAAAATCTGCAAATTCCCCCAAACAAATTTTTCACATTTAAAGGGGTGGTTCACCTTCAAGTTAATTTTTAACATGTTATGGAATGGACAATTCTTAACAACTTTTCTATAGGTCTTTGTTATTTATTTGTTATAGTTTTAAAATTATTTGCCATTTTCTTCTCGAAATGGGGGTCACTGACCCCATATAAAAAAACAAAGGCTCTGTAAGGCTACACAGGTATTGTAATTGTTACTTTTTATTCCTCATCTTTCTATTCAGGCCTCTCCTATTCATATTCCAGTCTCTTATTCAAATCAATGCATGGTTGCTAGGGGAATTTGGACCCTAGCAACCAGACTGCTGAAATTACAAACTGGAGAGCTGCTGAATAAAAAGCTAAATAACTCAAAAACCACAAATAATAAAAAATGAAAACCGATTGCAAATTGTCTCAGAATATCCCTCTCTACATCATACTAACAGTTAACTCAAAGGTGAACAACCCCCTTAAATTAACTTTTAGTATAATGTAGAGAGTGCTATTCTGAGACCATTTGCAGTTGGTCTTCATTTTTTGTTGTTCTTAATCTGTATGCCCCTTGTGCTCTTTGTTGATCCTCTATAGAGTTGACAGTTTGGACTGGAAGTGACTATGTCATTTAGATTGTAAACTCTGCGGGACAGGGAACAGTTCAATCTGAGTTAACCCTGGGCACTAAATATTTGTTACTTTATATCAGGGATGCACCGAATCCACTATTTTGGATTCGGCCAAACCTCCGAATCCATCACGAAGGATTCGGCTGAATACCAAACCGAATCAGAATCCTAATTTGCATATGCAAATTAGGGGTGGGGATAACATTTTTGACTTCCTTGTTTTGTGACAAAAAGTCACGCGATTTCCCTCTCCGCCCCTAATTTGCATATGCAAATTTGCATATGCAAATTAGGATTTGGTTCGTCCGGACAGAAGGATTCCGCCGAATCCGAATCCTGCTGAAAAAGGCCGAATCCTGGCCGAATCCCGAACCGAATCCTGGATTCAGTGCATCCCTACTTTATATGGGTAGGGTGCAGGAATAGGAGTGCGGGTGGGGAGGGTGCAGCGCTGCACCAACAATCCTCAGTGATGTCACTGGCACCCAGGGGAGCCCTCCCAGTATCCCAGGGCTGAGTGGGGCTGTTACCAGGGCGGGTGCAGCTGTGGGAATATTTTGATCTCTCCGTGTGGATATTTCGGCTCCTAATGACACCGCTGCCTCCACCCTCTACGTTCCAGGGATAATGAAGCGGATAATGTGCACCATCAAATACGACTCCTGACAGGTTGCGAGAGGCTGAAATGACTTTCCAAACACCACTGAGGCCCTCCTGCTCATAAATAAATCATAAATCTTTTGTTTTTGGTTTTAACACATTTTCAAAATTTTAATGACCTTAAAGGGGTGATTCACCCTTAATTAAATTATTAGTATGTTATAGAATGGCCCATTCTAAGCAACTTTCCCTTTGGTCTTCTTTATTTATTTTTTATAGTTTTAGAATTATTTGCCTTTTCCTCTTTCCAACTTTCAAATGGGGTTCACTGACCCCATCTAAAAAAACAAATGCTCTGTAAGGCTACAAATGTATTGTTATTGATACTTTTTATTCCTCATCTTTCTATTCAGGCCTCTCCTATTCATATTCCAGTCTCTTATTCAAATCAGTGCATGGTTGCTAGGGGAATTTGGTCACTAGCAACCAGATTGCTTAAATGGACAGCTGCTGAATAAAAAGCTAAATAAGTCAAAAACCTCAAATAATAAAAAATGAACACCAATTGCAAATTGTCTCAGAATATCCCTCTCTACGTCCTACTAACAGTCAACCCCTTTAACAGCTTTGATTAGTGGTGTGAGTTCCATTAGTGAGCTCAGCGGGCAAAGGAAACAAGCAGATGAAATGCATGTGATTTTATAGGAAACCAAAATAGATCAGTGCTATATAAATAAAGAATAAAAATAATCTCTTGCTAAGGTGATACTGATAATAAAACAACCTGTTAGTTGAAAGCAATGTGTTACAGCGACACCTGGTGGTGGGTAAATAAATATTATATTTAAAAATATCTGGTACATGTATTGGTGCAAGAATCATCATGATCATTTTTTTTTTAATTACAGGTATGGGACCTGTTATCCAGAATGCTCTGGACCTGGGGTTTTCCAGATAATGAACCTTTCTGTAATTTGGATCTTTTCTACTTGAAAATCATTTAAACATTAAATAAACCCAATAGGCTGGTTTTGCTTCCAATAAGGATTAATTATATCTTAGTTGGGATCAAGTACAAGCTACTGTTTTATTATTACACAGAAAAAAAAATCTTTTAAAATTTTAAAAAATCTGGGTAATTTGTTTATAATGGAGTCCATGGGAGACGGCCTTTCCGTAATTTGGAGCTTTCTGGATAACAGGGTTCCAGATGGTATGGGACTTAAAGCACTTTTACAGCAAGCAAGGTAGCCATTATAGAAGCACTAAGTAGCCAGGACATTAAGTGGGTTATTTATCAAGATCCAAATTTTTCTGATCTGGTAAATAAAAAAGGTCTGACAGAACTAGAATCCACGGGGATATCACTCCAACGTGCAGTACAGCAGTAAAGAGTGATTGAAGTTTAGCAGAGCACAAGTCACATGACTGGGGCAGCTGGGAAACTGACAATATGTCTTATCTCCATGTCAGATGTCAAAATTAAATATAAAAAAATCAGTTTTCTCTTTTGAAAAACGGATTTCAGTGCAGAATTCTGCTGGAGCAGCACTATTAACTGATGCGTTTTGAAAAAAACATGTTTTCCCATGACAGTATCCCTTTAATGTTTCTTCAGGAGAGGCTCCTGCTGTCCATCCTGCCCAAGCACATTGCTGATGAGATGCTTAAGGACATGAAGAAGGACCAGCAGCAGAAGGAACTTCAACAGTTCAACACCATGTACATGTACAGACATGAGAATGTCAGGTATAACCCCGCCCCCGAGGAGCTGTAATATTGCTGGCCCTAAATTAGCACTGAAGTAGTAGCTCACAGCATTATGGCAGCTAAGTAGTCGTTCCTTGATTTCCCATAGTGGCTCAGGTTTAACTCTGATTAACTAAGAGCTATGTTAGTGCACCAATCAGAAGTGAGCTGTTATTAATCTATTACATGTTTGACAATGAAAGCAAAGATCTGATTGGTTGCTATTCACCATGCAGCATTTGAGAGACATTAATCTCCCTCCCTCTCCAGCATACTCTTTGCCGACATCGTTGGATTTACGCAGCTGTCGTCGTCCTGCAGCGCCCAGGAGCTGGTGAAACTGCTCAATGAACTCTTTGCCCGCTTCGACAAACTGGCAGCGGTAGGTTGGGATGGGTTTTTAAATAAAATAAATTCCCCTTAAAGGATAAGTGAACCTTAAAAATAAGTGAATGTAAAATTGATGAGGGGGCTATTCTAAGCACTTCTGCAATGTACATTCATTATTTATTTTCTTTTAATTGCAAGATATTAAGGGATACATGTGCTGTTAATATGAATGAATTTTGTTACAACAGCGCCACCTGCTGGTCATTTTCCCACCAGTCTGACCAGCAAGTAGTCAAGGAAGTTGTCAGGAGAAAGAAAGAGGCTGATGTTCTTCTGCTTAGGAAAATAATTAGAAACCTCAGTTACCCTTTCTCACATCCTTCCTAAGCAGAAGAACATCATTTTTAAGGTTTACTTATCCTTTATCATATTGTCATTATTTATCCAGCCTCGTGAGCCCTGTGTAGCGATGTGCCCAAATATTACATTACATTTTTACCCCTTGAAATGAAAGGGCTTGACCTTAAAAATATTTTTTTGTATCCCTCGTGCACAGACCTAATCATACAATTAGCATTTGGTCTTTAAAATTAAAAATGATTTTCCTCTCAGTTTGGAATTTAAACTCTTATATGGTTGCACCAATGCACCCTAGCAACCAGAGACAGAGACTGTGAGAGAAGTAGGAGAAGGTCCAAATAGAAAGACAAGTGTCCCTGGTTGCCGGGACTACACACCCTAGAAACCAGGTAGCATTTTTAATTCCCATTGGAAATAAGAACAATCATTAAAGGGAAAGTTTACCTTAAAATGAACTTTTGGCACCATGTAGTGAGCACACAAATGAAATTGTATGTTTCCAGGAGTAACATAAACAATGTGACGCTTTCTCTCATATTATAGAAAAACCACCAGCTACGCATCAAGATTTTGGGGGATTGTTACTATTGTATCTGTGGGCTCCCCGACTACCGGGAAGATCACGCTGCCTACTCCATAATGATGGGACTCGCTATGGTGGATGCTATATCGTGAGTACTCCCTGCATGTGGCACAGGGCAGGGGAGGTTTCGTTACATTTAGGAGGTCTAGTAACCCATAGCAACAAATTAGCAGGTAGCATTGACCTGGTCTATAAAACATGTATCTTGATTGGTTGCTGTGGGCCCAGTTTAGACTAAAATGCCCAACAGTGTCAGCCTGTGTAGGGACATTGCATTTACACTGAAAATTAGTAGAGGAGCATGAGGGAAGTGAGGAAGTGTTTCAATGATAACTACTACTTGCCAGGAATCTGACCAATCAACTCAATGAACAGACAGATATGGACGTCCACTGGAATGGCTGAATAAAACTCTTACATTCAATTCGTTTTCAGCCAATGACCTACCCACCCACCGACAAGGCAGATAGACATATAGCAGCACATGAACATTCCTGACTGGACAGACTGACTGGTAGGAAGATACTGCTACAAATATTTTCAGCTTCAGATTTAACTGCAGTTTTGGTGCAAGTCTGTAGGTAGATTATTATATGGAGCAAAGGAGCAGATAACAGGTGCTTAGTATATTGCACTATTTCAGCTGAGAGGTGACAGACATTGAATTCAGTAGTTGGGTTGCAGAGAAAGGTGGGAGCACTTAAGTCTTCTGGCTCCATCATACTCTACTTTCTCCATCTTATGCTACTGTCTCCATCTTGGCCTGCTGCCTCCATCTTGCTCTACTGTCTCCATCTTGTCCTACTGCCTTCCTCTTGCTTTATTCACTACATCTTGTCCTACTGTCTTCATCTTGTCCTACTATCTTCCTCTTGCTTTATTCACTACATCTTGTCCTACTGTCTCCATCTTGTCCTACTGTTTCCTTCTTGTCCTACTGCCACCATCTTATGCTACTGTTTCCATCTTGCCCTGCTTTTCCATCTTGCCCTACTATCTTCATCTTTTCCTACTGTCTTGTCCTATCTTGTCATACTGTCTCCATCTTGTCCTTGTGTATCTGCCTTGCCCTAATGTCTTAACCTCTTGCTTTACTCTCTATATCTTGCCCTACTGTCTCCATCTTGTCCTGGTGTTTCTGTCTTACCCTACTGTCTCCATCTTCCTCTAATGTCTTCATCCAGCCCTACTGTCTCCATCTTGTCCTACTGTCTTAATCTCTTGCTTTCCTCTCTACATCTTGTCCAACAGTTTCAATCCTGTCCTACAATCTTCCTCTTGCTTTTTTTTCTCCATCTTGTCTTACTCTCTCCATCTTGCCCTACTGTCTCCTTCTTGTCCTATTGTTTCCAACTTGAGATTCTGTCTCCTTCTTTTGCTTTAGTCTCTACATCTTGTCCAACATTCTCAATCTTGTCCTATCTTCCTTTTGCTTTATTATTTACACCATGTCCTACTGTCTCGCTCTACTGTCACCATCTTTCCCTAAAGTCTTCAACTTTTGTTTTGCTCTCAACATCTTGCATTACTGTCTCCATCTTGTGCTAGTGTTTCTGTTTTGTCCTACTGTCTCCCCTTTGTCTGACAGTCTCAATCTTGTCGTATCTTCCTCTTGCTTTATTCTCTACATATTTTCCTGATCTCTCCATCTTGCCCTACTGTCTCCATCTCAATCTACTGTATCTTGTTCTAGTGTTTCTGGCTTGCCATACTTACTTCCTCTTGCTTTATTATTTGTCCTACTGTCTCCATCTGGTCCTTCTGTATCCCTCTTGCTTTACTATCTACATCTTGTTCTACAGTCTCCACATAGTCCACCATTTTCATCTTGTCCTGGTGAACCTCCTATCACACACTTTTCTACCTAAAAGTGCTACGCTACACTGCATGGTCCAACTATGTGCAGAACCACAGGTCACCTACCACCACCCCACCACCACCCCCCCGGAAAGAAAATTTTAAGATTTCATAACAAAGTACAAAAATGTGGTTGATTAATTTCCTTTCTTTGTTTTTATCCCCATTGCCCATATTATTGAGCAGTTATGTAAGAGAGAAGACAAAGACAGATGTGGATATGCGTGTTGGAGTCCATTCAGGGACAGTGATTGGAGGGGTCCTGGGGCAGAAACGCTGGCAGTATGACGTTTGGTCTACTGATGTCACCTTGGCCAACAAGATGGAGGCTGGAGGAATACCAGGGTAGGTAAAGAGGCTGTAAAGGTGCATGTTTAAATTCTTTTTAGGAAGAAGCATGAGGCAAATGCTCTCAAATTTGACATGCCCATGCCACCCATATTGTATTTGTGATACATTCATGTGCTACTGATAATATTTAAATTTTGCCTGCAGAAGAGTCCATATATCCCAAAGCACCTACGACTGCCTAAAGGGGGAGTTTGAGGTGGAGCCAGGGGAAGGAGGTACAAGATGTGACTATCTAAGAGAAAAGGGCATCGTGACCTACCTTGTGGTGGTACCAAAGCAGCCAATAAACAAGAACGGCATCAACGGGGTGGTGAGTCTTTGCTTTCCCAGGTCTGCGTTGGCTTGATTCAAGGGAATGTAGATTATGGAACTAGGGATGCACCAAATCAAGAATTTGCCTTGGGATTTGGATTCAACCAATATCCTTAGTGTATAACTGACCCCAAATGTTATTGCTTTCTAATCCTTTATCCATCTTGCCTCATTCCGTTCAGAAGTTGTCGCTGACTTCGTCCCACGGGAACTCTCCGCAGCTGATCAACACCAAGGAATGCAACGGCAGCATTAACACCACCTGCACCACCCCAGATGAGAATGAGGAGCTGGACACCAGGGTGAGGGGGGGAGGCAATAATTGGAACGTGATAGAAAAGTCACATTTGGTTTCAGATGCTTCTATAGTTGCAAAGCCACTGGTTTGGCATTATGTTAAACATATCGGGTGAACCTTCCATTCCAAACCTGTATGTGGCTCAGGAGTAATTTCTGTAATGTGTCTATGGATTCCTTCTGTTCAGCACAATACTCCAGACCCAGGGATGAGAGGTGTCCAATCAACTAGGCAGATATTTATGACTTGATGCACTGTCGGATTGGGACTCCAGGGGCCCACCAGAAAACCTTAGACCGTGGGCCCACTAGAAATCCTTAGCCGTGGGCCTACCAGTAAACCTTAGACTGTGGGCCCACCAGAAAACCTTAGACCATGGGCCCACCAGAAAACATTACACCGTGGGCCCACCAGAAAACCTTAGACCGTGGACTCACCAGAAAATCTTAGACTGTGGGCTCACCAGAAAATCTTAGACCATGGGCCCTCTTTCCAAACTATTATTCCTCCTCACTTAACCTCTTTATTCTCCTAGCCTTTTATATCTACTTACTATATTCTTCCACATGCATTTTTACCCCATAAAGAAATAGGGAATGGTTCGAAGCAAGAGGGCCCACTGACACCTGGGCCCACCGGGAGTTTTCCTGGTATCCCGTTGGGCCAGTCCGACACTGACTTTATGGATCTCCATTGGTCCCTGTATGATTGGGCCTATAGAGAGAGTGGTCAGGAGGGACCACATCAATGTACCAATGTGGTCTTTACTCAACCTGATATTCAAACCTGCCAATAGATATCTGAGCGATTGTCTGCCTGATACTGGTCAAGGAAGCTGAACAGCAGGATTTATACATGGGCCAAATGCCAACTCAGGTTGGAAGGTCCAAGTCAACATCTTTTACTGCCCACTCACTCATTTGGCACGAGACTGAGCTGGAGTCACATGATTAAAAGACAGACCCATGACTATTGATTAAAGAATTACTTTTGTTCTGTCCTCACACATAGGTTGTGAATCCATCTTTCCCCAACCCGCGCAGACGCCTGCGTCTGAGAGACTTGGCTGAGAGGGTCATTGATGCTCAGCAGAACGAGCAGGAACTCAACAAACTTCTCAATGAGGCACTGCTGGAAAGAGAGACCGTGCAAGTGTGAGTCTGTGGAAAGGAGAGGATTCTGGGAATGCCTGTGGCTGCCTTGGGGGATTTCGGGACTTGTAGTTTAAGGGCAGGGACACACGCTCAGATTTGGGGAGATTAGTCGCCCAGCAACAAATCTCCTCTTCTTCGGAGCGACTAATCTGCCCGAACAGCCAATCGAATGGCAATCGGTGCACTTCATTTTCCGAAGTGGCCCAAAGTCGCCTCACGAGGAAACTTCAGGCGACTTCAGAAAACGAAGCACATTTACATTGTAGCTGGCGGGAGGCAGTTCGGGGGGATTTGTCGCCCTGAAGAAGAGGCAATTTTTCGCCGGTTGACTAAATCGCCCTGTATCTTAGCATGTGCCCTTACCCTAAGGGCAGAGACAGATGAGAAGATTCGGGGAGATCTAGTAACCGCTGATAAATCGCCTCTTTTATGGGGTGACTAATCTCCCTGAACTGCCTCCCACCGGCTAGAATCTAAATCGCCGGCTCGAATCGCTTAATTTTCCGAAGTCGCCCAAAGTTGCCACACGAGGAAACTTCGGAAAACAAATGATCCCACCTCTGGCGCTGCCAGAGTAACTGAAGAGATGTAGCTTGAATATCCTCGCAACCCTCTTCTCTAAAACATCCAGTCCCTGTGAAAATGTGCGCTGATACAATTGAACACTCTTCAGTTATCTTATATAGACAATCAATTACCTTATTACGGATGCAAGAGAATTCACCAATGGGAACACTGCTTTCCAGCCAGTTTGCTTTTATCCTACATAGGGAGATTATTGTGTAATCCTGGCACTGGGATCAGATGTCGGAAAGGAGGGGAGACTGACATTTACTTGTTCAGTGATAGAAAAACTGTGTGAAGTTTCCAGTTACAGTAGTAGGCACAAGTAAAATGGAGTCAGACTCACATAACTAAGCTAGAATTCTCATTGGTGGATTGTTTGCATACTAATGAGGCTATTGGCTTTGGAGATCTGGGCAAACATTTTATTGCACTATAAAGCTTCAGACTTTCTGAATAACTTATCTGTGAGTATTTGTGTTGTTTTTGTTGGCTCTGGAACAGCCCAGTGCCTCCAGGCACTTACTTATTGGTCATTTTCTCCAGCCTTAAAGGAAAATACACCTACCGCCTGTCCATGCGCTTTATCAACCCAGAGATGGAGACCCGGTTTTCTGTAGAGAAAGAGAAGCAGAGTGGAGCTGCCTTCAGCTGTTCCTGTGTCGTGTTGCTATTCACAGCTATTGTGCAGATTCTCATCGACCCCATGTAAGTCTCAGACTTGTTGTCTACTGGTATCCTACAACAGCCCCTAACTTTGCTCATAGTCTGTACAGAGAGATCCCATAAAACTATGGCAGCAAAGGTATTCCCCATGTACTAAGCACAATTCAGCAGGAACAGTCCCCTAAGTTTGCTCATAGTCTGTACAGAGAGATCCCATAAAACTATGGCAGTATAGGTATTCCCTGTACTAAGCACAATTCAGCAGGAACAGTCCCTAAGTTTGCTCATAGTCTGTACAGAGAGATCCCATAAAACTATGGCAGCATAGGTATTCCCTGTACTAAGCACAATTCAGCAGGAACAGTCCCTATGTTTGCTCATAGTCTGTACAGAGAGATCCCATAAAACTATAGCAGCATAGGTATTCCCTGTACTTAGCACAATTCAGCAGGAACAGCCCTAAGTTTGCTCATAGTCTGTACAGAGAGATCCCATAAAACTATGACAGCATAGGTATTCCCTGTACTAAGCACAATTCAGCAGGAACAGTCCCCTAAGTTTGCTCATAGTCTGTACAGAGAGATCCCATAAAACTATGGCAGTATAGGTATTCCCCTGTACTAAGCACAATTCAGCAGGCACAGTCCCAAAGTTTGCTCATAGTCTGTACAGAGAGATCCCATAAAACTATGACAGTATAGGTATTCCCCTGTACTAAGCACAATTCAGCAGGAACAGTCCCTAAGTTTGCTCATAGTCTGTACAGAGAGATCCCATAAAACTATGGCAGCATAGGTATTCCCTGTACTAAGCAGAATTCAGCAGGAACCACCCCCTAAGTTCCATCATAGGTTATAAAAGAGATAAAGTAAAACCATGGATCAAGGCCATTTTCATTTCTTCTTGTGCCCAGGCTTGTTGCCAATTATGTGACCTTCGTTATTGGTGAAATCCTTCTTCTAGTTCTGACCATCTGTTCGCTTGCAGCCATTTTTCCCAGGGTAAGTAAAGCTTTTTTATGTTTTATGGCACAAGTACCAGGTTTCAAGTCAGTTAGTTAGTGGAGTACCATCTGGGTGTTATCAGCTGTGCATTCAACATGGCCCCTTTGGTTCCTCACTACTCCTGTCTGTGCCCTTCTAGGTCTTTCCCAAAAAATTAGTTGCCTTTTCTACATGGATTGATCGGACAAGGTGGGCTCGTAACACATGGGCAATGTCCGCCATATTTATTCTTACAATGGCAGATATAGTCGACATGGTAAGTAATCAGATATGTTTCTATAGCATTAATCATTTTTATTCTGCACTTTTCACTATACAGCACGATAATGAACTTCATTAATAACAGGCCTCCCTGTAATAGGATACTGACAGTTAGATCAGCAAGACTGTGAGATCAGTGAGCAGAGACTGACAGTGAGAGGAAACTGCCAGTGAGATCAGTGAGAAGAAACTGACAATGAGAGGAAACTGCCAGTGAGATCAGAGGGAGGAAACTGACTGAGAAGAAATACAGTGGGAGGAAAAGGACAGTGAGAGGAAACACAATAAGAGGAAACTGACAGTGAGCAAAAACTGACAATGAGAATAAACTGCCAGTGAGATCAGTGGGAGGAAACTAACAGTGAGATAAGTGACAGAAAACACAGTGGGAGGAAAAGTGATATCAATGAGGGGAAACTAAGTGAGATCTGTGAGAGGAGACTGACATTGAGAGGAAACTGACAGTAAAATCAGTGAGAGGAAACTGATAGTAAAATCAGTGAAAGGAAAGAATGGGATTAGTGAGAGGAAACGGACAGTGAGATTGGTGAGAGGAAACTGACAGTGAGATAGCTGAAAGTGTCAGTGAGATGAGCAGGAGGAAACTGACAGTAAGATCAGTGAGAGGAAACTGACAGTGGTGAATGAGAGAAAATAGATAGATCAGTGAGAGAAAACTAAAAGTGAGAGGAAACTGACAATGAAACTAGTAAAAGGGAAACGAGTGAAAACTAGCACTGAGAGGAAACTGATAGTAAGGTCACTGAGAGGAAACTGAAAGTAAGGTCACTGAGAGGAAACTGATAGTAAGGTCACTGAGAGGAAACTGATAGTAAGGTCATTGAGAGGAAACTGAAAGTAAGGTCACTGAGAGGAAACTGATAGTAAGGTCACTGAGAGGAAACTGATAGTAAGGTCATTGAGAGGAAACTGATAGTAAGGTCACCGAGAGGAAACTGATAGTAAGGTCATTGAGAGGAAAGATATTTTAATAATGTTTCTGCTTTTTCTCTGACCCACAGCTCAGCTGCCTGCAGTACTACAGCTCTCTCAATATGACGTCCCATGTCCAAGAAGCTTGGGGTTGTGTTGAGAACCCCAAGTATTACAGTTACATTGCTGTACTGGCCCTAATAGCCACCATCATGCTGGTGCAAGTCAGCCATATGGTCAAGCTAACGCTCATGCTGATGATTACAATTGCCGTCGGTGTGGTCAACATTTACGCCTGGAGGCCGATCTTCGATGATTATGACAACAAGAGGTTCAACGGTTACTTGTGAGGATTCCAGATCATTTGATATATCTTTACTACACCTCATTATAAAGCTGCCGGCATCTCGTAACTTGATGTTTCTTTCCAGGGCTTTCTTGGTTCCGTCCAAATACTCCATGACGGCCATGATTTTTGTCATGATGCTCAGCTTCTACTACTTTGCACGACACGTGAGTGCCGCTCTCTGTTTCCGTTATGTGGGTGGGATCAAGTGCCACCTCTGATATTCTCTGTTTGGAACTGAAATAAATATACAGCCAGCATTACATCTGTCAAACATCATCTGTTCTATTAATAAGTAGAGTCTTGTTTCTTAACCTTGGCTCCCTATGTGTTGTTGGACTACAAGTCCCAGCATACTTCAACTACTAACTACAGTTATATGAAAAAGTTTGGGAACCCCTCTTAATTCTTTGGAGTTTTGTTTATCATTGGCTGAGCTTTCAAAGT
Organism: Xenopus laevis; assembly: GCF_017654675.1. NCBI lineage: Eukaryota > Metazoa > Chordata > Amphibia > Anura > Pipidae > Xenopus > Xenopus laevis. Next base: position 139,288,563 of record NC_054380.1, on the reverse strand, counting down.
AGCAACTTCCATTTAATATATAACTTGCCTTATGGGAACAGTAGTATTTCAGCAGTGACATAAAGTTTATTGGATTAACAGAAAATATACAATATGCATCATAACAAAATTAGACAGGTGCATAAATTTGGGCACCCCAACAGAGATATTACATCAATACTTAGTTACAAATGTAACAGCCTCTAGACACCTCCTATAGCCTTTGATGAGTGTCTGGATTCTGGATGTGGCTATTTCTGACCATTGGTCCATAACAAAATCTCTCCAGTTCAGTTAAATTTGATGGCTGCCGAGCATGGACAGTCTGCTGCAAATCATCCCATAGATTTTCCATGATATTCAAGTCGGGGGACTCCAGAATATTGTACTTGTCCCTCTGCATAAATGTCTTTGTAGATTTCCAAGTGAGTTTAGGGTCATTGTCTTGTTGGAATATCCGACCCCTGCAGCGGAACTTCAACTTTGTGACTGATGCTTGAACATTATCCTGAAGAATTTGTTGATATTGGGTTGAATTCATCCGACCCTGGACTTTAACAAGGGCCCCAGTAGTCCCTGAAATAGCCACACAGCCCCACAGCATGATGGGACCTCCACCAAATGTGACAGTCGGTAGCAGGTGTTTTTCTTGGAATGCCGTGTTCTTCTTCCGCCATGCAAAGCACTTTTTGTTATGACCAAATAACTACATTTTTGTCTCATCAGCCCAAAGCACTTTGTTCCAAAATGACTGTGAATTGTCTAAATGAGCTTTTCCATACAACAAGCGACTGTGTTTGTGTGAGTGCAGAAAGGGCTTCTCATCCCCCTGCCATACACATGTTCTTTGTGCAAATTGTGCTGAATTGTAGAACGATGTACAGATACACCTGCATCTGCAGCAAGATCTTCTTGCAGGTCTTTGGAGATGATCTTTGGGTTGTCTGTAACCATTCTCACAATCCTCCGCATATGCCGCTCCTGTATATTTCTTGGCCTGTCAGACCTGGGTTTTACAGCAACTGTGCCTGTGGCCTTCCATTTCCTCATTCCATTCCTTACAATTGAAACTGACAGTTTAAACCTCTGAGATAGCTTTTTGTAGCCTTCCCCTAAACCATGATACTGAACAATCTTTGTTTTCAGAACTTTTGAGAGTTGCTTTGAGGATCCCATGCTGTCACTCTTCAGAGGAGAGTCAAACAGAAGCACAACTTGCAATTGGTCACCTTAAATACCTTTTCTCATGATTGGACACAACTGCCTATGTAGTTAAAGGCATAACAAGCTAATCCAACCAATTTGGTGTTGCCAGTAATCAGTATTGAGCAGTTACATGTATTCAAATTAGCAAAATTACAAGGGTACCCACATTTTTGCACAGACAGTTTTTTACATTTGATTTAATCTCATACAACTGAATACTGCTTCACTAAAAATCTTTGTTCAGAAAACACCCCAGTACTCAGATGTTCCTGGGAAATGAAAGACATACCACTGTTATCTTTTTTGTTGGAAGTGGAGTAAAATATTATGCAGGCTGAGAGGGGTTCCCAAACTTTTTCATATGACTGTAAATGTTGAGGAATACTGGGTGTTATAATGTATAATACATGCACAAGGATAAGAATCTCAATTGGAAGAGTTTATTACAACAAGCATTCTTGTTAATGTTACTGAATCTGACTAAATGGGTGGAGCTTACTCCTACCCACGCTGTTCATATACAGAACATTAAATGGACTATGCTGAGTGTATAGCAGAGGAAACTGTTAAAACAGGAGAAGTGGAACAGAGGAGGCAACAGAACACATGCCTATGTTTAACCTTTCTGAAGGTGTGGCTTGAGCTGACCCTTTTACTCGGCAGGTGGAGAAGTTGGCCAGAACATTGTTCTTGTGGAAGATCGACGTCCATGAGCAGAAGGAGAAGGTTTATGATATGAGGCGCTGGAACGAAGCTTTGGTCACAAACATGCTGCCCGAACATGTCGCTAGACACTTCTTAGGATCCAAGAAAAGAGATGAGGTGAAAGAGGAGATTATAGCCTAGTGCCCGTTATCATATCTTGCGGATAAAGTATCAGATTCTAGCTACAATATATTTGAGGCACTAGAGTGATTCATTAAATCATAAGACTCAATCATAAGACTTTCATTTGCATTCGCATTCCAATACATACTGTAGATGGCACATCCCGTCACATTGATGATATTCACTAATCATAATTTTAAAATCTTTTGAGGGTTCCTTTTTTTACACAATTAGTAGCACCAGGACAGTATTTTTGTTATAGACGATCTGTCCAAATATCAGTACGAATATACCCCCTTTATTGGTGACCCAATAAAGGGGGTATATGAGGAGAAAGCCTATCTGCTCTTCTGGATACTCCTTGAAGCTTAATATGAAGTTCAAGTGTTGCACATTGTTGTAATAATGGTTGAATGGTTATACTAATTTCTGACCTTAAGGGGCCCTAACCAAAGTTTTAACCTCCAAAACCACTGTTAACAACAGCATGTTAGAGAAATGTCGGTCCAATCTGAAAATAAGAATTTTTCCATTAACGTAGGAGCTCTACAGCCAGTCGTATGACGAAATTGGGGTAATGTTCGCGTCCATCCCAAACTTCTCTGATTTTTATACAGAAGAAAGCATCAACAATGGAGGAATCGAGTGCCTGAGGTTTCTTAATGAAATTATCTCAGATTTTGATGCGGTATGTATTCATTTATATTTGCTGCCCACAGTTCCCAGGCTCCTGTCTAGGTACCCCCTCCACCACCAGCAATGGACCCTTGTCTGCCATACAGTTCCATTCATATTCTCTTTCCTTTTTGCTTTGTATATAGCTGTTAGATGAACCTCAGTTCCGTTGCATCACAAAGATAAAGACCATCGGTAGCACGTATATGGCGGCTTCTGGGGTGACTCCAGATTCCAACTCCAATGGCTACAACAACACTATAAAGGTAAGTATTATACAGTTAGTATAGGCATAATTACCCTTCGGTGCTCCAAATAACCACATTCCTGGTTGAATTGAAGCCTAGATTTTCAAGGATTTGAGGACATTTGGCCTTTACAGATGAACATATTCTGAGATTTGCAATCTTATAGAATCCAACCAGATCACTTTTTTCTCATTGACTCGTGTTGCCCTGTCTTTATTCCAGAAAGAGGAAATCTCTGACAAAGAGCGCTGGCAGCACCTTGCAGATCTGGCAGACTTTGCCCTTGCTATGAAGGTGACACTCATGAATATTAACTACCAGTCATTCAACAACTTCATGCTTCGAATAGGTAGGTGTTCCTCCAACAGAAAAAACTTGTATTATGGGGTAGTTATAGGGTACAAATGAGTGGGAGAAGGTATGCTGAACAGTTTTTGTCTGTATTGACTCTCCAGTCAATACATAATCCATCCCTATTCTCAATCAGGTATGTGGATTCTTATGGTAACTCAATAGTGGGTCTTCTACCAGTTGAAATGGTGGAAGACCCTCAGTATGAAGATCTCACATGGAGAGTGATGGCTTTTTCATAATTATTTGTCTACTTATTACCCAGGTTTTGCTTCATTCATAACTGGATATAGTGAACATAGTATCTTTTGGTGCTTTGGATAAAACAGTTACCTTGGAGAACCTTGGAGATAGGTAGGCTCCCTTCTTCACCTATGATCCTGGGATCACCTTTAAACTTCCTAGTTCTCAGTGCCAAGCTCTGCTTTGGATAGTTGTGCCAATGTGCAGAGAAAGGGGACTCAAAAGAGTTTTGGGAATCTACTTACATACATCAAGTTGGGACTGAGATTTCATGACATGAAGCAATGATGGGATACAGCTAGCTATAAGCTATACTGTGGTCAGAACATGTCATTCCTGTCCCCAAAATACTGGATAGCTGCCTCATAGGACCTGTCAGCAGGGTTTAATTAACCCCATTGTTCTTCTAGAGAAGGAACCCAACCAAAGTTTGCGATAAGATCTTCTTTCCTGTATTCTCAGTAATTCCTCCCCATGGTCATAGGGTTCAACAGTTCAGGACTGATCTAGGAACATTTATTATCAAACGGCAGATACATTTTGCATCCCAAATGGCCAGTACAGTTCAGCCCTACAGTACCATCTTCATCCTTGCAGTTTAACACAAACAAGATTATTATTAGATTTCTTTTATAAAGAGCCAACATGCTCCACGGGTTTGTACAATGGATTTGGCATGTTTTATGAAATTTTAAAGAAGGGAAGAGCAGTTTGAGTTTTTTGGGCATGTTGGCAAGGAAGTAAGTTCCAGAAATGGAATGCTGCTCTGTCCTAGGGGTGAGCATAGGAGCAGGAAATCAGAGGACAAAAGGAGAGGTTCGTGGGATGAACCATGGTGACAGGGAAGTATTTAAAACATTGGTATATTTGTGTGAAGAAGTGCTTTAAATGTAAAGTATTACAGTATCAGAGGCATAAAAAATGGCTTGTAAGGTTGATGGGTCTGGCATGGTGAGCTATATCAAGTCCAACATTTGTCCAGGACTCCCCTTAGATCATATAGTTACAGATTGTAAGGATTCACAGACAGGAGCCAATGTGCTGAATAATTTGAAAGGTAATAACAAAATACCTTTGAAGAAACCTAAAAAAGGCAGCAAAAACACAAGTCCAGATTCAGGCTGAAATTCCAGGGCAGGCAGCAGACAAACAGTTGATGGACAGTCCATACAAGGTCAAAAAACAGGATGAGGTCAATACCGTAGATCCAAAAATCAAGAGTAACAGGGAGCATATAAGGAACAGAGCAGGGGAAAACAAGGCAGGAACAAGACAAGATTTACCAGGTACAGGATTTCAGGAACAAGAGAAGAAACCAAAACAGGATCAGGAACACAATCAGGATATCAAGGTCACAAGGCTTTCAGTTAGGGGTAGGGCCAATAACCCAGCACAGGGTCTTGGGGAATTAGGCTTAAGTAGCCCTCAAATGAGTAATTGCCCTCAGCTGGAGAAAGGCTGACCTGGAGGCAGCAAAGTAACAGTCATCTAATCAGAGCCAGGCCACCACCACACCACCTCCTGTGGCTCAAGCAGGAGGAACAGCGCCTGGAACACAACAGGTCCCTGGTTTAAAACCAGGGAGTTCCTCACACAAATATAGGAAAACACAAACTCATTTAGTCATGGAATATCTAGGACATCAGCTACATTGTCACATGAAATCTCATCCTTATCCTTAAGATGGCATTTTGGGTATATTTAGGAGGATATCAAGGAAAGCAGTCATTCTCTTCAAATCTAACCCTAAAAGGATTTCAGATTGAGCCACCTGCCACTGCTCTAGGCTTCTTTAGGGGGTGCCAGACAGACATTTTCAGCACCATTGGTCTGGCAAAAGCATAGATTATCAACTGTAGTGGGGCCAGTCGTTAGAGTGGAACAGTAGTGTAGCTGTCATTAATCTGTGATGAACTTCAATATTTTGTCAAACAAGCCATTGTGTCTACACAAACTATCATGATGGCAAATAATCGCCAAAAAGAAGTGGAAGAACAATTAAAATGCTCTCGTTCTCTTTTCAGGTTTAAATAAAGGCGGTGTACTCGCGGGTGTCATCGGAGCACGAAAGCCTCATTACGACATCTGGGGGAATACGGTGAATGTCGCTAGTAGGATGGAGTCTACGGGTGTCATGGGGAATATTCAGGTAACTCATGAGAAATACCCATGGGTATAAGGAGGCGAAACCCTAATGAATCATTTGTAACCTGGCCTTTGTTAGCCATAGAGGTGGCCCATGAGTTGGAGTGTACACATTTATGATCCTCTAAACTTTCAGCAGCCCACTAATGCCTTAGGCTACAAGGTTGAGTTGAGTTGATAATCCCATAAAAGGCTTCATATGGGTAACAATGCTAATACAGTTTTACTCCCACCATCTTGCTCTGCTATAACTACTGGTTCATCTACCTACAGCTGCTGTATTGTAGATACCCATTCTGTGGCTCACAAGAACATAACAACACCCCCTTTAAAATCACCCCTTTATATTGTATGTACCCTAGGTTGTAGAGGAAACGCATGATGTTCTGAAGGAATACGGATTCCGTTTTGTGAGACGAGGTCCCATTTTCGTGAAAGGTAAAGGTGAACTGCTCACGTTCTTCCTCAAAGGACGGGACAAGCAAGGTTCCTTCATCAACGGTTCTTCGGTCACCCTCCCACACCAAGTGGTGGACAACTCCTGATAAACCACCAACAAGCCAAGATGGAGGCGGCACAGAACCCAGCAGCCACACAATCCAGTCAATGCAAACCCTACAGGCAGAGAAGGAAGACTTTGCAAATTGCTGTAGTTAAGGACAAATAACAGTAAAAATATTTTTTCTTGAGTTGCCTTTTTAAACATTTTTGCTTCAACTGCTCCGGCATTACAGCTTTCTCGCCTCACGACGGAAACAAGAGTCCGTTCCTCTTCTGAAACGGATACATTGTCATTCGCTGGTCACTGGAGTAGACAACCAGAGCCGAGAGTTGATAGGAGACAATTGAAGGCTACCGAAGTTGGATATTTGCAATAAGAATCCATGCAACAAGTTGACTGGAACATAAATGGTGGACGTTCGATAATTCCACTGCTTTGTGGCTGGACAAGAAGAAGAAGAAGGCTATGCCATGAGTGCACGTGGGCAGGCCGGAGCTTTCAATACGAGTACTGGTTATGAAACGGACCAGCCTGGAGACAGGGCAAATTCATAGTGTGCAATATATTTGGATACAACGAAGGAAAGTCTATATATAAATATAAGATTCTATCTACACACACACAAAGAAAATCTACGTATATACAGTATATATTTTTACTCGGTGGCCTGTATTTCCCTTTCAAATACAGCCTGCACCCCTCAATGCTTTATCTCCTTTCGCCCCAAACATCCACAACAATTTGCAGGTAACAATCGGGACAGCCTCTCTTTATTCATTCTCAATACGGAAATAGAATAGAATCGGTCTTTTATTGACGTTATTTCTCCTGACCGACCCACAAAGAACTTTTTCCCGATATCCATTTTCCTCGCAGGCCGTGGCACCGGGATGGGGCACATTCTCAGTGGCAATATCTTTCTTTTCCAGTGGGACGAACACTACGGTGACAGCGGCAGTCACAGAGAGTGGGTTCAGCGATTGCCTCGTTGTTGCATTCTACAATAATGGGGGCTCGAGTTTTTTTTTTTTTTGTCTAGATCTATATTTTTACAGATATAAATTGCTCTCTCCTAATGAAGCGCTGTAGCTAACGCCATCTGAACCTTTCCTTCTGGAAGATAAACTCATATTTATGCACAAGTATTTCCAAACCTCGTGATTTCTACTCAAAAGCCTGTGCTCACAGGAGGGGTGGAAAGGCCCCTTCATGACAGTAAGTGCAAAAAGAGGTGCAAAATTCTGCATGCTTAAACGCTATTACTTGCACCTCTTCATTGTTGAGCTGTAAATGACAGAAATGGCAGATTTATCAAGGGTCGAATTGAAAAATTTTATAAAAGCTGTTTAATTTGATAAAATTGCATTCAAGTTTTTCGAGATTTATCATACTCTGGCCCTTCAAGAACTCTAAATTCGACTATCCGCCGCCTAAAACCTGCCGAATTGCTGTTTTAATCAATGGCAGACGTCCTGGGGCCAATTTGGAGTTGTTTGCAGCCTTGTTTCCTTTTTTAAAACTCGAATCAAATTCGATTCAAGTTTTCAGGTCGATCCTATTCACCCGAGTTTTGGAAATTCGAGTTTCTTAATAAATTCCAATTGGTCAAATTTCGAGTTTTTAAAAACTCACATGAATCCAAAATTCGACCTTTGATAAATGTGCCTCTAACTGGCGTCTGCATCAGTAAATCCTGCACAGTTCTATTAAATAGAATTCTGGGAAAAACAAGTCAGTTTTGGCATTTTGAGCACTATGACCATTGGAGCTTAACAGACAAAGAATTGACCTCCAATGGGGGTTATTTTTCAGATAAGGGGGAGGGGCATGTGATAACAGGCAGTTCCGTAATAAATTAATTCTAGTACAACATCAACTGGAATAAAAAATGGCAGAACCACCAAGAATCCACCGCTCTTGCCCTGTGTTCTATATCAAGCAAAATTCTTGGTCCCCACAAACTCCCTGGGTCAGAATTTGTCGCATCATGAAAGCGGTAAAGTAAAGCATCGACCTTGGATTAAAGTTAGGAAATGTGCAGTGCCATTGGAGGGAACGGTTTTTTGGGGTGATCCTGAGAGGTTTTTACCCAACAGCATTTGGGGGGCACAGGTTGCATAGACACTGCTTTGTGGAATATAATATTGTTAGTAACATATTTCTAAGCAGCGAGGCACAGCAGTGGAGGAAAGCGAGGAAAAGACTAACCAGTTTGTGGAACATCACCATCTTCTGCTGTCAGTTTTCTTTTTGGGTATCGCTTTTAATAAATTGCACTCTTGCTACAAAACGAGGCGTCTGACGTGAATGTGCAAACCCCAAGGGTCTCAGATCATGTTCCAGCTGATAGGGCTGCGATTAGTCCAATTAAACTGCAACCTCTCCATTTATACAAGTGACCCACATCTTTTCATACCATCCAGTAACCTCAACCTGTTGAAAGTGTCTGGGGTTCAATGTGCCCCCATAACAGAGATTTAAAGCAAATGGGGGTCATTTTATGTTCAGAAATCACTGACACTTAAGTTTCTTTTCACAATCATCATCATCATTGTCTTCCCTGATGTCATAGCAGCGCTTCTTCCTTGTTCTTTCATCTGAGATCTCACATGTGCAGCTCGTTCCATCGCTAGAGAAGATTGTCAATGCTCAGGCGCAACCTGATAACAGATACGGACAGTGTGGGGGATATTGGCAGGAGAAACGCAGCAAGAAAGGGAAGGCACTGGTTTATTTGTCCTTTAATTACTCTCAAGAGCAAAGGTATTTTTGAGCAAGCTGACAACATTTGGTCAACACCCCTTGGTTCAAAACAAGGTAATGAAACTGTGGTAACAGTCACCCTGCTATAGTTCCAGGGTACAAATAAGCCCTCACCCCAAATCTCCCCCTAACTGACCTTCAGACTGGGCCCCCTTAGCTCATAACAAGGTTACAGATATATAGAAACAGTGGGGTGTCACCCTGCTATAGTTCCAGGGGTACCCAGGGCACAAATAAGCACTCACCCCAAATCTCCCCCTAACTGACCTTCAGACTGGGCCCCCTTAGCTCATAACAAGGTTACAGATATATAGAAACATTGGGGTAATAGTCACCCTGCTATAGTTCCAGGGGTACCCAGGGTACAAATAAACACTCACCCCAAATCTCCCCCTAACTGACCTTCAGACTGGGCCCCCTTAGCTCATAACAAGGTTACAGATATATAGAAACATTGGGGTGTCACCCTGCTATAGTTCCAGGGGTACCCAGGGTACAAATAAGTAGCACATCATATAATCCAGTCTGCTGCCCTCTAGCTGTCAAATGAGCCATTACAATCAAGAGAAATAAGTATTTATTGGTGCACACGATGTACTTGTTAGTTCTGTGCTCCAGTTTATATGTAATATCAAATATATAAGGGTAGTGGGCACAGGGCCACATATCCCTGGGAATAAAACCAGGAAAATTCTGCAAATGTGACGTATTGTCTGCTTGAGGCAGGAAACCAAATCCTCATTGTGATCAGACTGGTCACTGTAAGGAATAAAGTGCACAAGTTGATTCAGGTGTTTTTACCACCAAGTTTCCCCATTGCTATAACATGAGAGAGAGTCTTGGATTGAAGTAACTGCAGCAGCACTCTGTTCTGTGATAAATGATATTTATTCGTGCATCAGAGAGAGAGAGAGTCTTGAATCTTGAGCTTCAGAGAGCTCAAGACTGGCAACAATCTGTTCCATAGGCCGGTACTGTAATCCCACGGCACAGCATTTATATCAGGCACTGGAGGCTCAAGTCATTATACACTTTATTGAGGGTTTCTGTTTTACTAGAAATAAGCAAGGATAAGTAAACCTTTAAAATAAAAAAATATATAACTGATGAGGGGGCTATTCTAAGCACTTCTGCAATGTACATTCATTATTTATTTTAATTGCAAGATATTAAGGGATACATGTACTGTTAATATGAATGAATGTTGTTACAACAGCGCCACCTGCTGGTCAGTTTCCCACCAGTCTGACCAGCAAGTAGTCAAGGAAGTTGTCAGGAGAAAGAAAGAGGCTGATGTTCTTCTGCTTAGGAAAGATGTGAGAAAGGTTATCTGAGGTTTCTCATTTTATTCCTAAGCAGAAGAACATCAGAGGAGCCTCTTACAGGTGTATTATATACAGCATCAAATTCAAGGGGAAGTCAGTGTATGTGGATGGAAAGAACTGAATGGAGTTGGTCTCACCTTCACACGTAATCACGACCTCCAACGGCAGACTGATAGTGACGCTTCCATAAACAGCTTTGCTCTCAAGCAGAATCTTTCTTTCTCTACTCTCACATTATACACAAACTCTCACATTATACACAAACTCTCACATTATACACAAACTCTCACATTATACACAAACTCTCACATTATACACAAACTCTCACATTATACACAAACTCTCACATTATACACAAACTCTCACATTATACACAAACTCTCAATTATATACAAACTCTCACATTATACACAAACTCTCACATTATACACAAACTCTCACATTATACGCAAACTCTCACATTATACGCAAACTCTCACATTATACACAAACTCTCACATTATACGCAAACTCTCACATTATACACAAACTCTTAATTATACACAAACTCTCACATTATGCGCAAACTCTCACATTATACACAAACTCTCACATTATACACAAACTCTCACATTATACACAAACTCTCACATTATGCGCAAACTCTCACATTATACACAAACTCTCACATTATACACAAACTCTCAATTATATACAAACTCTCACATTATACACAAACTCTCACATTATACGCAAACTCTCACATTATACGCAAACTCTCACATTATACACAAACTCTCACATTATACACAAACTCTCAATTATATACAAACTCTCACATTATACACAAACTCTCACATTATACGCAAACTCTCACATTATATGCAAACTCTCACATTATACACAAACTCTCACATTATACACAAACTCTCACATACGCAAACTCTCACATTATCCACAAACTCTCACATTATACACAAACTTTCACATTATACACAAACTTTCACATTATACGCAAACTCTCACATTATACACAAACTCTCACATTATACACAAACTCTCACATTATACGCAAACTCTCACATTATACGCAAACTTTCACATTATACGCAAACTCTCACATTATACGCAAACTCTCACATTATACGCAAACTCTCACATTATACGCAAACTCTCACATTATACGCAAACTCTCACATTATACGCAAACTCTCACATTATACGCAAACTCTCACATTATCCACAAACTCTCACATTATACACAAACTTTCACATTATACACAAACTCTCACATTATACGCAAACTCTCACATTATACGCAAACTCTCACATTATACGCAAACTCTCACATTATACGCAAACTCTCACATTATACACAAACTCTCACATTATACACAAACTCTCACATTATACACAAACTCTCACATTATACACAAACTCTCACATTATACACAAACTCTTAATTATACACAAACTCTCACATTATGCGCAAACTCTCACATTATACGCAAACTCTCACATTATACACAAACTCTCACATTATACACAAACTCTCACATTATACACAAACTCTCACATTATACGCAAACTCTCACATTATACACAAACTCTTAATTATACACAAACTCTCACATTATGCGCAAACTCTCACATTATACGCAAACTCTCAATTATACACAAACTCTCACATTATACGCAAACTCTCACATTATACACAAACTCTTAATTATACACAAACTCTCACATTATACACAAACTCTCACATTATACACAAACTCTCACATTATACACAAACTCTCACATTATACACAAACTCTCACATTATACACAAACTCTCACATTATACACAAACTCTCACATTATACACAAAGCTTTTCCGGGAAGGTCTGCAGGGAGAACAAGGCAAAATGAACTGTCAGCAGTACAACAAGAAACAGGCAGAATATATCCACAGGAAAAGCCATATCTCAGGTTATTAACCAATTACTTAACCATGTCTAATGGAAACCAAGATTTATACATGTTCTTTATTAAAGGGGCAGTTAACCCCTTGTGTATCTGTACCTGGAGGTGGCAGTTATAAAATGACCCTGTCCAGTTAAACACACAAAAGAAAATATAGGCGGGCACTGATAGGGCAGGACTGCTCTTAAAATACCACAGAGAACAAAAAGAAATGTGCACAGTGGGCCCAGCAATATCCCAGTGGACACAGTGGGCCCAGCAATATGACATTGGCCTCACTACATGGAGCTGTTGGAACTGCTACTTCCGGCCAGTGTAGGTGTTTAAATGCTCAAACAACACAGACAGGAATTATTTGAGATCAGTCTCTAAGTGCTGCTTGGTGACCTGTTCCAGGGGGATAAATGGCGGCACAGAATGGCTACTGATCCTCACAGAGGGCTACAGAACTATATCTAGATGGTGGGAATCCAGAGAGGCAAAAGCTCTGCTGATACAGACACACACTCCTGTATTTGTCCGCTTGTCACTGATGCCTTAAATAAATGAAATATAAAAAATCTGTTACTAACAGACTGGGGGTGCGAAATGGACTTCATAAGCGTGAGACAATCCAGGGGTGAAATTACCATTGAGCCAGTACATCTCTAGCTTGTCCTTTAATTCCTCCAGACGCATCTCCAGTAGGATATCCTGTGAGCTCCCAGCTGTGTTCCCATAATCCTCTGCAGCTTCCTCCTTTGCCCCAAATTGTCTGTCACGTGTCACTAGGGTTGTCACCTTTATCTTTATTCCTTATTAATAACATTGGGATCACTGACCTTCCTATATATTTATCTTTATTCCCTATTAATAACATTGGGATCACTGACCTTCCTATATATTTATCTTTATTCCCTATTAATAACATTGGGATCACTGACCTTCCTATATATTTATCTTTATTCCCTATTAATAACATTGGGATCACTGACCTTCCTATATATTTATCTTTATTCCCTATTAATAACATTGGGATCACTGACCTTCCTATATATTTATCTTTATTCCCTATTAATAACATTGGGATCACTGACCTTCCTATATATTTATCTGGGATCAACCATCATTTTTACCGACCATGTGGCATTTTGGCAACCCTACGTGTCACCCCCAGACATGAAGGTCTCACAATAAGGAGTTAATTACAAATACAGAGACATTACTGACAATGAGAAGTTCTGGCTGCAGTCAATTCCGTACTCGTCGTTTGCTCTCACCTCTTCATTTTAGCCTTTAGCTCATCCTGTTTCTTCCTCAGCTGCACAACCAGCTCTCTGCTCTCTCTGCTCCCTCTGCTCTCCTCCTGCCTCTGCTTCTCCTGTTCCACTGCCAAATTATGGCACAGAGTCTCCAGAGGCTCCAGTTGAGAGAGAGACAAAGGGGTGTAACATACAGTTGTGCAGACATTCCAGCAATAGCAACTGTATCACTAAGATTCCCTATAAATAATAGAAATATATGGGATCATTTATCTGGGAATGCACAGAATCCAGGATTTGGTTTGGGATTTGGCCTTTTTCAGCAGGATTCGGATTCAGCAGTCCTTGTGCCAGGTAAAACTGAATCCTTATTTGCATATGCAAATGAGGGTATTGGGAAGGGAAATCCTGTAACTTTTTGACCCAAAACAAGGAAGTAAAAAATGTTTTTTCCCCTTCCTGTGTAAAGAGATTCTGCGCCTCTTCCATGGCACCCGCTCTGTCCTCTCCTCGTTGCTAGGGCCCAGTCTCTGGGAAACAAACAAGCCAATGTATCTAACCAGAGATTCCATCCAATAGTAACTGTGCCCAAAATCTGGAACTATGGGGGGGAGGGAGAATCATTTGAGAAAAAGAAAAAAACAATGAATATGACGTCACCGCTCGACAGTCGCCTTTTTCATAATTCCCCAAATAAAGGAGATGGGACAGTGCGAGAGGCACGGGGGGAACCTCAGGAGACAATGAGACTGATATAAGCCCCAAGCTGAGGCCCCTGGGACACAGAAAGGCTCCCATCTTCTCAGCCCCGCCCCCTGCTGTGACATAGAACCTGGGAATGCGCCATGTTACTAGTTTAAAGGGGTTGTTTAACTTTAAATTAACTGTTATTAGACACAGAGAGGGATATTCTGAGACAATTTGCAATTGGTTTTCATTTTTATTATTTGTGTTTTTTTTACTTATTTAGCTTTTTATTCAGCAGCTCTCCAGTTTGTAATTTCAGCCATCTGGTTGCTATGGTCCAAATTCCCCTAGTAACCATGCACTGATTTGAATAAGAGACTGGAATATGAATAGGAGAGGCCTGAATAGAAAGATGAGGAATCAAAAAAGTAGCAACAACAATACATTTGTAGCCTTACATAGCATTTGTTTTTAGATGGGGTCAGTGACCCCCCATTTGAAAGCTGGAAAAAGTCAGAAGAAAAAGGAAAAAAAAAAACCATATAAAAGAGAAATAACGAGGGCCAGATGAAAAGGTATCTACTTCCTTATTACACTTACTATGATGTTGCGTGTCACGCCTCGCTTTCAACTGCTCCTGCGATTGGTTAGAAGTCGTAACAAAGAACCAATTGCTTATTTCTTATCAGTAGTTTTGTTCACGTGTCTGATTCCTGAGCGCCTATTTGCTGGATTTCTTTTCTACAAACTTTATTGACACGATCATTATATCTACAGACACCGGTTGGACAGAAACATGGCGGCTCTGGTTCAGTACGTGCTGCTCCGCAGGGACCTGCAGGCGGACTTGGTGGCCCCTGGGGAACCTAATAGCACAAGCCTGTCACGTGGCCTCAGCTGTAATTCATTTACTCTACGCGCAGCCGCACACCTGGGCCTCTACCTGCAGCGACTGGACTTGTACTCACCCCTGGGAATTCCTCCTGTGTCTGCAGCTCCCCCTGCTGTACATTCTGTGTAATGTCACCAACTGCCTTATTAGATTATACTGGGGGTATCGGCCATTGTTTCTTCTTTTATTTCTCACCCATTTACTCACAGGGATGTTATTCTGTATCTTCTTCATCATCTGTAATGTCTAAAGACTATTGTATCCAATATATAGTCACGTGTCAGCTGGGGACAAACTCAATCCTAATCATATAGTGACCTGCAGCCTTGTGCCTTTATATGGTCACAGAACAACCCCTCAGTGACTTCTAATATCCTTATCATTTACAGTAGGGGGTACATTATCCCTTATAATACATGAGTGATACTCAGAGTTCCCTGTATAACTCAGCCTGTAGCCTTGTGCCTTTATATGGTCACAGAACAACCCCTCAGTGACTTCTAATATCCTTATCATTTACAGTAGGGGGTACATTATTCCTTATAATACATGAGTGATACTCAGAGTTCCCTGTATAACTCAGCCTGCAGCCTTGTGTCTTTATATGGTCACAGAACAACCCCTCACTGACTTCTAATATCCTTATCATTTACAGTAGGGGGTACATTATCCCTTATAATACATGAGTGATACTCAGAGTTCCCTGTATAACTCAGCCTGCAGCCTTGTGTCTTTATATGGTCACAGAACAACCCCTCACTGACTTCTAATATCCTTATCATTTACAGTAGGGGGTACATTATCCCTTATAATACATGAGTGATACTCAGAGTTCCCTGTATAACTCAGACTGCAGCCTTGTGCCTTTATATGGTCACAGAACAACCCCTCAGTGACTTCTAATATCCTTATCATTTACAGTAGGGGGTACATTATTCCTTATAATACATGAGTGATACTCAGAGTTCCCTGTATAACTCAGCCTGCAGCCTTGTGTCTTTATATGGTCACAGAACAACCCCTCACTGACTTCTAATATCCTTATCATTTACAGTAGGGGGTACATTATCCCTTATAATACATGAGTGATACTCAGAGTTCCCTGTATAACTCAGCCTGCAGCCTTGTGTCTTTATATGGTCACAGAACAACCCCTCACTGACTTCTAATATCCTTATCATTTACAGTAGGGGGTACATTATCCCTTATAATACATGAGTGATACTCAGAGTTCCCTGTATAACTCAGCCTGCAGCCTTGTGTCTTTATATGGTCACAGAACAACCCCTCACTGACTTCTAATATCCTTATCATTTACAGTAGGGGGTACATTATCCCTTATAATACATGAGTGATACTCAGAGTTCCCTGTATAACTCAGACTGCAGCCTTGTGCCTTTATATGGTCACAGAACAACCCCTCAGTGACTTCTAATATCCTTATCATTTACAGTAGGGGGTACATTATCCCTTATAATACATGAGTGATACTCAGAGTTCCCTGTATAACTCAGCCTGCAGCCTTGTGCCTTTATATGGTCACAGAACAACCCCTCAGTGACTTCTAATATCCTTATCATTTACAGTAGGGGGTACATTATTCCTTATAATACATGAGTGATACTCAGAGTTCCCTGTATAACTCAGCCTGCAGCCTTGTGTCTTTATATGGTCACAGAACAACCCCTCACTGACTTCTAATATCCTTATCATTTACAGTAGGGGGTACATTATCCCTTATAATACATGAGTGATACTCAGAGTTCCCTGTATAACTCAGCCTGCAGCCTTGTGTCTTTATATGGTCACAGAACAACCCCTCACTGACTTCTAATATCCTTATCATTTACAGTAGGGGGTACATTATCCCTTATAATACATGAGTGATACTCAGAGTTCCCTGTATAACTCAGACTGCAGCCTTGTGCCTTTATATGGTCACAGAACAACCCCTCAGTGACTTCTAATATCCTTATCATTTACAGTAGGGGGTACATTATTCCTTATAATACATGAGTGATACTCAGAGTTCCCTGTATAACTCAGCCTGCAGCCTTGTGTCTTTATATGGTCACAGAACAACCCCTCACTGACTTCTAATATCCTTATCATTTACAGTAGGGGGTACATTATCCCTTATAATACATGAGTGATACTCAGAGTTCCCTGTATAACTCAGCCTGCAGCCTTGTGTCTTTATATGGTCACAGAACAACCCCTCACTGACTTCTAATATCCTTATCATTTACAGTAGGGGGTACATTATCCCTTATAATACATGAGTGATACTCAGAGTTCCCTGTATAACTCAGACTGCAGCCTTGTGCCTTTATATGGTCACAGAACAACCCCTCAGTGACTTCTAATATCCTTATCATTTACAGTAGGGGGTACATTATTCCTTATAATACATGAGTGATACTCAGAGTTCCCTGTATAACTCAGCCTGCAGCCTTGTGCCTTTATATGGTCACAGACCCCTCAGTGACTTCTAATATCCTTATCATTTACAGTAGGGGGTACATTACCCCTTATAATACATGAGTGATACTCAGAGTTCCCTGTATAACTCAGACTGCAGCCTTGTGCCTTTATATGGTCACAGACCCCTCAGTGACTTCTAATATCCTTATCATTTACAGTAGGGGGTACATGACCCCTTATAATACATGAGTGATACTCAGAGTTCCCTGTATAACTCAACCTGCAGCATTGTGCCTTCATATGGTCACAGAACAACCCCTCAATGATTTGTAATATCCTTATCATTTACAGTAGGGGGTACATTATCCCTTATAATACATGAGTGATACTCAGAGTTCCCTGTATAACTCAGCCTGCAGCCTTGTGCCTTTATATGTCACAGAACAACCCCTCAGTGACTTCTAATATCCTTATCATTTACAGTAGGGGGTACATTATCCCTTATAATACATGAGTGATACTCATAGTTCCCTGTATAACTCAGCCTGCAGCCTTGTGCCTTTATATGGTCACAGAACAACCCCTCAGTGACTTCTAATATCCTTATCATTTACAGTAGGGGGTACATTATCCCTTATAATACATGAGTGATACTCATAGTTCCCTGTATAACTCAGCCTGCAGCCTTGTGCCTTTATATGGTCACAGAACAACCCCTCAGCGACTTCTAATATCCTTATCATTTACAGTAGGGGGTACATTATCCCTTATAATACATGAGTGATACTCAGAGTTCCCTGTATAACTCAGCCTGCAGCCTTGTGCCTTTATATGGTCACAGAACAACCCCTCAGTGACTTCTAATATCCTTATCATTTACAGTAGGGGGTACATTATCCCTTATAATACATGAGTGATACTCAGAGTTCCCTGTATAACTCAGCCTGCAGCCTTGTGCCTTTATATGGTCACAGAACAACCCCTCAATGACTTCTAATATCCTTATCATTTACAGTAGGGGGTACATTATCCCTTATAATACATGAGTGATACTCAGAGTTCCCTGTATAACTCAGCCTGCAGCCTTGTGCCTTTATATGGTCACAGAACAACCCCTCAGTGACTTCTAATATCCTTATCATTTACAGTAGGGGGTACATTATCCCTTATAATACATGAGTGATACTCAGAGTTCCCTGTATAACTCAGCCTGCAGCCTTGTGCCTTTATATGGTCACAGAACAACCCCTCAATGACTTCTAATATCCTTATCATTTACAGTAGGGGGTACATTATCCCTAATAATACATGAGTGATACTCAGAGTTCCCTGTATAACTCAGCCTGCAGCCTTGTGCCTTTATATGGTCACAGAACAACCCCTCAGTGACTTCTAATATCCTTATAAGGAAGCCACGAGTTACAGTTAATACCCTGTGTATGTTCTGTAGGTACCAGATGAGCTGACACTCACCTCTCTAGGGGAGGAGCAGAAAGAGGCGGGGGTTGATCACAAGCTGTGAATGGAGCAGTCAGAGATCGTTGCTCTATGTCTCGCCCTCAGGCCGTATCCCAAGGAGGAAGTTGATAAATATGTAAAGAAGTTGAAGCTGATGAAGTGATGTCAGTTGTCTGGGACATTGATGGGACATTATGATCCGCCGCCCAGCAGAGGGGACAGAGACAGGAGGGGACTGAGTTGTGTGGCCGAGGGACAGAGACACATTCGTTATTTTATCCAAATCCTGTGTCACTGGGGCAATTAATAAGCTCACTGGGCCTGTGTGTAGTTTATTTCATGAGCAGTGAGGGCAACAAGGGCAAGTGATGGAGGTTATTAGTGGAGTATTTAGGTCATTATTGGGGTATGTAGGTTATTAGTGGGGTATTGAGGTTATTAGTGGGGTATTTAGGTAATTATGGGGCTATTTAGGTCATTAGCGGGGTATTGAGGTTATTAGTGGGGTATTTAGGTAATTATGGGGCTATTAAGGTCATTAGCGGGGTATTGAGGTTATTAGTGGGGTATGTAGGTTATTAGTGGGGGTACTGAGGTTATTAGTCGGGTATTTAGGTAATTATCTGGGTATTTAGGTCATTAGCGGGGTATTGAGGTACTCTACTCTTTAACTGGCACAGCCAATAGCCAGACACAGCCAATCAGTTCCCATTCCCTGGATCATGTGACTATAAACTAATGGGGCTTTTTCTAATTCCCTGCAGAAGAAGAGATCCATTTAACCCTGTGAGTGCCAACACTTCTGCCCGTCGCTATCTTTTCAGACTCACTGGCAATGATAGGGTTAAGCCTGGTCTGCTGCAGCTGGTGCATTGGGCCTGACGTGAGACTTGCAGTTCCTCTGCCTTCCGGCACTTACACACAATGCTGTGTCTGCCCCCTGTGCAGGAATCCCACCCATATTGTATTCATTGTCATGTATGATTGTAGCCTCTTCATCCCTATTAACTATACCTGCAACTGCTGCATGACAAATACCAATGATCTCTGCACCACTAGTTCTGACTCCTTAAACAATGTAGTAGAAGCCAGCTGATTAAAGGGTTGTTCATCTTTAAATGAACTGTTAGTATGGTGCAGAGAGGGATATTCTGAGACAATTTGCAATTGGTTTTCATATTTTATTATTTGTGTTTTTTGACTTATTTAGCTTTTTATTCAACAGCTCTCCAGTTTGCAATTTCAGCCATCTGGTTGCTAGGGTTCAAATTCCCCTAGCAACCATGCACCGATTTGAATAAGAGACTGGAATATGAATAGGAGAGGCCTGAATAGAAAGAGGAGGAATAAAAAGTAGCAATAACATTACATTTGTAGCCTTACAGACTATTTGTTTTTTAGATGGGGTCAGTGACCCTCATTTGAAAGCTGGAAAGAGTCAGAAGAAGAAGTCAAATAATTAACAAACTATACAAATAAATAATGAAGACCAATTGAAAAGTTGCTTATAATTGGCCATTCTATAACATACTAAGTGGGATATTTATCAAAATCTAAATTTTTTTCCGTTTTTTTTTTAAATAAAAAAAAGTCAGACCAAACTAGAATCCCTGAATTCACCTTATTTATTATTTAATGAAAAAAGTTTGATTCAATCGGTGCAGACCACTGAAACTTCCCAATAGTACAGGGACCTCTGCCATTGACTTATACACAACCGCAGGCAGGTCTGAGATGGAGGATTTTTGGATTCGGGCTTTTTGCTGCATCTGACTTTAATACATTTTGAAAAATTCGAGTTTTTTAAAAAAAAAAAAAATTTGAGTTTTGCCTCAAAAAGCCAGACCAGAGTTTAGTAAATAACTAGGGATCCAGGATTCAGCCTTTTTCAGCAGGATTTACTCACAATCAGGGAAAGACCCCTTATACAGAAAATCCCAGGTGCACAGCAGTCCATATAACAGATCCCAAATGAAATGCAGCAGCAGCTCTGTTGGTTCACCTTTGACTTATAGGGGGTTATCTATAGGGATGCACCGAATCCACTATTTTGGATTCGGCCGAACCTCAAATCCTTCGTGAAAGGTTTGGCCAAATATCGAACCCTAATTTGCATATGCAAATAAGGGGCAGAGAGGAAATCAAGTAACGTTTTGTCACAAAACAAAAAAGTAAAAATGTTTTCCCTTCCCACCCCTAATTTGCATATGCAAATTCGGTTTTGGTTTCAGCCAAATCCAAAATAGTGGATTTGGTGCATCCGTATAAATAGACTTAAAGTTATTAGTTTAATATGGGATCCGTTATATGGACTGCTGTGCACCTGGGATTTTCTGTATAAGGGGTCTTTCCCTGATAATGATGGTGAAATCTTATTACCAGAGCTGTGTGGATAATAGATGGGGGGCATTGGAAGGATTAAAGGAAAACTATACACCCAAAATGAATGCTTAAGCAACACATAGTTTATATCATATTAAGTGGCATATTAAAGAATCTTACCAAACTGGTATATATATTTAAGTAAATATTGCCCTTTTACATCTCTTGCCTTGAACCGCCATTTTGTGATTGTCTGTGAGCTGCCTCAGAGATCACCTGACCAGAAATACTGCAGCTCTAACTGTAACAGGAAGAGACCACCTGACTAGAAATACTGCAGCTCTAACTGTAACAGGAAGAGATCACTTGACCAGAAATACTGCAGCTCTAACTGTAACAGGAAGAGATCACCTGACCAGAAATACTGCAGCTCTAACTGTAACAGGAAGAGATCACCTGACCAGAAATACTGCAGCTCTAACTGTAACAGGAAGAGATCACCTGACCAGAAATACTGCAGCTCTAACTGTAACAGGAAGAAATCACCAGACCAGAAATACTGCAGCTCTAACTGTAACAGGAAGAGATCACCTGACCAGAAATACTGCAGCTCTAACTGTAACAGGAAGAGATCACCTGACCAGAAATACTGCAGCTCTAACTGTAACAGGAAGAGATCACCTGACCAGAAATACTGCAGCTCTAACTGTAACAGGAAGAGATCACCTGACCAGAAATACTGCAGCTCTAACTGTAACAGGAAGAGATCACCTGAACAGAAATACTGCAGCTCTAACTGTAACAGGAAGAGATCACCTGACCAGAAATACTGCAGCTCTAACTGTAACAGGAAGAGATCACCTGACCAGAAATACTGCAGCTCTAACTGTAACAGGAAGAGATCACCTGACCAGAAATACTGCAGCTCTAACTGAAAACAGGAAGAGATCACCTGACCAGAAATACTGCAGCTCTAACTGTAACAGGAAGAAGTGTTGGAAGCAAAAGTCTGTTTATTGGCTCATGTGACCGAACAAGTGTAGTTTGTTGATATGTTTGTGTGCACCGTGAATCGTATGATCCCAGGGGGGCCCTTATTTTTTAAAATGGCAGTTACCCAATGGCACATACTACTAAAAAAGTATATTATTATGAAAATGGATTATTTACATGAAGCAGGGTTTTACATATGAGCTGTTTTATGCAATATCTTTTTTGTTTGGGGGGTATAGTTTTCCTTTAAGGGAGTTGATGAGTCGTAAATAATAAATAATCCAGATTTGAAATGACTTTATTTACAATAAACAGAATAATTAAACATTGAACAAAGCCAATAATATAACAGCGATATTATTCAGCTAGAGGGGCCGACACTGCACGGGATCCCCATGGATCGTCAGCTCCTGTGGCCACAAAGGTGCACAACCTGATTCCAGCACTTGTCTCTGGCTCAGGCTCAGTAATCATTTTACATTCTCTTTTATTCACTGTCAATTCCCGTAGTCACTTCTCTGCTCCAAAAATATTTTTTTTTAGAGCAAAAATTTTTTTCTTTCCAAATTCCCTCGCTTTACAAACCCACCAGAAATGTCGCTCCCAATCCCCCCGCCTCCGTTACATTCTCTTCTTTCCCCCCTACAAACGCAAGTAGAGAAAAATAGAAGCAAAAC
The DNA here is from genome assembly GCF_017654675.1 of Xenopus laevis. Lineage (NCBI taxonomy): Eukaryota > Metazoa > Chordata > Amphibia > Anura > Pipidae > Xenopus > Xenopus laevis. The sequence goes on along the minus strand of NC_054380.1, from coordinate 139,265,660 downwards.
TTTTTTTTTTTTTTTGTTTTTTTTTTGCTATTCTGTTTTTTTTTTCCTTAAGAAATTAAAAGCGAAGATCAGTTTTACAATAAATTATGTCATCATTCCTGTAACCAATAGCCGGCGTTTGTTTGAAAACAAAATATAAAACATTTGCTTTTTGTTTTTTTTCAAAAATGTTTTTTTTTTAAGGGAACAACTGTCAGCAGATTTTTGTTTTCTATTTTAAGGGGGATATGAAAAAAAATCCCAGTGTTTGCATTTTTTTTTATTTTCTTAAGAAACAATCGCAATATAAAATATGTGAAACTTATTTTCAGACCTTTTTTTTTTGTTTTTAACTTTACATTAGGAAAAGCAGCTGGCGAAAAATTCTCGATTCAGAATGTAAGTAGAGCGAGTTACCGAAATGCTAAACTGTCTGGGCCTTTGATGTTTTTCTTTTTTTTTTTTCATATTTATATATTTTTTAGCAGTAGAATGTAGAAACAAGGCTCTTTCTGGAGCAAATAAAAATTCATGTCACATGCTGTTTTTTTTACAAGGTTTTTGGATAAAACAGGAAATTACAGGATATTGAGCTTTATATACAGCGGAGTTTCTGCAGCAGTCGACTTACTGAAACTCTCGTTCTGAGGCACTGCCTTTTCTTCAACAGGTGCATTTTTTTTCTTTTTGTTTTTTTTTTTAATTTTTTGTTTTGAAGTAATTTAGGGAAAATGGTGAAACTGTCAGTTTTCGCAGGGCTGCGAGGCACCACAAGGCAAATCCTTCTCTTTCAATCGGAAACTGATTAGACAGCGGCTTCATTTCAAGCAGGAAACGAAAACTTGGGGAATTTAAACGACGTTTTCATTACAATTTTTTTAAAAAAACTGTTTCCTCTTCATTATAATGAATTCTGCAGTTTTTTTTTATGTCAACAAATAAGAAGCCAATTTCATTACGGCTGCTTCACCTTTAATGTTATAGAATGGATAAGAAAGATAAGAAAGAAACTTTTCATTTGGCCTTTATTTTTTTATCATTTTCTCCTTCTTTCTAATGGGGGTCGCCGACCCCATCCTAAAAAAATGCTCTGTAAAGCTACAAACGTATAGTTCTTGCTATTTTTTAATTACTCATCTTTCTATTCAGGCCTCTCCTATTCATATTCCAGTCTCTTATTCAGATCAACACATGGTTGCTAGGGTAACTTGGGTCTTAGCAACCAAATAGCTGAAATTGAACTGGGGAGCTGCTGAATAAAAAGCTAAATAACTGAAAAACTTTTATTGCTTTGAGTGCTGATGCACACGGCAGTACAGTGGGTGACACGGAAAATCAGCCGATTATCTTTGCATCAATATCCACGGCACAAACTTATTGGTCATTATTACACGGCCAACATACATGTACTGAAAATTATTTTTAAAATTTAAATTTAAAATAAAAATCCAGTTCTACCTCCTGCTTGTTGATGGAACTCCATCTACTGGTTGATTCCAAATTTGAGGTTTCTGGTGAGGCCCAAATGGCCTTGCTGTCCTTTATTCTCCTTTTTAGAGTGTATTTAAAGGATAAGTAAACCTTAAAAATACGTGAATGTAAAATTGATGAGGGGGCTATTCTAAGCACTTCTGCAATGTACATTCATTATTTATTTTCTTTTGATTCCAAGATATTAAGGGATACATGTACTGTTAATATGAATGAATTGTGTTACAACAGCGCCACCTGCTGGTCATTTTCCCACCAGTCTGACCAGCAAGTAGTCAAGGAAGTTGTCAGGAGAAAGAAAGAGGCTGATGTTCTTCTGCTTAGGAAAGATGTGAGAAAGGTTTCTAATTGTTTTCCTAAGCAGAAGAACATCAGCCTCTTTCTTTCTCCTGACAACTTCCTTGACTACTTGCTGGTCAGACTGGTGGGAAAATGACCAGCAGGTGGCGCTGTTGTAACACAATTCATTCATATTAACAGTACATGTATCCCTTAATATCTTGGAATCAAAAGAAAATAAATAATGAATGTACATTGCAGAAGTGCTTAGAATAGCCCCCTCATCAATTTTGCATTTGCTTATTTTTAAGGTTTACTTATCCTTTAAGTCTACTAGAAAATCATATAAACATTAAATAAACCCAATAGGCTGGTTTTGCTTCCAATAAGGATTAATTATATCTTAGTTGGGATCAAGTACAAGCGACTGTTTTATTATTACACAGAAAAAGGAAATCATTTTTTAAAATGTCAATTATTTGGATAAAATGGAGTCTATGGGAGACGACCTTTTTCTGTAATTTGGAGCTTTCTGGGTAAGAGATTTCCGGATACCGGATCCCATATTGTACAAACTCCTCATCCTCATTTTATTGACAATACTAAAAACATTGTTTCAATATATTCTTAGACGCGGGTTGTTGAAATTGAATGTGAAAAGCCTGGCGGTGCCCCGGCCGCATGTAAAACTTACCCTTTTCTTTCATTTTTAGCATAAAACTGAGGTCCGTTTGTCTGGATTTCGGAATGAGAGAGAGAGACTGATAAAGGCAGTGGCTGAGAACAAACCTTAACGCAAAATGTAAAAAAAAAAAACAAATACAAAACTTTACAAAAATCTTTTAGCCCTACCTCGAAAACGATATTTTAAAAGAAAGGGAAAATACTGGTGAAAATAGCAATGTCCTTCCATGTACATTAACATCCACTAAACAAACAAAAATAGCAGAATCCAAAAATAAAAAGGAAAAATAAAAACTATAAACAATTCGAGTCCCGTTGCATGAGGCCGCTGCAGGCAGTAGGAGTATCCTGAGAGTAGTTACACAGTTTAGTAATGGCGAGTAGGGAGGGTATAGGAGATCCTAGCAGCAGCCATTACGTTTCCCTTACTAGACGTGTTCCTTGTAGGAACTATACAACAACCACTTGCTTTCTGCTACTCAGAATTCTTACTGTGAGTATAGGGTGAGTAAAGTGAGAGTATGTACAACAGAGGAGGACAATCGTTTTGATAATCGGTTTGGCCAAACACTGTACCACAGGGCACGGCCCATTCTCCACATTTACACGGGGTTCTGTTGACTTTGCCGTCCCTCTAGTCTTAAAGGAAAAGAATCAGATTGGCTAGAATTAGATATGACTCTTTACACCAGACATGATACAATAATGAGGCCGTACGAAGGAGTTGATGGAACCCTTGAAAAGCCTAAAGGGGGAGTAGAATATTTCCACATCCAGCCATTGGCCTTTAGTTGGACAGCCCTTATTTAGCCCTTATCTGAGCACCACTGTCTTTATATAAATGGAGCCTTAGTCAAGGGGAGCTACAACACCTGATAAATGAATTCATGTTGTCTTACTCCTAGTCTGACTCCTCAAGCAACACACATTTCATGGGGAGCGAATAATGGTAGAATAGGGCAGGTAAATCTTCAGTTGTTGAAGTGCAAGACCAGAATGGCAACACTGATGAAATTGGCACCAATACTATCATCTTATCCTACTAACCCCACCTTGTCTTATTGTCTCCAAGAGCCACACTTACTATACCTGCTAACCCACAGTCACACTCCCTTCCCAGAAACTATTATCCACTGTTACTATAGGCACCATCTCTCCCTACTATACCTGCTATCCCACAGTCACACTCCCTTCCCAGAGACTATTATCCCACTGTTACTATAGGCACCATCTCTCCCTACTATACCTGCTATCCCACAGTCACACTCCCTTCCCAGAGACTATTATCCACTGTTACTATAGACACCATCTCTCCCTACTATACCTGCTATCCCACAGTCACACTCCCTTCCCAGAGACTATTATCCACTGTTACTATAGGCACCATCTCTCCCTACTATACCTGCTATCCCACAGTCACACTCCCTTCCCAGAGACCATTATCCACTGTTACTATAGACACCATCTCTCCCTACTATACCTGCTATCCCACAGTCACACTCCCTTCCCAGAGACTATTATCCACTGTTACTATAGACACCATCTCTCCCTACTATACCTGCTATCCCACAGTCACACTCCCTTCCCAGAGACTATTATCCCACTGTTACTATAGACACCATCTCTCCCTACTATACCTGCTATCCCACAGTCACACTCCCTTCCCAGAGACTATTATCCACTGTTACTATAGACACCATCTCTCCCTACTATACCTGCTATCCCACAGTCACACTCCCTTCCCAGAGACTATTATCCCACTGTTACTATAGGCACCATCTCTCCCTACTATACCTGCTATCCCACAGTCACACTCCCTTCCCAGAGACTATTATCCACTGTTACTATAGGCACATCTCTCCCTACTATACCTGCTATCCCACAGTCATACTCCCTTCCCAGAGACTATTATCCACTGTTACGATAGGCACCATCTCTCCCTACTATACCTGCTATCCCACAGTCACACTCCCTTCCCAGAGACTATTATCCACTGTTACTATAGGCACATCTCTCCCTACTATACCTGCTATCCCACAGTCATACTCCCTTCCCAGAGACTATTATCCACTGTTACTATAGGCACATCTCTCCCTACTATACCTACTATCCCACAGTCACACTCCCTTCCCAGAGACTATTATCCACTGTTACTATAGACCAGGGGTCCCCAACCTTTTTCAACCCATGAGCAACATTCAGATTTAAAAAGAGTTGGGGAGCAACACAAAAAAAAATGTTCCTGGGTTGTGCCAAATAAGGGTTGTGATTGACTATTGGTAGCCCCTATGTGGACTGGCAGAACACAGGAGCATCTGTTTGGTAGACATCTGGTTTTTATGCAACCAAAACTTGCTAACAAGCCTGGAATTCAAAAATAAGCACCTGCTCTGAGGCCACTGAGAGCAACATCCAAGGGGTTGGGGAGCAACTTGTTGCTCACGAGCTACTGCTTGGGGATCACTGCTATAGACACATCTCTCCCTACTATACCTGCTATCGCACAGTCACACTCCCTTCCTAGAGACTATTATCCCACTGTTACTATAGACACCATCTCTCCCTACTATACCTGCTATCCCACAGTCACACTCCCTTCCCAGAGACTATTATCCACTGTTACTATAGGCACCATCTCTCCCTACTATACCTGCTATCCCACAGTCACACTCCCTTCCCAGAGACTATTATCCACTGTTACTATAGGCACCATCTCTCCCTACTATACCTGCTATCCCACAGTCACACTCCCTTCCCAGAGACTATTATCCACTGTTACTATAGACACCATCTCTCCCTACTATACCTGCTATCCCACAGTCACACTCCCTTCCCAGAGACTATTATCCACTGTTACTATAGGCACCATCTCTCCCTACTATACCTGCTATCCCACAGTCACACTCCCTTCCCAGAGACTATTATCCACTGTTACTATAGACACCATCTCTCCCTACTATACCTGCTATCCCACAGTCACACTCCCTTCCCAGAGACTATTATCCACTGTTACTATAGACACCATCTCTCCCTACTATACCTGCTATCCCACAGTCACACTCTCGTCCTAGAGACTATTATCCACTGTTACTATAGACACCATCTCTCCCTACTATACCTGCTATCCCACAGTCACACTCCCTTCCTAGAGACTATTATCCACTGTTACTATAGGCACCATCTCTCCCTACTATACCTGCTATCCCACAGTCACACTCCCTTCCCAGAGATTATTATCCACTGTTACTATAGACACCATCTCTCCCTACTATACCTGCTATGCCACAGTCACACTCCCTTCCCAGAGACTATTATCCACTGTTACTATAGACACCATCTCTCCCTACTATACCTGCTATCCCACAGTCACACTCCCTTCCCAGAGACTATTATCCACTGTTACTATAGGCACCATCTCTCCCTACTATATCTACTATCCCACAGTCACACTCCCTTCCCAGAGATTATTATCCACTGTTACTATAGGCACCATCTCTCCCTACTATCCCACAGTCACACTCCCTTCCCAGAGACTATTATCCCACTGTTACTATAGACACCATCTCTCCCTACTATACCTGCTATCCCACAGTCACACTCCCTTCCCAGAGACTATTATCCCACTGTTACTATAGGCACCATCTCTCCCTACTATCCCACAGTCTCACTCCCTTCCCAGAGACTATTATCCACTGTTACTATAGGCACATCTCTCCCTACTATACCTGCTATCCCACAGTCACACTCCCTTCCCAGAGACTATTATCCACTGTTACTATAGGCACCATCTCTCCCTACTATACCTGCTATCCCACAGTCACACTCCCTTCCCAGAGACTATTATCCCACTGTTACTATAGGCACCATCTCTCCCTACTATCCCACAGTCTCACTCCCTTCCCAGAGACTATTATCCACTGTTACTATAGGCACCATCTCTCCCTACTATACCTGCTATCCCACAGTCACACTCCCTTCCCAGAGACTATTATCCACTGTTACTATAGGCACCATCTCTCCCTACTATACCTGCTATCCCACAGTCACACTCCCTTCCCAGAGACTATTATCCACTGTTACTATAGACACCATCTCTCCCTACTATACCTGCTATCCCACAGTCACACTCCCTTCCCAGAGACTATTATCCCACTGTTACTATAGGCACCATCTCTCCCTACTATCCCACAGTCTCACTCCCTTCCCAGAGACTATTATCCACTGTTACTATAGGCACCATCTCTCCCTACTATACCTGCTATCCCACAGTCACACTCCCTTCCCAGAGACTATTATCCCACTGTTACTATAGGCACCATCTCTCCCTACTATCCCACAGTCTCACTCCCTTCCCAGAGACTATTATCCACTGTTACTATAGGCACATCTCTCCCTACTATACCTGCTATCCCACAGTCACACTCCCTTCCCAGAGACTATTATCCACTGTTACTATAGGCACCATCTCTCCCTACTATACCTGCTATCCCACAGTCACACTCCCTTCCCAGAGACTATTATCCCACTGTTACTATAGGCACCATCTCTCCCTACTATCCCACAGTCTCACTCCCTTCCCAGAGACTATTATCCACTGTTACTATAGGCACATCTCTCCCTACTATACCTGCTATCCCACAGTCACACTCCCTTCCCAGAGACTATTATCCACTGTTACGATAGGCACCATCTCTCCCTACTATACCTGCTATCCCACAGTCACACTCCCTTCCCAGAGACTATTATCCACTGTTACTATAGGCACCATCTCTCCCTACTATACCTGCTATCCCACAGTCACACTCCCTTCCTAGAGGTTATTCCTGATTTCTATGTCACCAAAGTCAACAGAACCCATCAGAACATGGTACAATAGGCCAAACTTTTGTTTTATCTACAGTCCACTTTTACTTTGCCCGTTTCTTTGTTTTAGTGACATCACTTACACCCTTTTAATCAGAACAAGGTGAAAGCTACTACTCATTGGAGCTTTTATATCGTTTACATGCACCGTCAATCTAAACAGAAGTTGGTTTGGTTTCATCTCAATGAGCTTCTCAGAGAAGACATGAAACAAACATGGCTGACGTCTGCTGAGAATCGAATGCCTATGGCTTACCGTGTTGTTTAAGAGATAAAAACATTGACTTCATGACTATTTTTGTAATTCTGATTGGCTCTTACCAAACCAGCCATAAAGCAACACCGCAGCCCCCACAGTGGAGACAGTCCTGTAGCTTTGAGGCTGCTGAAAACCTCACTCGTCTCTATTGACCGAGAACTGAAAATTCAATGAACCGATAAGAGTTTTCTCTTTTTTTTTTGCCTTTTTCTTCCCAAGAAATTGATGAACCTCATGAAAATTGCGGGCTGCCCGATTGCTGCGCCAGCAGCAAAGGGGTTAAAAAGAGGCCCTAAAAAGGTGCGCAAAGCGAGTGTCCCACTTAGAAAACCATGATTGTACATACAAGCCAGAGATGGCTCTACAAATGCACTTCTGCTGCAACCTTGGTACAATATATATATTTATATACTTTTCTCTTCTTTCCCCCATCCCCGCCACCCGTAAATTACCCAGAACCCTCCTCTTCTCCTCTTCCTCTTCGGGGGGTTCCATATCAGTGACAGAACCAGCTGAAACTGAGTTCCCAAGCGACATTCTCTCCGAGGATTTGCACCCAGAACCTTTCAGTGTCATCACAGCGACTGTCGTACAAAAATAAGTTTCATCTGTCATTTGGCTCGAAATAGGGACCCGGGGTCCGATTGTCCAGCCCTGCAAAACTCTGTCCTTCTTTGCAAATGTCTGACGCCCTCCAAGCCTTCTCCAAAGTGGGGGGTCAGGGTATCAGGGGAAATGTGGGACAACAAGTCGCTCCTTTGTCCTACAGTCCGGAACGTGTCTCTTTGTCGCAAGCCTTTCCACCCCTTTAATTGGCTGCAGTTTGAGGTTCCAATATCTGAGCTAAAGTCCAGAATATATATTATATGTGCAATATATGTCTCTATAGCTCCTTCTGTGACTCTCCGTGGCTCGTGGCCCCTTCATTCAGTGAGCAGTTGCTGTAAGAGGCTCTTCTGTTGAGATTGAGGTGTTTGGGGTCCTGCCGTTGTCTTCTGCGAGGGGAACGATCCAGGCTGGTTCATGTAGGGGTCCCCACCCACCAAGTTTACCGTACACTGGACGTCGGCAAAAACCTGCACCTGCTGCACCTGCACCAACAGAGAAAAGGAGGAGCTTGTAACGACCCATGTGACCGGTTTTATTGTGATATCACCGAAGAATAATAAACGATAACTATGAAGTCACACTGCACAAAACGTCATCCGCATAAGGAGATATTCTGAAGTACAATTTAGAGAACTCCCTCTGGAAGCAAAATGGAATCTTCCACTTAAAGGTAAGAATAGGCTGCGGCGTAGACGAGAAAAAAACATCATCCTTTTGTTTTATTATATAAAGGAACACTTAAAGGAGAACTAAACCCTAAAAATGAATGTGGCTAAAAATGTCCTATTTTATGTAGTGAACTTATTGCACGAGGCTAAAGTTTGAGCTTGTCAATAGCAGCAATGATCCAGGACTTCAAACTTGTCACAGGGGGTCACCATCTTGGAAAGTGTCTGTGACACTCACATGCTCAGTGGGCTCTGATTGGCTGTTGAGATGCTAAGCTTAGGGCTCGTCACTAATTATCCAGCAGAAAATGAGCTTCCCTGGCTGTAATATAAGCTGATGCTACAGGTTTGCTGATTATTCAATTCTGATGCTAATTGCACTGGTTTCTGTGCTGCCATGTAGTAATTATGTGTATTAATTACTAATCAGCCTTATATTGTGACATTTCTATTCTATGTGTACTGTATATTGTGAGTGGCTCCCTAAGCTCAGTAAGTGACAGCAGCACAGAGCATGTGCAGTGAATCAGCAGAAAAGAAGATGGGGAGCTACTGGGGCATCTTTGGAGACACAGATCTTTACTGCTAAAGGGCTGTGGTTGCCTTGGGCTGGTACAGAAGCACAAAACATCATGTACAACATTTCTACCTACTTCTTTAGTTAGGCTTTAGTTCTCCTTTAAAAATTGGGTTTCTATTCCAGGGGCAAAGCAAGAAGAGAGAAGAGTGAGGGAAACTATTGGCGACATGGTAGAGCACTTACACACCTCCCAACATTTTGGAAATAGAAAGAGGGACAAAAAGATCTGCAGAGGCAAAATTTTTTGACCACGTCCATTTTTGTGGCCACACCCCCTAATTACCATAACTATTTGGCAGGTTATGAAAGTTTAAACACATTTCTGTGGTTTTGCTAATGAAGATGAATTGCCCTTTAAGCTGTGAGTCACAGTTTCCCCAAGAGACCTGCTTATCTTAAATTGTTACAATTGTTTCTTTGCTTATCTCAATTTGTTACAAAAGTATCTAAGTGCACCTGCCAAAAGTCAATTAAGTTTTAGAAAAGTTTTAAAAAGGTGCAGGAGATGAGAGAGAAGGTTGAGACATTTCAGTAACAATCTGGGACTACGGGTTGAGCTGTCAAAAACGGGACAGTTGGGAGGAATGCAGAGAAGTGTGAGAGTCACAAGGACCCTGCGCATCAGTCACTGCATGAATGTGACTATGAACTTTTGGGTAATTAAGCTGTTGCTACAGAATATCCCATAGCAACCAGACAACGGTACAGAGGGCCACTTGCCTAGATAAGGGTATAGACTGGAGCACAGACGTCCCCCTCCAAGCCTGCTAGAGTCACAATTACCTGGCCCGTCTCTGGCTCTGGTTTCAGCAGGTCTGTAGAGGAAAGCTGGTTGCAGAAAAGCCCACTTGGTCTCAGTGCTGGATCACTCACCTGCTGCAATATAGACACCATTGTATTCACTGGCCAAACACACTGGTCAACCTCTACACCCAGTGATCCACCATACATTATACATACATACATACATACAGTATATCATACATACATCATACATACATACATACATACTTCATACATACATACATCATACATATATCATACATACATCATACACACATCATACATATATCATACATACATACATCATACATACATTATACATACATCATACATACATCATACATACATATATCATACATACATACATCATACATACATACATCATACATCATACATACATCATACATACATCATACATACATCATACATACATCATACTGTACATACATCATACATACAACCAAACAGTTTGCTGTCTACCTGGTGCCAGGGTTCGGCATGTGGTTGATCGGGTAGACAAATTATTGGGTGGGGGCTGGGCATGACCCAACTGTCTTAGTACATATCGGTACTAATGACAAAATAAATGGTAGATGGAAGACCTTAAAGGACCTTTAAAATAAGTGAATGTAAAATTGATGAGGGGGCTATTCTAAGCACTTCTGTAATGTACATTTATTATTTATTTTCTTTTAATTGCAAGATATTAAGGGATACATGTACTGTTAATATGAATGAATTTTGTTACAACAGCGCCACCTGCTGGTCAGTTTCCCACCAGTCTGACCAGCAAGTAGTCAAGGAAGTTGTCAGGAGAAAGAAAGAGGCTGATGTTCTTCTGCTTAGGAAAACAATTAGAAACCTTTCTCACATCTTTCCTAAGCAGAAGAACATCAGCCTCTTTCTTTCTCCTGACAACTTCCTTGACTACTTTATTGCACAAGTGCTTAGAATAGCCCCCTCATCAATTTTACATTTGCTTATTTTTAAGGTTTTCTTATCCTCCAAAGAGTGATTTCAGGTCTCTAGACTCTAAGGAAAGGTCTTCCAATGTCATCTTTTCTGAAATTGTGCCTGTGCCACGTGCAAGTTTAGGAAAACAGCGGGAGTTTAGGGAGCTAAATGCGCGGCTCAAGTCTTGGTGTAGGAAGGAAGGGTTTGGGTTCCTAGAGCACTGGGCTGATTTTTCCTTGGGGTACAACCTATACAGTCGTGACGGTTTGCACCTCAATGGAAGGGGGTCCTCGGTGCTGGGGGAAAGAATGGCTAAGAGGTTGGAGGAGTGTTTAAACTAGGCAAGGGGGGGTGAGATAAAGAATTATGGGGAAGCTAGGGTAGACGGTGCAGTGGGGTTAGTAAGGGTCGTGGGGGAGGAGTGAGGGGGGCATACAGTTTACCAGCTAAGGAGGTCCCTCTGTTACAAGGAAAACAGAATAATACTAACTTAACATATAATTCTCCACTAAGTAATGCAAATTTCAAAAGTAAAAGTAGTAACCTCCGCTGTATGCTGCAAATGCACAGAGTTTGTCAGGTAAAATGGGAGACCTGGAATTAATTGCTCTAAACATTATGATATAATTGGTATCACTGAGACCTGGTGGGATGAAACATGTGACTGTGAATTTAAATGGTTACACCCTTTTTAGGAGGGACAGAGGGATTAAATAGCGGGTGGAGGAGTGTGTTTGTATGTAAAGCCTGAATTAAAGCCATGCGCTAAAGAAATAACAATAACTGCCACTGGTGAGGGTGTAGAATCCCTCTGGGTAGAGATTTTGACTGGGCAAAAGGTAACAAAGAGAATTATCATTGGTGTATGTTATAAAGCACCTGGTATAAGTGTCGAGTATGAAGCCCAGTTACTCTTGCACATACAAGCGGCTTCACAGCTGGGTCAAGTTGTTGCTATGGGTGACTTCAATTATCCAGACATTGACTGGGGTAATGGGGTTGCTAAGACAGAAAAAGCTAGTAGGTTTGTAAATATGCTGAATGACAACTTTTTATTCCAGCTCGTTCAAGAACCTACTAGGAATAACTCTCTTTTGTACCTGTAATAACTAACAATACTGAACTCATCTCACTGAACATTTGTGTGGGTGAGGGGCATTTAGGGAATAGTGATCATAACATGGTCTCCTTTGAGATTATGTTGCAGAAGCAATTCTATAAGGGACCAACTAAAACACTAAATTCCAGACGTGCAAACTGTGACAGTATAAGGGCATCTCTGCAACATATTAAGTGGGAAATACTTTTCACAGGGTTAAACACAGAACAAAAATGGGAAGTCTTTAAAATGCTGCTTAATAAATATACTTGTCAGTATATTCCACTTGTAAGCAAGGAACGTCGTTGCAAAGCAAAACCTTTTTGGTTCAATAGAAGCGTTGGTGTTGAGGTGGGTAAGAAAAGACGTGCTTTTAAGGCTTTCAGGTTAGCTGGTACAGCCGAAACATTTATAAGGTACAAGGAGGCCAATAAATCATGCAAAGAAGCTATAAGGCAAGCTAAAATTGATATAGAAAAGGATATTGCAGCAAGCAGTAAAAAAATCCAAAATTATTTTTTAAATATGTTAATAGTAAAAAAAATTAAGCAGGAAGAGATGGGACCCTTACTATCAGAGGGGGTCAGCTGGTTGATGAAAACAAACAGAAAGCTCAGATTCTGAACTCATATTTTTCATATATCTGTCTACACAAATGAAGAACCAGCTAATGAAGGTTTCGTTATTAATAGTCCCAATTCTAGTAATACAACTAATGATGCATGGTTCACACATGAATTCTACAGAGACTTGAACATGTTAAGATTAACAAAGGTCCGGGGCCAGATGGTATTCATCCCAGGGTACTTAGCGAGCTTAGCTCTGTGATTGCCAAACCTCTTTATTTAATTTTTCAGGATTCTTTGAGGTCTGGCATAGTGCCGAGAGAATAGTGAATTGCTAATGTGGTGCCTCTATTCAAAAAAGGATCCCGTTCTCAGTCTCAAAACTATAGGCCAGTTAGTCTGACGTCAGTGGTAGGAAAGCTTCTTGAAGGGTTAATAAAGGATAAGATACTGGAGTTCATTGCAAATCATAATACTATGAGTTTGTGCCAGCATGGTTTTATGCGTAATAGATCTTGCCAGACTAACTTAATTTCTTTTTATGAGAAGGTGAGCAGGAACCTGAATTCTGGGATGGCAGTGGATGTGATTTACTAAGACTTTGCTAAAGCATTTGATACAGTGCCACACAGAAGGTTACTGGTTAAATGAAGGAATGTTGGCCTGGAACATAGTATTTGTACCTGGATAGAGAACTGGCTAAAAGATAGACTACAAAGAGTGGTGGTAAATGGAACATTTTCTAATTGGACCAGTGTTGTTAGTGGAGTACCGCAGGGCTCTGTACTAGGTCCCTTGCTTTTCAACTTGTTTATTAATGACCTGGAGGTGGCCATTGAAAGTACTGGTTCTATTTGTGCAGATGATACTAAATTGTGCAGAACTATAGGTTCCATGCAGGATGCTGCCACTTTGCACAGTGATTTGTCTAAACTGGAAAACTGGGCAGCAAACTGGAAAATGAGGTTCAATGTTGATAAATGCAGGTTATGCACTTTGGCAAAAATAATATAAATGCAAGTTATACACTAAATGGCAGTGTGTTGGGAGTTTCCTTAAATGAGAAGGATCTTGGGCTCTTTGTAGATAACAAGTTGTCTAATTCTGGGCAGTGTCATTCTGTGGCTACTAAAGCAAATAAAGTTCTTGTATAAAAAAGGCCATTAACTCAAGGGATGAAAACATAATTATGTCTCTTTATAGGTCCCTGGTGAGGCCTCATCTGGAGTATGGGGGCAGTTTTGGACTCCAGTCCTTAAGAGGGATATAAATGAGCTGGAGAGAGTGTAGAGACTAAGTGCAACTAAACTGGTTAGAGGGAGGGAAGAGTTAAATTATGAGGGGAGACTGACAAGGTTGGGGTTGTTTACTCTGGAAAAAAGGCGCTTGTGAGGGGACATGATTAGACTTTACAAGTACATTAGAGGACATTATAGACAAATAGCAGGGGACCTTTTTACCCATAAAGAGAATCACGTACCAGAGGCCTCCCCTTCAGACTAGAGGAAAAGAAGTTTCATTTAAAGGAACAGAGTAGGGGGTTCATCACAGTGAGGACAGTGAGGTTGGGGAATGCACTGCCGGGTGATGATTCAGTTAATGACTATAAGAGGGACTTGGATGATTTCTTGGACAGACATAATACAAAGGCTATTGTGATACTAAACTCTATAGTTAGTATAGATATGGGGATATATCATTTATGTGACAGTAGGGAGGGGTGTGTGTATGGGGCTGGGTTTTCATTTGGTTGAACTTGATGGTCTTTGTCTTTTTTTCAAGCCAATTGAACTATATAACTATATAACATCCATTATACATACTTTATCCATTCTCTGCTGGGTGTCAGTCACACTCTGTATGTTATTGATGTGCCCAATGACTGACCTGTTCTGAGCACATAGAGTTCATGTTGGACATGGGGAGGGAACTCATCTGCATCTGTCCCGTCATTTGATTCACATTCTGGACTCCTGTGTTGCCCCCTCCCATGGAAACGGTGATACTCATGTTGTTGTACATTCCCTGCTGGCCATTTGGGGGCTGCGTCTGCCCACCTTGGCTATAAACCCTGTGAAGAAAATACAGACGAAAGATAAACTTACAAGAAGAAAATATTAAAGGGGAAGTATTGCCTCTTATGACATTTGTATTCCTGGAAGAAGCTTCATTGGTTGGTTCTTACCCAGAGTTGCCCAGTGGGCTCTGCTGCCAAGTCTTGAGGTCAGGTGACTGGTACCCGGGTGTGGATGGTGTTTGCTGAAGCATGGGGCTCTGGGAAGGCGTAATACGGGGGGACATGAGTGGACTTGTTGGGCTGAGAGATGGTGCAAAAGTTGGATCTCCTTGCTGGCTGATACCTGCAGGACAGAAATCAATTAGTATCATGGCACCTCCTCAGCAGCATCTCCCTAATCCTAAATATACTGGATTGTGAAATTATATTTGTATATATTTATATATAAAATAAAAAGTGCTGAGATAAACCTCCTGCATAACTGACTCCTGCTTATCTGTATGCCAATCACAAGAACAGGGGGCTGTTTATACAGAGCTCTTTTGCTTTCCAGATACCCCGGACAGGGGCACCTGTTAGTGGGAAACTGCATTGGCCTGGGGTATTTGTGCAGAAGGTCTTTGGCACTATCATTCCTCCTCTCCAGGGCATGACGTGCACAAAGTCAGCCTTTTGTTACTAACATTTTAGCTTTCACTCTATTGCGCACGAGCCTGGAGAAAACAGAACGAAAACAAGATGGAGAATCCAAAGAAGATGGCGACAAGACTCTTCTGCAAAAATATCCCTGTGAAGTTTTTAGAGAACAGAAACATTTTGGCTTCTTAAACCAAAAAACATAATTATACGTGTCTATGATGAAAAAAAAATCAATTTATTATTATATAATACACAAAAGCCATGAATATCTTGTAAATTATATCCTTATAAACGAGTGAGTTCTGATGTCATCAGTTATAAACGGTGAGTAGTGATGTCATTTCAGTCACATGACTCAGTGAAATTTGTGTATTATAATAAATAAAGTACCCCCAGTTGTAAAATATGAGGATATTAGAAGTTACCTCGGAGTTCCATGACCTGTATAACTCGGCCTTCGGCCTCGTACTTTTATATGGTCATGAAACTCCTTGGTATCTTATAATATCCTTATATTTTACAAGAGGGGGTACTTTATTCACTATATATTAAAAATCCATTAGGCCCCACAACAAAGCCTAACGCGTTTCATGCTTACCCAGCACTTATTCACAGGCATTTGGCTTCTGCTTCATCAAAAGAAGGAAAGAGATAGCATTTCTCCCTAAAATTATTTTTTATGATGTTTGGTGAAAAATAAGGGCCTATAAAATCATCAGCCCAAATTATTATCCCCCCCCACTGATACATATTAAATACACACATTATCTGAAACGCTGCCAAGTAAATGAAACATTCTGCAAGGTACAAATGTCACCGTCCGTGTGTCTTCCTCGTGTGCACCAGAGGGCGCTCTCATGTCTGTCGCAAGGGGTTTGTATTGTTTAAAGGGATTCTGTCATGATTTTTATGGTGTAGTTTTTATTTCTAAATGACACTGTTTAATAATTCACTCTACAATATAAAATTTCATTCCTTACCCAACAAGTGTATTTAGTTGTAATATTGGTGTGTAGGTGCATCTCAGGTCATTTTGCCTGGTCATGTGATTTCAGAAAGAGCCAGCACTTTAGGATGGAACTGCTTTCTGGCAGGCTGTTGTTTCTCCTACTCAATGTAACTGAATGTGTCTCAGTGGGACCTGGATTTTACTATTGAGTGTTGTTCTTAGATCTACCAGGCAGCTGTTATCTTGTGTTAAGGTGGCCATACACTGGCAGATTAAAGCTGCCGATATCGGTCCTTTAGACCGATTTGGCAGCTTATTTGCCCATGTGTAGGGGCTCCCGACGGGTCCTCCAGATCGATATAAGGCCAAAATTCGGCCAGATATCGATCGGTCAAGTTTGATTTTTTGTACGATCCAGGACCGAATCGGCTGGTTGATGCGGTCCTGCAACCCATCGGAGCCCATTCGTATCATTGTAATCCGTTCGTTTGGCCAATCCGATATCGCCCAGCCGTTAGTGGGCATATTGGGATAAGATCCGCTCGTTTGGCGACCTTGCCAAACGAGCGGATCTTATAGTGAAAAAATTGAAAAAATATGTTTTCCCATGACAGTATCCCTTAAACAAAGGCTACACATACTGCTAAAGGCCAGATGGCACCAAATATTCCTTTGCTGTTAAAACTGTCAGTTTACTTCTGAAGCTTTAGGGGCTTATTTATTGTGCTGTGTAAAACATTGTTTAAAACACCACCAATGACAGAGCAGGGTGAGCAGCCTCTTGTAACTTTAAGAGACAAATTTCCGGGCTTTAAGCTGGCAATTCCGCTCCACTAGAGCAGAGAGTGTTATTGTGCTCATTGCACTAGTGATGCTGCTCTCCTGACCCGCTCCAACACTGATGTTTTAAAGGAGAACTAAACCCTAAAGATGAATCTGGCTAAAAATGGCACATTTTATATAGTGAACTTATGGCACGAGGCTAAAGTTTGAGCTTGTCAATAGCAGCAATGATCCAGGACTTCAAACTTGTCACAGGGGGTCACCATCTTGGAAAGTGTCTGTGACACTCACATGCTCAGTGGGCTCTGATTGGCTGTTGAGAAGCTAAGCTTAGGGCTCGTCACTAATTATCCAGCAGAAAATGAGCTTCCCTGGCTGTAATATAAGCTGATGCTACAGGTTTGCTGATTATTCAATTCTGATGCTAATTGCACTGGTTTCTGTGCTGCCATGTAATAATTATGTGTATTAATTACTAATCAGCCTTATATTGTGACATTTCTATTCTATGTGTACTGTATATTGTGAGTGGCTCCCTAAGCTCAGTAAGTGACAGCAGCACAGAGCATGTGCAGTGAATCAGCAGAAAAGAAGATGGGGAGCTACTGGGGCATCTTTGGAGACACAGATCTTTACTGCTAAAGGGCTGTGGTTGCCTTGGGCTGGTGCAGAAGCACAAAACATCATGTACAACATTTCTACCTACTTCTTTAGTAAGGCTTTAGTTCTCCTAAGACTGGAGCGGGAAGGGGGTTCGGCATTGAGGCCCCAGGATTGCCCCTGCGATGTTGCCCATAGCAACCAATCAGATCTTTGCTTTTGTTTTCTAACTTGTAGGTGACTGTTGAAATCTAACTGCTGATTGGTTGATATGGGCAATATCACTGGTGATGTTTTATTCAATGTCTTATACAGCACAATAAATCGACCCCTTAATGTATTTCTATGAATAAGGTGTTATATAAATACAGGACTGTAGAATATTTTAGCATTGACACTTGTTCTCTAAACAGGCCTTACCTGTTGCCGAATACTGGAAGACATTTTGCTGCATCTGAGGATTGATCCCAGAGCCAAACTGTCCTCCGACATTTCCCATCATGCCCCTGTTCACCATAACGCCGCCATTTGCTCCAGTGCGGTTCGGTAACGCGGCCTCGGGAGTCGTCGTCAAAGGGGAGAAGGGACTGGTGGAGGGGGGAGGGTTTCCAGGGTTGGTACCGTAGTTGTGAGGATAAGGGAATTGTTGTGGGGGGCCCTGGGGGAGTCGTGTGACGGGCAGATTGCCTGATGGGGGCAGATTGTTGCCAAAGCCTTGTTGCCTCATGAGGAGGCTTCTTTGTTGCATTAATTGCCTCTGGCGATGCTGCTGACTGTACAGTTCCCTCTGTCGCTGGGCCAACATCTGAGCGTTGAGCGGGGGCTGCTGTGAGCGAGAAGAGATGTGTCAGTATAGAGTGGGATCTGAGATACTGAAAATAGCAACGCTACATTGGTTCAGCAGTCAGTACCAACAGTGCAGCGAACAGCCAAAGAGATAACACTTTCCAATGACATTTACAAATAACTTTAAAATAAACATTGTCTAATGAAAATTGGAAATTAGCTAAAAGTTACATTTCTACTTTTGGAGTCCCTTTAAAAAATAATCACGGAAAAGGTTCATGCGAAATATACAGATAAAAACATTTGTGCTTTGCACCCCACAGCTTTTGTGACACTTGTCTGTGCGATGTGCACGAATTGCTGATTAACTGCCTCGCCTTACTGCTCGGGTCCATTTTTTTTTTTTTTTTTAATTTTCCTGATCTGAAAATTAAAGGATTAGTGATGGCGTCGAATATGACCCATTTTGCTTCTCCAAAAATGATTGAAACGGTGTCATTTTTGCGGAAAATCTCTGCGAAAAATTTCACTCATTACTAAGGAAAAGTAAACTTCAAAAATAAGTGAATGTAAAATTGATGAGGGGACTATTCTAAGCACTTCTGCAATGTAAATTCATTATTTTCTTTTAATTCCAAGATATTAAGGGATACATGTACTGTTAATATGAATGAATTTTGTTACAACAGCGCCACCTGCTGGTCAGTTTCCCACCAGTCTGACCAGCAAGTAGTCAAGGAAGTTGTCAGGAGAAAGAAAGAGGCTGATGTTCTTCTGCTTAGGAATAAAATGAGAAACCTTTCTCACATCTTTCCTAAGCAGAAGAACATCAGAGCAGGATTACGTCCTTGACTACTTGGTGGTCTGAATAGTCAGAAAATGACCAGCAGGTGGCGCTGTTGTAACAAAATTCATTCATATTAACAGTACATGTATCCCTTAATATCTTGCAATCAAAAATAAATAAATAATGAATGTACTTTGCAGAAGTGCTTAGAATAGTCCCATCATCAATTTTACTTTCACTTATTTTAAAGGTTTACTTATCCTTTAATATCTTGGAATTAAAATTAATAAATAATGAATGTACATCGCAGAAGTGCTAAGAATAACCGATAATTCTTTGGAGCAGGCACTCAATTGAGGCAATCTTCCATCAGGCAATTAATTCAAAGTGAAAAAGTAGTTGATTGTGTCCACAGCCTTATGCGTTTCGTGTTACAAACACTTAATTATCAATTGAAGCACTTAGAGTAGTCCCCCTCCTTAATTTTACATTCACTTATTTTAAAGGTTTACTTATCCTTTAAAGACATAGAAAAGAGAATTGAACCACATATCTTGCAGAACTGTAACAGTTTGGATAGGAAGGATGGAATTATATGCTAATATAAAATAAGTGTACCCGTCCCCTGCAGAATAAACGCTCAGCTGGAATTACCTGGGGAGAGATGGTTTGCTGCATGCCAGGCCTCATACCCATGGTCACTGCGTTGACAACTCCAAACTGGTTCAGGTTTGCTTGGCGATTCTGCTGCAAAACCTTAAGACAATAACAATAATCAGAAATGTTCTTTGCAATAAGCTCATGCTGTACTGTGCAAGGGAATCAGTATGGCAGCTCCCAGCCATATACAAACTGACATGTATGTGACACCCAGCAGCACTAAGTACCCTACAGAATATTAATATACATTCATGTGCCACATTGTGCCACTATATTGCCCCGTGGCACCTCACCTGTTGCTGCCCCTGTAATCTCTGCTGCAGCTGCAGTCGCAGTTGGTTGGACACAGTTACTGAGCGGGCAAGAGCTTGCCGTGGTGGCATTGCCATGGTGTTGGCGTAGGTTCCCCGAGGCTGAGGAGGTTGTACCTGGACAGTCCCAAATGAAGTCTTCTGTCTGACCATATTGAAGAAGGAGAGGTTGGGATTGGGTGAAGGAAACTGCTGGGGGGGATACAGGCCCGGCTTCTGCTCCATCATGACGGGAGCGATGGACGACTGCTGAGGAAACCGATCATTTACCACTTCCAGACCTCCTCCCTAGGGGACCAAAACACACAACATTAAACCTGCCTCTGCATCCAACAAACACCGACGTATTCAAGGAATTGTTAGATGTAAAAATAAAAACTGGGTAAATAAATAGGCTGTGCAAAATAAAAAAAGTATCTAATATAGTTAGTTAGGCAAAAATGTAATGTATAAAGGCTGGAGTGAGTGGATGTGTAACATAATAGCCAGAACACTACTTCCTACTTTTCAGCTCTCTTGCTTTCCACTGATTGGTTACCAGCCACAAACCAATCAGAGACGTGAGGGGGGTCACATGGGACATAACTGATGCTTTCAAAGGAGACATATTGTGTAAAAAATAAGAACGTACCAGTGCATTATACTCATTTAGATATATATTGTGCTTAAAAAAGTAGTGTTTCAAGCTGATTGATTGGATATTTCTGCAAAAACACTAATCATCCCTCCCTTCTGTTCCACTTAATGTTCCCTGAACAGGAACCAATTAGCAGCTAGCAGGACCTGATAGGGAACTGAAGACATGTCTGCGCTTGTGTGACTGCAGGGCTGTGATTGGCTGTCCCCCTCCTTCTGTGCTTCTGGCAGGGACACGCCCACCCCTCATTTGAAACAGGGACCACAGAACATCTCCAGGGAGCTCCAATAAAGGGGTGAGTTTTAAAGATAATATTCATTTTTAGCCCCATGTAAAAGCAACACCATATATTACTTATAATTGCCTACAAAATTAGGGTTTTCTCATTTATCCTGTATGTCTCCTTTAAATCTGAGCTGAATGCTGAGGATCAATTGCAAACTCACTGAACAGTTATGTCCCATGTGGCCCCCCTTATAGTCACTGACTAACTCAGAGTTAGAGAGCTGAAAAGCAGGAAGTAGTGTTCTGGCTATTATGTTACACATCCACTCACTCCAGCCTTTATACATTACATTTTTGCCTAACTGACTGTATTAGATACATTTTTCCACAGCCTATTTATTTACCCAGTTTTATTTTTACACTGAACTGTTTTAAATCACTGGCAATGACTGGCCTCATTAGTTTGCAATGAACTACAGTTCCCAGCATCCTCCTGACAGTACAGCTGCTACTGAACTATATCTCTCACATTTCCCCTTACAGCCCACGTGTAGAATTAGAAGTCCCACATGTGGCCCTTAGTTTAGCAGAGGGTTCTGGGAGCTGTAGTTTAATCAGTAATGGAAAGGTGGCAGGTTACAGGTCAGCAGGCAGGTGAGACTATTGCATTTATTTTCCAACAGCTCCTTTCTGGAAGTTCCACGTCCCATAAGGAACAATAGGGAAAATTCAAACCATCTGTTCTACTCTGTTTAGGAGGCGGGGGCGGTATCTGGGGGGGGGGATAAATGGAACCATAAACAGGACTAACAAGAAAACAGTAACACCGGAGGCAACAACAGACATTTCAGCCATAAATTTAAGGAATGGTCTCTGGGTTCCACATAGCAGAGGCGAGTGTCATTCACTGCTAACTTAATGGCCTTAGTTCTGCTTCTGGCTGCTTCTTAAAGGAACAGTAATTCCTAAAAAAGAACGAAATGACAATATAATGTAGTGTTGCTCTGCACTAGTACAACTGGTGTGTTTGCTTCAGAAACTCTACTATAGTTTATATAAACAAGCTGCTGTGTAGCCATGGGGGCAGCCATTCAAGCACAGGATACACAGTAGATAACAGATAAGTTCTGAAGAAGCTTACAGAGCTTATCTATTATCTACTGTGTATCCTGTGCTTGAATGGCTGCCCCCATGGCTACACAACAGCTTGTTTATATAAACTATAGTAGTACTTATCTGTTATCTACTGTGTATCCTGTGCTTGAATGGCTGTCCCCATGGCTACACAGCAGCTTGTTTATATAAACTATAGTAGTACTTATCTGTTATCTACTGTGTATCCTGTGCTTGAATGGCTGCCCCCATGGCTACACAGCAGCTTGTTTATATAAACTATAGTAGTACTTATCTGTTATCTACTGTGTATCCTGTGCTTGAATGGCTGCCCACCTGGCTACACAGCAGCTTGTTTAAATAAACTATCGTTTAAACTATAGTTTAAAACTTGAGTTTTTTTTAAAAAAAATTAGATGTCGAGATTTATCATACCCTGCCCCTTTAAGAATTTGAATTTGACTGTTCGCCACCTAAAACCTGCCAAATTGCTGTATAAGTCAATGGAAGATGTCCAGGGATCAATTTGAAGTTGTTTGCAGCCTTCCTGACATTCAAGTTTTTTAAAATTCGAATCAAATTAAATTCGAGTTTTCGGGTCGTTCCTATTCACCCGAGCTTAAAAAATTAGATTTTTATAATAAATTTCAAATTTGGTCGAATTTCAAGTTCATGAGAGTTTATGGGAGTTTTAAAAAAACTCACATGAATTCGAAATTCGACCCTTGATAAATGTGCCTCTCCGTGTTGCTTTAGCTCCGAGGCATTGCTATTTGCGCTGAGAGGCCTGAAGAGCCAATCAGAAGACTGGACATTCTGGAGAAACACTTTCCACTTGGTCACCAGGAGTTGAAACCAATAATAAACTGCTTCCAGGATACTGGGAGTTGCAATTCAGCAAAACCTTGAGATCCACTGGCTGAATAAAGAGGCAGTTTGTCAATGCTGGAGATTAACAACAGGCCTCAGGCAAGGGTATCATTATTTATACTACTGGGTCATATTCCTATTGTAGTTGGATTTTTACAGAAAGGTTTAATATTATCAGACTGGTGATGAGACTTGCCCATGGCGGTACCTGCACTAGTTTATCAATGCCCAAGGCTCGGTCCAGTTCCGCCAGTTCTGTTTCATCTTTGCCGCTGAGGAAGGACACGAGCTGCTCAAATAAAGCCTTCTCATCGCTCCGCCCCTCGGCTGTGGTTGGGGGGCACAGAAACTCGTCAATCCTGAAAAGAAAGACAAAATAAAACAGATAAGAGGCCGTGGGCGCAAATTAAGGAACAGAGGGCACCAAAACTCCCAATCAGCAAAGTAATGTCCTTGTCCTCTGCTTGTAGAATTATATTGGCATAAAGGGGCCAATTTATCCCCTAAAATGTCAGGTTTATAATGATTCTGGTGCATTCTAATAAGTGACAGTTATCTCTTATAAATTATATATATATATACTGTATATTAAAGGGGAACTATTGTGAAAATGAAAATGTAATATACATTCTGAAATAAGAAACTTTCTAAATACAATCAATTAAATATTCTGCATTGTTTCTAAAACAATCAGGTTTATCTTCACTACTGTATTCCTCTCTCAGCATCTGTTTCTCTTCATTCTCTCTTCATGCAGCAGTTGGGTGTCAGATATTCATTGACAGTTAGATCCAATATATCTTATAGGGGGCTCCTTTCCTAGCAGATGTATTAGAGCTCACTCAAATAAAAAAAAAGATTTTTCCACCTTTTCCAGCCGAAAATTTGCATATGTAAATTAGGATTCAGATTCGGTTGGGTATTCGGCTGAATCTTTCACAAAGGATTTGGGGATTTGGCTGAATCCAAAATTGTAGTGAGTCAGTGCATCCCTAATATCTATCATATTCTGCTTCCATAGAAGTGATATATTGGAACTGCAGTGGAGACCAGATGGCAAAGGTTCAGTTTGGAAAAGTCAAATTGGCACCAAGAAGGGTTTGGAACCCATTAGTGGCGCTTTAAATCACGCAACTTCCCCTTGAAAATGATGCACTTTTACTATTTACGTATTTATATATGGGCACGCACATATATGTAATATAAATATAAACCATCTGATATTGGTATTCTGTATAAAATGAGTTTTGTTATTGGACCCACATGAGCAGTAGGAGCGTTTGGGTATTTTGGACGCAGTTCCCTACGGAAATGCCATTCTAACAAAAACAGATGGAAGGATTCTATAGACACATGGGGGGATTGGTATCAGACTTCTGGGCAAACATCTTGCCATGTTAACTCTTCTCTTGCCATACCATGCCTATTTATATCTGTCAGTGGCTAATGGCAAATGCATTGAAGGGTAAGTAACTTTAAAAATAAGTGAATGTAAAATTGATGAGGGGATCTATTCTAAGCACTTCTGTAATTTACATTCATTATTTATTTTCTTTTAATTCCAAGATATTAAGGGATACATGTACTGTTAATATAAATGAATTTTGTTACAACAGCGCCACCTGCTGGTCATTTTCTCACCAGTCTGACCAGTAGTCAAGGAAGTTGTCAGGAGAAAGAAAGAGGCTGATGTTCTTCTGCTTAGGAATAAAATGAGAAACCTCAGATAACTTTTCTCACATCTTTCCTAAGCAGAAGAACATCAGCCTCTTTCTTTCTCCTGACAACTTCCTTGACTACTTGCTGGTCAGACTAGTGGGAAACTGACCAGCAGGTGGCGCTGTTGTAACAAAATTCATTCATATTAACAGTACATGTATCCCTTAATATCATGTACATTGCAGACTTAGACTAGCCCCCTCATCAATTGTACATTCACTTCTTTTAAAGGCTTACTTATCCTTTAAATAAGTGTGGCCAGACATAAGAAGAATGACCCCCCAGCTGGTGATACATAAATCTATTAGTGTCCAAGTATATTTAGCAGTTTTCGGCCAAATCCAAGAATCCGGCTGAACCGAATCCGAACCATTTCTAACCGAAAATAATGCGTGCACACTAGACATTGGGTATTTCCGCTGGTACACCTGCTGTTCCGGCACAGACAAAGCTCTTGGATTCGGTTCCGCCGGACCCCTGGTTTCTGGAATTTGGCAGAACCCTGAAAAGCAGAATTCAGTGCGTCCCTATTATTTAACCCCGTCAGCTGTTCCGTTAATACAATATATGTCGGATACACTGGGGCTTCTAAAAGAAATGTGGAATCTGTATACAGAATCAGACTTGATTGTGTGCTCTCCGGACAAACCCGTTTCAGCCTTGCTTCTTTCTTGGGAAGGGTTAAACAGTAAAAATTTGGAAAGAGGTATTCCTGTCCATACTGTAAGTCTCCTATAAATGACAGAGCACAAACAGCTCTAACAGCTCAGTGCAAACAGCCGCCCCACTATTCCCAATTCCTATGTGAGTGTCAAATGGAATCTATCAGGTTCCAGAAAAAAAAAATCTAATTACACCGAGGAGCAGTTTGCCTAATAAAATCCTCCAATGTACTAGGAAAACAGAAGGAGGCTTTGATAGGGAATCCATCCGAGCACACGGTTCCTTCAGAGCAGAGATGTTTATTCTTTTAATGATAGATGAGTAGCAGATGTGGGAGCCGGAGCTGAGATTATATAGGAAGAAATGCCAGAGGTTCTCTATGGACATAGCTTGACATAAAACAAATAAATAGCAGCTCTGGCATGAGATTGTGCAGCTGAATGAGTGTAACCCCTTTACTGCCAGTCCTAGGGACGAACCACAGAGAAGGGCATCCAAACCTGAGCAAATGCTCTGCACACTGCGCAGCAATGCACCACATATACAGTATACTTCCCCATGCTAGTGCAGCCAAAGGCACAGCACCTATAGCAGCAGAGGGATAATAGCACAGCAGCACCTATAGTAGCAGAGGGATAATAGCACAGGAGCACCTATAGTAGCAGAGGGATAATAGCACAGCAGCACCTATAGTAGCAGAGGGATAATAGCACAGCAGCACCTATAGTAGCAGAGGGATAATAGCACAGCAGCACCTATAGTAGCAGAGGGATAATAGCACAGCAGCACCTATAGTAGCAGAGGGATAATAGCACAGCAGCACCTATAGTAGCAGAGGGATAATAGCACAGCAGCACATATTTCAGCTAGCCCTAGGGCCCAATGCTTGGGGGTATAGTAGAGAGGGATAGTAGGGAAGGGTGGTAGGGAGGTGGTAGAGAGAGATGGCAACAGAATTTTTTCTTCCATTTCTCGACTGAGATAATATAAAGCTATTCAAAAATGTTTTTTAATTAAAAAAAGACCAGCTGCAAACTTATGTGGGTCAACTAAATACAGTAAATGTTTCAGATTAAGGTGAACGCCCCTTTAAGAGAGTGTTTTCCTATATGAAATATTTCTTGGAGCTGTACAGACTTGTTATCCAACAACACCCAGTGCGGGAAACTTCATACCTGTACTAATAACGTAGTCTACTTCTAGCAGGGTCTGACTATAGAAGCATCAGACACTGATACAGTTGTGGGGGGACAGGAGGTATAAGAGTGGGGTACAGTAGTTTCAATATAAAAAATATCTTATTTCTTTAGGACGGGGCCTAAAAGGATTTTACTGGGGCCCATTGACTTTGAGTTCTGTCACTAC
Source organism: Xenopus laevis (assembly GCF_017654675.1). Lineage (NCBI taxonomy): Eukaryota > Metazoa > Chordata > Amphibia > Anura > Pipidae > Xenopus > Xenopus laevis. Next base: position 139,238,722 of record NC_054380.1, on the reverse strand, counting down.
TAAAGTAAGGCCTGCAGCTTTCATTTAGTGGAATGGGTGGGGGGGATGTGACAGGTTTGTGGGAAGCGAAATCATTTGTGTAACTTGTACTTACAGATCTCTAGTTGTAATGTCTAGTTGTAATGTCTTGCCCTACTGCCATGGTCTTGCTCTGCTGACATCTTCCCTTACTGTCTCGATCTTGCCCTACTTTTTCCATCTTCCCTTACTTTCTTCATCTTGCCCTACTACCTCCATACTCCCATACTCTCCCCATCTTGCCTGACCTGCGATATCTTCTTCAACTTGCTATACCTTCTCCATCTTACCCTACTGTGCCCATCTTGACCTACTATCTCCATATTGCCATACTATCTTTGTTTTCCCTTATATTCTCCATCCTATTCTACTGTCTCCATCATGTCATTTGATGTACTGTCTCCATCTTGCCATACTGTTGCTATCTCTTGCTACCATCTCCCTGTTATCCTTCCCTACTATTTCTCCATTCATCTTACCAACAATTGCTGATCAATGTGAAAGCAGAGTAGTCACCCTAATGACACTTTCAGCCACCAGGTGGCAGTTGGGTGAGTTGGCAAGCCAATGGACAGTACCGGATGCAGATGGAGAATCATTAAGACAAAGTGAAGAAGTGCAAGTGTCATGTTATGCTCTGGAATTCAGGTGTCTTTGATTCCCATCAGCCCAGAGGGGGAGAGACATCTGCTTGCAGGGGATTAGCCGCACACGCTCCGGGATAGAAAGGCACCTCTTCCCATTGGCCCTTCCTAAACTCCCAAACTTTCACAAAGCTTTTTAAGGCGCGGGAGCAAGAGAATAACAGTCACAGTAATCTGGCTAAAAATAGTGCCAGGCCGGCTAATGTTTTGTGAGGGTGTCCTCATGCGACCCGGGCACTGTTTAGGTTCTGCTAGTGCATATATATATATATATTTCTGTGCAGACGCTTGTTATTGTAACGCTGGGAAAGGTAGGGTGTTGCCATGTGAGGAAGGCATTTCTGCTAAATATCAAGGGATGTTAAGCAGAACCCTAACGGATCGGCCCATGGCTGAATAGGCGCTTTGTTCTTTCAGCACCGCATTTCTCTGCTCCCTGCAGCCTCTAGCATCTGTCAATGGACAACGATTTAAAGGGATAAAGCCTCAATTTCTGCCTGAAAACACCCTATAATGTAAAGGAAAGAAGGGTCTTTTGGAGGAAGTAATGTAAATTTGCTGTTAAAATGTTAAAATAGTTATAAAGCCTGCAGGATTAACAGGATTAAGAAGTGGAGTAATTAAAGGAGAACTAAAGCTTAACTAAAGAAGTAGGTACATTTACATGTACTGTTAATATGAATGAATTTTGTTACAACAGCGCCACCTGCTGGTCAGTTTCCCACCAGTCTGACCAGCAAGTAGTCAAGGAATGATTTCTGCTTAGGAAAAATCTGAGAAAAGTTATCTGAGGTTTCTAATTTTTTTCCTGAGCAGCCTCTTTCTTTCTCCTGACAACTTCCTTGACTACTTTCTGGTCAGACTGGTGGGAAACTGACCAGCAGGTGGCGCTGTTGTAACAAAATTCATTCATATTAACAGTACATGTATCCCTTAATATCTTGGAATTAAAAATAAATAAATAATGAATGTACATTGTAGAAGGGCTTAGAATAGCCCCCTTATCAATTTTACATTCACTTATTTTTAAGGTTTACTTATCCTTTAATGTATTGTCACTGAAAATGACAGGACTGAAAGAAGCCAGAAGCCTCAGCACTGCAGTATTCAGAGGCATAAATCAAGCAGCCATTTAGAGCAGGGTCCCCAACCATTTTTTTTTTTACCTGGGAGCCACATTTAAATGTAAAATAAAATTGGAGCGCAACATAAGCATGCAAAAAAAGATCCCAGGGTGCCAAGCCGGCCAGGCTTAGTGCCGGGTGGTCATGTGCAAAATACTGCTCGCGGCATGAATGCTTAAAATGCCATGTGCAAATGTGCGTTCGCAAATTGACACACGGAAGCACAAATCCACACCCAAATAGAAGAGACGGTCGGAGAGAGGGGACCGGATTTGGGGTAGGAGGAGGTACGTGCCTGGTGCACCCCCAGCTTTTTGCCCCCTAAGCACATGCCTACTCTGCCTACCCCTAGTACCGACCTTGCCAAATATGGGCTGTGATTGGCCATTAGGTAGTCTCTTTGTCAGGGACCCCCAACCTTTATCACCTGTGAGTCACATTCAAATGTAAGAAGGGTTGGGGAGCAACATAAGCATGAAAATAGTTCCCGAGAATTCCAATGAAGGTCTGTGATTGGCTATTTGGTAGCCCCTACTTTGACTGGTTGCCTACAGGAGGCTTTACTTGACACTATACTTCATTTTTATGTAATTAAAACTTGCTTCCAAGCCTGGAATTCAAAAATAATCACCTGCTTTGAGGCCACTGAGAGCAACATCCAAGGGGTTGGAGAGCAACATGTTACTCACGAGCTACTGGTTGGGGATCACTGGTCTAGAGCATTAGAATGATGACAGGGATGGAATATACAGCCAATAATCATACAGATTGCAGCACTAAACATAATAGGGAAAGCAACCAACCCCCTATGTGTTCATATTATTATAACTCTTATTATTATTCATACATGTTCCACCTTTTTACTGTTGAAAAAGACTTATAAAGCACCAAAGCAGAGAGGTAACTACAGAGGAAGCAGACCCTGCGGCTGCAGAGGGGCCCAGGAGATATAGGGGCCGAATGAGGCCCTAATTAATGAGCAATTTCAATATCTATTGGTAAAACAGGGCAACCTCTGGATATTTTTGTGGCCTTAAAATAAATTTGTTGTGAGGCCCAGTAACATCTAGTTTCACCACTGCATCAAAGCTGTTTGTGTGAGACCTGCAGCAACAGAACTTACTCTTCCTGTGAATTCGGGGTGACTCGGTTCAAGGGCATCGAGCCATCATTCCAGGGCATGTGGTCCACCATTCCTGGCTGCCCAAACTGCGGGTCGGTGATTCCAAGGTCAGGATCCGGCAAGCCTAACACAGATAAATAAGGGAATAATATATCCATATAAATGTTATGTTACATAGAGGGAGAGACCTGAATAATGGAACATAACCTCAGGACAAGTACAGCAAGTTAATGAATGTAAAAGACTAAATGTAAAGATTAAACAAGGAACCAGCTGGAGTTCATAAATCCCGAGCTCAGGCGCCCCTATACCCGGCGGCACTAACCCAAATCTATGTAACCCTTACACTGCCAAGTTCTCACAGCGGGGATTTATTATAATCTAGAAAAGAAAAGTTTTGGAACACTGAGGAGGGATAGAGCCTGGCACACTGTTGCCCAAGATGATAGAATCCCAGCAGATCAATGCTCCCCTGTATGTAATGAGTTTTTAAAAAGGAAGTAAAGTCTAAAATAGAATAAGGCTAGAAATGCTGTATTTTGGATACTAAACATAAACATGAACTTACTGCACCACAAGTCTAATCAAACACATGATTTATGCTTTCAAAGTTGGCCACAGGGGGTCACCATCTTGTAACTTTGTTATACATCTTTGCAAGACCAAGACTGTGCACATGCTCAGTGTGGTCTGGGCTGCTTAGGGATCCTCATAAATTATTAAAACAGCACAAGTCAAATAATATCTGCCAGAAGCCGATACAACAAGACTGATTAATAATCAGAATATACAGACTGCACTGGCTCCTGTGTTGTCATGTAATCTAATGTGGATTTTATAGTTTTTGTATTGTTTAATACAAACAATCTCCAACTCTACAGAACCAGTGGCTGCAGCAAAATAATCCTCCAAATTGAATCCAAGTTTATCTGTTTAAATCTGGCTCCATGATCTTTGTCCCTGCAGCTGGAGTTGGTAACAGTAAAGGGGATGTAAAGGCACAAATAAAATCCAATACAAATCTCTACGTCGGGGGCTCCCCCTGCTGTTCATAAGTATGATTGTTTCCCTGCAGAGCAGTTAGGGACCGTCTGACAATTCCTATCCACAGCAGTAAATGAAGGGGGAATTTCACTGCATACAGTCAGGTTTCTTATAAAAACAGTACACATTTTTTAATTAAACTATATTTGAGATAGGAGTAAAAAAGGGATTTTATTTTTTTTCCTTTACATGCCCTTTAAGAAAACTCTATTAGAGAACAAGTAGCAATCACAGATCACTGCAGGCAGGGTTAATTGTACATACAGTGGACCACCAAACTTTAGTGCTGGTAGTTCTCTACGCTGGACCCTCTAGAGCTGGAACAATATCACTGGACTCAAAACAATGTTGTGACAGCTGCTGTTTTTAGAGACTCTTTTCCCACAAACGAATAAAAATGAGTAATGTGTTAAAGAGCTCCAGGAACCACTTTCTGCATCTATCCGTTTTGAAACCTTTACTTCCCCTTTAAATTTTCAGAAGCCATAATTTTTTTTTAAAAAAAAGGCTGTTTCCGAACCAGACTTTGTATTTTTTTTACAACCATTTAAGATTTATGGATTTTATTCTTGGAGATGACAATTGCCTTTTAAGGGTTCCTATTTCAAGCACAAAGAACAATTAAAAAATACATTTGCAAAAAGTCCGTTATTTATCGGGTTTCACTGCAAAACAGAAATAGAATTATTGGGACATTTGCTAGTGGTTTCTGCCGCACACAAGCCTCCCCCATGATGCTAATGGATCACCCCGAGGAACAGATTTTAAATGCCCTTTAGATTTTATGCAGAGGTTTAAACACAAATGTTAATGATCACACATGAAATTCTAATCATTTATTTCTGTAGGATTAAAGCCAGCGGGGGTCCGTCGTTTCCTTCTCAAAGGATCTGATGTCTCAGGGCGAAACGGGCGACTAACAAACACGTGTCTCGGTCACATTTCAGATTTTAGTTCCGAGAATAACGAGGCAGATCTGCAAACAGAGCTAATAAATAGATGTGAGGCTGCGGCTCCATGTGACTGGCTTTGTGTTCAGGCTCAAAACATGTATATTATATAAATGTGACATAGTAAGTCAGGAATGTATTCACTCACATCTCACTGACATGATGGACTGCAGATGCTTGTTGTGTATTTATACTGAGTAATATACTGAGTATTTCCCTGCTAGTCCAGAGCTTTCTTTATTGGAGGGGGAGCTTGGAGTAAAATCAAGGGTCCCATGTTGGACAGCACTTATATAAAGTGTTACTATCATCATCTCTCCTCTTCCAGAGACTATTATCCACTGTTACTATAGACACCATCTCTCCCTACTATACCTGTTATCCCACAGTCACACTCCCTTCCCAGAGACTATTATCCACTGTTACTATAGGCACCATCTCTCCCTACTATCCCACAGTCACACTCCCTTCCCAGAGACTATTATCCCACTGTTACTATAGACACCATCTCTCCCTACTATACCTGCTATCTCACAGTCACACTCCCTTCCCAGAGACTATTATCCACTGTTACTATAGGCACCATCTCTCCCTACTATCCCACAGTCACACTCCCTTCCCAGAGACTATTATCCCACTGTTACTATAGGGCACCATCTCTCCCTACTATACCTGCTATCCCACAGTCACACTCCCTTCCCAGAGACTATTATCCACTGTTACTATAGACACCATCTCTCCCTACTATACCTGCTATCCCACAGTCACACTCCCTTCCCAGAGACTATTATCCACTGTTACTATAGGCACCATCTCTCCCTACTATACCTGCTATCCCACAGTCACACTCCTTTCCCAGAGACTATTATCCCACTGTTACTATAGGATCCATCTCTCCCTACTATACCTGCTATCCCACAGTCACACTCCTTCCCAGAGACTATTATCCACTGTTACTATAGGCACCATCTCTCCCTACTAAAATATGATGTGATTGGTGTGGCCGAAACATGGCTGAATGAGTCGCATGACTGGGCAGTAAATATCAGTGGCTATACTTTGTTTCGGAGGGACAGAGGCAATAGAAAAGGAGGAGGGGTACTGTATGTCTGTATGTTAGGCAGGATTTAAAAGCTCATATAAAGGAGGAGGTTATGTTAGAAAATGAGGGGCCAGAAGTCGTATGGGTGGAGTTCTTCACCAATTGTAAAGAATCCAGCAAATTAGTTGTAGGAGTCGCTATAGACCCCCTAATGTAAGTGAGGAGGAAGAGACAAAGCTCCTAATGCAAATAGAAAAGGCTGCTAGTTTAGGTAAAGTAATGATAATGGGGGATTTTAATTATCCAGATATTGACTGGAGCAACGGTACTGCTAGATCAGTTAATGGGAACAAGTTTATAAACTTATTGCACGACAATTTTTTAGCACAGGTTGTTGAGGAGCCTACCAGAAAAAATGCTATTCTTGATTTAGTGATCTCAAATGACCCAGAACTTATAGCAAATGTGCAAGTCATTGAACCCCTGGGTAATAGTGACCATAATGTTATATCTTTTAATGTCTGGTGCAAAAAACAAAAATATACTGGGGCAACAAAAAACATGAATTTTGCCAAAGCTAATTTTAGTGCCTTGAGGGCTGCCCTACAGAGCATTGATTGGGGCATTAGGTTTTCAGCTAAAAACACAGAACAGAAATGGTTGTCCTTTAAAATGATATTAAATCATTACTGTTCTCAATTTATTCCCTTAAGGACTAAACGTAGAAGCTCTAAGAATCATCCTGTGTGGCTTAATACAGAGGTAAAGAAGTTAATGGGAAAGAAGAGAAAGGCATTTAAAAACTACAAATCTGTAGGGACAGAAGCTGCATTTAATGAATATAAACACTGTAATAAATGTTGTAAATCAGCAATCCGGAAGGCTAAGAAAAGAAATGAAGAGTTAATTGCGGTGGAGGTGAAAACTAACCCTAAAAAGTTTTTTAAATATATTAATAGTAAAAAGATGCAGGTTGAGAGTGTTGCTCCATTAAATAATGGTACCAGTATGGTTGTAACAGATACAGATAAGGCAAATGTGTTAAATCAGTTCTTTTCTTCAGTGTATACAATAGAGGAGTCTGGGTTCACAGGCTCACTTAATAACTGCACGAATGGTTCAGCTCAATCTAGTCAGTGGCTGACTCAGGATATGATTCAAAAAGCTTTAATACAAATGAATGTAAACAAGGCTCCAGGGCCTGATGGCATACACCCCCGGGTTCTAAGAGAGCTTAGTTCAGTTTTAGACCAGCCCTTATTTCTGATTTTCTCAGATTCACTGTCATCTGGTATGGTGCCTATGGATTGGAGAAAAGCTGATGTTATTCCAATATTTAAAAAGGGATTACGATCTCAGCCTGGCAATTATAGGCCAGTAAGCTTGACATCTGTGGTGGGCAAATTATTTGAAGGCTTGTTAAGGGATCACATTCAAAATTTTGTCCTAATGAATGGCATTATGAGCAACAATCAGCATGGCTTTATGAAGGATAGGTCATGTCAGACGAATTTGATTGCATTTTATGATGTGGTAAGTAAGATTCTGGATAGTGGGGGGGCAGTAGATGTGATCTATTTGGATTTTGCCAAAGCGTTTGATACTGTGCCCCACAAACGACTGCTTTCTAAACGAAGGTCTGTTGGGCTTAATGAAGTCGTTTGCACATGGATAGGAAACTGGCTACAGGATCGGGTACAGAGGGTGGTTGTTAATGGGACATTCTCTACTTGGAGTAAGGTTCTTAGTGGGGTCCCCCAGGGCTCAGTATTGGGTCCACTTTTATTTAACTTGTTCATTAATGACTTAGGGAGGGTGTTGTAAGTAATGTATCAGTGTTTGCAGATGACACAAAATTATCAGCCCAATTAATTCCATCCAGGATGTGGCACTTGCAACAGGATCTTGACTAACTGGCAATCTGGGCAGCTAAGTGGCAAATGAGATTCAATGTTGATAAATGTAAAGTCCTGCACCTGGGATGTAACAATATCCACTTATACCCTTAATGGGACTGCACTAGGCAAATCCATAATGGAGACGGAGCTTGGAGTCCTTGTAGATAATAAACTTGTCTGTAGCAAGCAATGCCAGTCAGCAGCATCAAGGGCAAATAAGGTCTTGAGTTGTATTAAATGGGGCAGAGAGTCACGGGAGGAGGGGGTCCCACTGTATAGAGCACTGGTAAGGCCCCATCTAGAATATGCCGTACAGTTTTGGTCTCCATCACTCAAACAGGACATTATTGTATTAGAGAGGGTACAGAGAAGGGCAACTAAGCTGGTAAAGGGAAAATCTTAGCTATGAGGAAAGATTGGCCAAATTGGGGATGTTCACACTGGAGAAGAGGCGCTTAAGGGGTGATATGATGACTATGTATAAATATATAAGGGGATCATATAACAATCTCTCTAATGATTTATTTACCAGTAGGTCTTTCCAGCTGACACGATGTCACCCATTCCGATTAGAAGAAAAGAGGTTCCGCCTAAATATTCGGAAGGGGTTTTTTTACAGTGAGAGCTGTGAAGATGTGGAATTCTCTCCCTGAATCAGTTGTACAGGCTGATACATTAGATAGCTTTAAGAAGGGGTTGGATGGCTTTTTAGCAAGTAAGGGAATACAGGGTTATGGGAAATAGCTCATAGTCCAAGTTGATCCAGGGACTAGTCCGATTGCCATTTTGGAGCCAGGAAGGAATTTTCCCCCTCTAAGGCAAATTGGAGAGGCTTCAGATGGGTTTTTTGCCTTCCTCTGGATCAACTGGCAGATAGGTAGTTAATAAACAAAAAAAAAAAAAAAAAGGTTGAACTCGATGGACATGTGTCTTTTTTCAACCTTACTTACTATGTTACTATGTTACTATGTTACTATACCTGCTATCCCACAGTCACACTCCCTTCCCAGAGACTATTATCCACTGTTACTATAGGCACCATCTCTCCCTACTATACCTGCTATCCCACAGTCATACTCCCTTCCCAGAGACTATTATCCACTGTTACTATAGGCACCATCTCTCCCTACTATACCTGCTATCCCACAGTCACACTCCCTTCCCAGAGACTATTATCCACTGTTACTATAGACACCATCTCTCCCTACTATACCTGCTATCCCACAGTCACACTCCCTTCCCAGATACTATTATCCACTGTTACTATAGGCACCATCTCTCCCTACTATACCTGCTATCCCACAGTCATACTCCCTTCCCAGAGACTATTATCCACTGTTACTATAGGCACCATCTCTCCCTACTATACCTGCTATCCCACAGTCACACTCCCTTCCCAGAGACTATTATCCACTGTTACTATAGACACCATCTCTCCCTACTATACCTGCTATCCCACAGTCACACTCCCGTCCCAGAGACTATTATCCACTGTTACTATAGACACCATCTCTCCCTACTATACCTGCTATCCCACAGTCACACTCCCTTCCCAGATACTATTATCCACTGTTACTATAGGCACCATCTCTCCCTACTATACCTGCTATCCCACAGTCACACTCCCTTCCCAGAGACTATTATCCCACTGTTACTATAGACACCATCTCTCCCTACTATACCTGCTATCCCACAGTCACACTCCCTTCCCAGAGACTATTATCCCACTGTTACTATAGACACCATCTCTCCCTACTATACCTGCTATCCCACAGTCACACTCCCGTCCCAGAGACTATTATCCACTGTTACTATAGACACCATCTCTCCCTACTATACCTGCTATTCCACAGTCACACTCCCTTCCCAGAGACTATTATCCACTGTTACTATAGGCACCATCTCTCCCTACTATACCTGCTATCCCACAGTCACACTCCCTTCCCAGAGACTATTATCCACTGTTACTATAGGCACCATCTCTCCCTACTATACCTGCTATCATAAGTTTATACCCCTGAGTGAAAATCACTTACCTGGATCAGTTTGGAAAGCAGTAGCCTCAGGCACCCCACTGCGCCCCAGGTCCGGTGTTAGTCTTGAATGTGGACTAGCATCATTCGGAGATGGAAATGGGTTCAGGTCCAACTGCATAGAGTCCATAGGGTCACAAAATCCAAATGGGGATTGGCTGCTGTTCATTCCATTAAAGCCTGAGGACAGAAAAAAACACATATTAGCTGTAATGAGAGCAGGTAACACCTTGATTGTTAGAGCAGCAAAGCCAATCCTCTTTTATAACTTGAACTACAGCTCCCAGCTCTTTCTGAATGCTGGTGCTTGTATTTGCAACAGCAGGTGGGCCACTGCCCATAGGGCCTAATAGCTAAGGGCACCGGAATTCCCATGATGCCAAGGTTTAGTGACCTCCTTGATAAATTGATGCAATGCATTCTGGGACTAGAGGAAGCATCAGTCCCTCCATGTTTTGCCAAGAGCTAAATAAAACATTGGGCGGCTGCCTCTGAAACCTGGCCTGGCTCTGGGCCCAGAAAACCACCATGCTAAATAAAAGCACGAGCCCTGCACACGACCACACGCTATGTACAAAGCCCAGATTCATAATGGACTTCAGTTATGTGTCACAGAGGGAACAGGGAGTTCATGAACCAAGGCTATTGGCCCCTTGCTGATATTAAAGGGGAGGTTTCACCTATAAGTTAAGTTTTAGTATGTTATAGAATGGCTCATTCTAAGCAACTTTGGCATTCATTTTTTCTGTTTTATAGTTTTTTAATTATTTGCCACCTTTTTCTGGCTCTCTCCAGCTTTCAAATGGGGGTCACTGACCCCATCTAAAAAAATAAATGATCTGCAAATGCTCTGCAAAGTATCTGACTGGTTTTGCTTCTCCAAAAATTAGCGAAATGGCAAAAATTCGCCAAGATGCAATACAGTGTACGGGCGTCAATTTTTTTTGTTGCTAGATAATTTCTTTCACCCATTGAAGTCTATGGATGTCTTTTTTGAGGCGAAACACAGTGAATTTTTTTTCTCATCACTAGCTGCGACCTTTTCAATAGATCAACTCCAGGCAGGGGACGTGTGACATCAGAGGTGGGCGGGTGACATCAGAGGTGGGCGGGTGACATCAGAGGAGGGGCAGGTGACATCAGAGGCGGGCGGGTGACATCAGAGGAGGGGCAGGTGACATCAGAGGCGGGCGGGTGACATCAGAGGAGGGGCAGGTGACATTAGAGGCGGCCGGGTGACATCAGAGGAGGGGCAGGTGACATCAGAGGAGGGGCGGGTGACATCAGAGGAGGGGTGGGTGACATTAGAGGCGGGCGGGTGACATTAGAGGCGGACGGGTGACATCAGAGTAGGAGAAGGTGACATCAGAGGAGGGGCGGGTGGTGTCAGAGGTAGGACGGGTCTAATGCCTCAGGGGCGGGCTTATGACATGGCTATCAGAGAATGGCTGATCACCATGCCATTAACTTTAATATTCTGTCCATTAACTTTAATATTCTTTCCTAATTTGGAAAACCTTGTGGAAACCCTGGTTATATTAAATTTTAAAAATGAACAAACCCATCTTTATTGCTCATCTTTCTATCCTCAGCCCAGTAGTTTAGCAGCTAGGCCTTTAATTCAGTTAAGGGGCAAATTCTGGGTTTTTAGAGGGGTCGGGGCAATGTTTACAGTCGGGTATGCCAAACCCTTACACTTGGGCCCCCAAACCTTTTTTACTCCTGAGCAACATTCAGATGTAGAAAGAGTTGAGGAGCAACACAAGCAAAAAAATGTTCCTGAGTGATGTAAAATAAGGACTGTGATTGGCTATTGGTAGCCCCTATTGGAAGCCCCTATGAGGACTGGCAGCTGCAGGAGGCTGTTTGGCAGGACACCTGGTTTCTATGCAACCAAAACTTGCCTCCAAGCAGGTGTAACTATAGAGGAAGCAGACCCTACAGGCCCAGGAATGTAGAGGGCCCAGTAAGGCCCAAATTATTGAGCAATTGTAATATATCTTAGTAGAATAGGTCAACATACCAATGTTTTTGGGCCTCAAAATTTAATTTACTGTGGGGCCCAGCAACATCTAGTTACACCTCTGCCCAAGCCAAGAATTCACAAATAAGCACCAGCTTTGAGGCCACTGGGAGCAACATCCAAGGGGTTGGGGAGTCACATGTTGCCCACGGGCTACTGGTTAAGGGTTACTGGCTGACACGGGGGCTAACATGGAGCAGGCCTGATGTTGCGACACAGAAGCTAAAGCCTGTAAATAGAATATCGGCAGCAGCCAGACGACCAGTGATCTATAAACATGGCTGTCACATCTCACTCAGGCAGAGGAAATGACACTCCATTAAGCGCCAGTTTCACTCACTTTTCGACGCTCTCGCAGACATGAGAGGGGCTGTCTGACACATCTTCTGTGGCGTCTCTGAGAGACTGACAGTCCTGCGCTGGTGAGAGAGCTACTTCTAGACACACCAGGACTAGTCTGATTGATTTAGAGAAGCCCATTAGAAACACAAGGGGAAAAAGTCCTGGCTGCTCCGGCTCAGTTTGGCAGATGCCCAATATGTATTTTCCCCTGACTGAAACATGAAAAAACTCGCCCGAAAATTCCTCTCACATTCCTCACTGTTGTCTATATTCCCCTCAAAGTTTCTGAAACATTAACCCTTGTCAGGACGGAGGAGGAGACGTCACAGTGCCGGGTGGTTGAGAATGAGCCCCACACAACTCCATGGCATAAACGTATCGCAAATCTACTCTGCCCCAGCGGTGACTTTGTGGTACGTTTATTTGCCGGTCTCCTGCAGGTTCTCATATTTAAGGAAAAAGTCACCTTAAAATGCACTTTAATGTGATGTCAACTGGAGTGTTAAAGAGCAGTGTAAAGGGGGGGACTGTGTTAGGGTTCTTGTTAAAGGATAAGTAAACCTTTCTTTCTCCTGACAACTTCCTTGACTACTTGCTGGTCAGACTGGTGGGAAAATGACCAGCAGGTGGCGCTGTTGTAACAAAATTCATTCATATTAACAGTACATGTATCCCTTAATATCTTGGAATTAAAAGAAAATAAATAATGAATGTACATTGCAAAATTTCTTAGAATAGCCCCCTCATCAATTTTATATTCACTTATTTTTAAGGTTTACTAATCCTGGCAATTAGGGGGTTGAAAAAAAAACTCAGGGTCTGAGAGGGTCTGTTCAGTGACAGCTGGAGGGGCCACCTGTTGGACATAAAGGCAGTAATAAAGCACTGCGTATCTTTATATAAATAAATGATGATGTAACTAACTGGCGCCAGGCCTTCTTCTTGGTGGATACGCAGGTGTGGAAACCAACGGGGGACCCCGAGGGGGTGCAATCCCTCTGCTCCCCCAGTAGTTCCGCCACTGCATAAAGGAATAATTATATATATATCTATGTCCTGGGGGGGCAGAGCAAATTCCCCCTCTCTCCTACCCAAAAACAGTATAGACTCTCTGTTAGTGACGAGCATAATATTTTTTCCAGGATTCGCCGCAAAAAAGACTCCAATGGGTGAAAAAATGTTCATGCGTCAAAAAAAAATTCAATGTATTTGGTGAAATTTTGCGAATTTTCGATGAAGTGAAACAAGATTCACCCATCACTATTCGCTGTAAAGATTATTCTGATGTTAATATTAGTCAAGATAATCCCTATACAAAATATACAGCAAGCACTACATTATATGAACTCCCAGTATCCAAACACTGTTGGAGGGTTCTGCCCAAACCAATGGATTAAATGGCAACAGGTTGGACATCTTTTCACTTAGGGTCTCAAACGGCAAATCCAGGCCTTGTCTTATGCATTGTCACCTCCAGTCTAACCCAGTATGGGATTTGTCCCCTGAGCAGGCAAGTGTGATGGTGGAGCTTTGAGCCCATCTCTTGTCCAACATTACTCATGGTGCTTGTTGGCAAAATGATGGAGAAGCTAAAGTCAACGACAGTCACTCACTTAATGCAACTCCTTGCCATACCGAAATCAGATTTATAACCCAGCTCCTAAAGCAACAAATGATGTTGGACTGGAAAAAGCTCAAGGCTCCAGAAATCAAATACACACCCTAGGGTGATTACGGGCTAGACAGGCCACGGCCATCGGCTCAGTGAATAGAATCCATCACAACTGCCTCCCACCCAAGTCATTGAGTTTCATGTCCTTCAGCATTTTTACAAAGAGGCTTAAGGGGTGCCTATAATGAACAATGGTGCCACACCAAGGAAGGCTGAGATTTATTATCGCTTCAATGCAAAATAAGCAATACATTGAGGCAAAGGACAGGTTACACAAGAGAAGTCGCCCATGTGTTTGCACCCATGGGTGCCGAGGCATGCTGGAGCAGCAGTAACATGACATTGAGCTCATCACATACTGTTTAGTCGGGTGGGGGTTCTCGCCACAGCGCCTGTTTGTAGTGACGAGGGTAATGGGGCACTATTATCCGTCCGGTCAGGCACAATTCCAGAGAGTTGGGCAGTTTTGTCCAGTGTAGGCAACAGCTGATCGAGTTGGTCAAAGTCATCTGCAAACTGAAAAGAGAGAGCGGCATCATTAGTAACATACAACTGCACCCTATTTATAAGTATCACTTCCCACCAGTACAGTCTCAGAACATTCCTTCTCTATATATTAGTACTTGGGTGGGAGCTGCCGTGTTGCCTCCTGAGACACAGGGAAATACTGTTGCAAAGGCTTCTGGGAATACAGGGCAAATACTTGTATCTGAGGGGCAAGTAAACAAAAAGCATTAAAGCTGAGCAGAGACTTGTGCCACACAAAGAGCTGTTTCCAACCAACAAGAAAGTCCTGGCAGAGCTGGCAGCCGGCTCAGAGGGAATGTTTTGTGATGTGCCAACTAACACGTGAGAATCGATTTATTTATTTTTATTTTTTATTTTGCGGTCAGGAACAGATTTGCATGAAAATTACTGTAAGAGAAGTGCAAGCCAAGAAGGGCAGTTTGGTTAAGGTGCGACTAAGGACAAAGCCCCCCATAATCTGCAAGAGATTGTACAAAGCATGATCATTGAATAATCACTGCATGTTAATGAGTCACAGAGACAAAGGGGAGACGCTGTGAAAAAGTTGGGGAGGTCTGGGCTGTCACTGAATGAATACTTCCCCACAGAAACTTGGAATAACTGGCGGAGTCAGTCTCAAGAATCTTCTCCATCTGGGTCATAGAGGTCACCCTACTCTAGTGCCAGTAACGGGTTTAGGCAAATTTCTGGACTTTTTTCCCCCCTCAAAGCAGAAGTAAAAGTGCAGATGGTGCCTCATTTGTTGGACACAATAACCCAATACAAGACAGGTCTGGATAATATAGATATACAGTAGAACCCCCATTTTACATTTTTCAGGGGACCAGAAATAAGTACAGAAGTAATGTAAAATCCAGGAAAATGTAAAATCAGATATGTATTATGCATAATATATAGGTGGGACCACAAAACAACAATGTAAAATGAGGGGAAACTTACTATATACAAGTAATATCCTGCAGTGTTACAGTTCCACCATGATAGCTTGAAGAGTGACATCATGGGGGCAGCCATTCAAGCACAGGATACACAGTAGATAACAGATAAGTACTACTATAGTTTATATAAACAAGCTGCTGTGTAGCCATAGGGGCAGCCATTCAAGCACAGGATACACAGTAGATAACAGATAAGTACTACTATAGTTTATATAAACAAGTTGCTGTGTAGCCATGGGGGCAGCCATTCAAGCACAGGATACACAGTAGATAACAGATAAGTACTACTATAGTTTATATAAACAAGCTGCTGTGTAGCCATGGGGGCAGCCATTCAAGCACAGGATACACAGTAGATAACAGATAAGTACTACTATAGTTTATATAAACAAGCTGCTGTGTAGCCATGGGGGCAGCCATTCAAGCACAGGATACACAGTAGATAACAGATAAGTACTACTATAGTTTATATAAACAAGCTGCTGTGTAGCCATGGGGGCAGCCATTCAAGCACAGGATACACAGTAGATAACAGATAAGTACTACTATAGTTTATATCATATTCAGGAATCAAAAATATAGCCATTTCAAATAGTGAGCATTTTAAATGCATACATTTTTTAAAAACTGGAGAAAAATAAATTGGAAAGTACCAGTTGACAAATACATGTTTTAGCAGTAGACTAACCTGGACTTGTGTCTCCATTTTAATATCCTCTTGTCCAGGCTTGATCAATTTGTTGGGAGTGGAGCTGCACTGCTCCCCCTGTTCAGCCTTCTCCAATTTTACTTTCACATCATCCAGAGTCAGAGCAGAAGAAGGTTTCACCTCCTTCTCATCCTTGTCCAACAGGTAGCGCAAGAGCTGGTGATCTTTGGAGTCCTTTTTCTTGTCGCTCTCAGACTCCATTTTGACCTCCTGCGGGTTGTTGGCTGAGCCAGTGTTTTTCTTTTCGTGATCTAGAGATAAGCTATTAATGTCTGAAGGGCTCCCTTCCTGAAGGAGCCGATGTAATATCTTGTGACGTTCCGTCAAAGAGCTGTGAGATGAAGGACACGTTCCACTTGAAGAACTTCCGCAGCTTGTGTTAGTGACAACAGGACAAGTTAAAGGGTCCCGGCAACTAGTGTCCACATCCCGCAACTGCTGCTCTGCTGTTGATGCTAAAAGCTGTACAAGTTTGTTACTGGAGGCGGCCAAAGAGGGTTTAGTTTCACCCTCCACAGCCCTCTCACTACTATTGCCATTACTATTGTCCTTCAGCTCCATTTTTACAGGCTGCATATTGAGACGCCCTGGGGAGTTCTGTGAGTTCAACTGACGCAGTACAGGGGATGTAGTGGAATATCCAACAGTTGGGTTGGGTCCTTCATTGATCCCCTGAACAGTGTTCATTGGGGTATTGGAAAAGATCCTGCCATTGTTGATGGTTGATACATTGTTTGTCATGCCGGGAGAGAGAGAAGAAAATCCTAAAGGGGTGTTAGGGTCATTCACCACAGGCATGGAATTTAAGGGAACATTTGAGAAAGGCCTGTTGTTATTGTTGTTGCAGCCACTGTTGGAGATACTTACTGGGGAGTGCATGGCAGGCACGGGGGGAGAAAAAGGATTACCTGATGCCCTAGACCGAGAAACCAGTCCTGGGCTAGCCCGTGGCCTTGGAGACATGAACTGCGGAGGACTTATTCCAGGACTGCTCATGGGGGAATTGTTGAGGTTCAGATTGTTACTGTTTTGGGGCCCAGCCTGCCCCAGATTTAAGGCAACATTGGTTCCAAATTGACTTGCAGGTGAACACCCAAAGTTTGCTTGGCTGGTGTTGGAGCTATTATGAATGCCTGTGACTTGATGCTGGTTTATACTGGAGGTGAGCATGCTGCCACTGGACGGGGAGGTTGCTGAAGAAAAGGGGATCCCTTGAGCTGGGGACATGGTGAGGTTAACTGAAGGGTTGAGGCGGGGAAGTGACATTCCTGAGTTAGTGTTTTCTTGAGTACAAAGAGAGCTTTGATCCCTGGGGGTAAAAATAGAGAAAATTCTAACAATCCATTTAGGAAATCCAAAACATAGCATTGCCAATTTACATAACTGACACTTGATTTTAGAGCCTTGTTTAATGTGCTTAAATATACTCTCGTTTTACTCTTATTAACATGTTTCCTTTGCTATAAAAATTCTAATATCTTTGAAAAGATGAAGCTTGTGGCCCAGGCTCTCTCATTCTTACCTCTCCTGTTCCTGGATGACCTTACCATTCCTGGTAAAGCTAATGCCCACTCCTGTCCTAGAATTGATTACAGCATGACATAAAACCCTGAACTCCAACAGTTTTCAGGGAGAGTGGAAGAAGATAACATAATCTCTCTCATACTGACATTTTTAGAGGGTCACCAGGAAACGTGAACGTTTTTCTTAGACAGAAATGTTGAGGCCTAAGATTCCCAGACTAGGCGTTAGAAAATGCCTGGCTTTGCGGAATATAAAAATCTGAGGGTCAAAGCAGGCCTGGGTATTTTAAGCAAATAATTAAAAGGCAGGCAAACAATGTGGGAACAAGCTCTTTCTCTCTCTCTCTCTGGTTAAACATGCTCCAATGGAAGGCATTTAAATAAGTTACAGACTTTTTCCCGTGGCCTTCTTGGCCCAATTAGTTTTCTTGCCCATTGTCTATGCCACACCCTAATATTACATCTCTGGGACTCATTTAATAAAAGACAGTGGTCTGAGTACGGAATTGATTGAAAGAATGACAGGCCATAAGATAAAATAAAACTTTGAAGGCCCCAGAGAACATAAGGAGCAAGGCACTTTAAGTATGGATTAAGGGGTTTCAGAAAATGGCTCTTTAGACATCTCCGGACACATAATTCATGGCTGTAGAGGCTATTGTTTTGTTCCCACCCAAACCATGGCCTGGCTCCTGGCCCAGAAAAATAAGAGGAGAGGAAGAGCTGCTTTCTATTACAGAGGAGATCACCTTTCAATGATATGGATTCCCATTATGTAGGGCTGAACATCTGGGCTCTGTGGATAGCAGAGTTTACACTTGGTGTGAGCACTGAGCTCCGTCCCGTCACTCAGCGTGAATTTGTACGATGGACTGCAGGCGGTTCCTCGTGTCATCACTGGTGGGAAAACCAATAAAAGAATAAAGTGTGGGGGGAATTGAATGTTTTATAAGGGAAGAACAAGGCAAGGAGAGAAAGTGGGTAATACCACTATCTCAAGTTTGAATATGCTTCATAGTTGTACATGACTATTTTACTACCTACTGGTTTATTGAGAACCATCACATCTGCTCAGCCTTTTTGGACTCTATAAATATAGAATATGGTTTCCTCTGCAGCATGGAGAGCAAGTGGGCCAAACCATTATCTAAAGTTTGAATATGCTTCCTTGTGTACATGACTATTTTACTATCTACTGGTTTATTGAGAACCATCACATCTGCTCAGCCTTTTTGGACTCTATAAATATAGAATATGGTTTCCTCTGCAGCATGGAGAGCAAGTGGGCCAAACCATTATCTAAAGTTTGAATATGCTTCATAGTTGGACATGACTATTTTACTATCTACTGGTTTATTGAGAACCATCACATCTGCTCAGCCTTTTTGGACTCTATAAATATAGAATATATTTCCTCTGCAGCATGGAGAGCAAGTGGGCCAAACCATTATCTCAAGTTTGAATATGCTTCATAGTTGTACATGACTATTTTACTATCTACTGATTTATTGTGAACCATCACATCCGCTCAGCCTTTTTGGACTCTATAAATATAGAATATGTTTCCTCTGCAGCATGGAGAGCAAGTGGGCCAAACCATTATCTGAAGTTTGAATCCACACATCATAGTTTTACATGACTATTTTACTATCTACTGATTTATTGAGAACCATATACAAATGGTGTAGGAGCTCGCACACCCTGCCCAATATGTGGTACAAAGATGCCTGGTGCACACAGGTGGAGGTTCAGCCATCTACTGGTTTATTGAGAACCATCACGTCTGCTCAGCCTTTTTGGACTCTATAAATATAGAATATGTTTCCTCTGCAGCATGGAGAGCAAGTGGGTCATACCATTATCTCAAGTTTGAATATGCTTCATAGTTGTACATGACTATTTTACTATCTACCTCGCACACCCTGCCCAATATGCGGTACAAAGATGCCTGGTGCACACAGGTGGAGGTTCAGCCACCTCCTAGCAATAGTCAGTAGAAAAACCCAATGGCACACAGGTCTGTTGAAACACTTTAAGTATTTATTACGGAGTGCAATGCAACATCTCGGGGAGTACCTACCCCTTTGTCAAGTTTTTCTACTGGATTATTGAGAACCATCACAGCTGCTCAGCCATTTTGGACTCTATAAATAAATAATATGTTTCCTCTGCAGCATGGAACTATTGAAGCAGCCTTACTTTTTCCAAAAGCCATTATTGGGCAATACAACATCACTCCTATGGGATACTGTAGGCTTTATAGGTTGTGTTAAGAATATTTAAACACAGAGGGATTAAGTGCCTTATACATGGCCACATGTTGTTGAAGATGAGATTCTCTTGTATGAGACCACCTGGAGATTCTCTATCTCCTAAAAAGGAGATAGAGAAAAATAAAGAAAAATGACTTTCCAAAAGCCATTTTTGGCCAATACAACATCACTCCTATTGGATACTGTAGGCTTTATAGGTTGTGTTAAGAATATTTAAACACAGGATTAAGTGCCTTATACATGGCCACATGTTGTTGAAGATGAGATTATCTTGTATGAGACCACCTGGAGAGTCTCTATCTCCTGAAAAGGTCTCACCTTCTTGGAACAGCTGCTTGGCATACGATGGTTCAGTGCCCTGTGCCTGAAAGAAGGCATAGATACATTTCCGCACCAGATCTTCCCAGCCTAGGCTGCCCGAGGCTCGCAGGGAACTGGTGTCAATGGAGATGATTTTTCCTGGAAGTAAAATAATAAAAAAAAACAGTAAAAATTTTTTTTATAAAAATAAAAAAGCTGCATCTTGGACACATGACAAATCTGTCTCCTTTATTTGAAGGAGTGAAAATTTGACTAATTTGGCCTCTCTGGGAATAAAGTGATTTGTTTTCATTGGGCTCTAGATGGTGGCACGTTCTCCAATCAAGTGTTTACACAACCTCTAACGTTCACTGTCAGCCCGCCAAGAGAAATACATGGAGAAAGCCAATTCACCAGCTCCTATCAGTGTTTGCATAGCTATCCTGCTTAACAGCCTCTCATAGATTGACAAATGCTGGACTGCAATAAAATAAATTGAATATTATTAATGCAGGTAAATAACGCATTATAACACAGATGGCTTCTCTCTAAGAAATGCGAGTTTTAACATTTCCGCCTTTTGCAGGGCCGGGGTTAGCACTGGTCAACCATTAACCTTCACTTGAGTTGGGCAAGGAGACCTTTCTGGGGGTGATTTTCTGAAATTGGGGAGAGTGGTACATGGATAACACTTCTGCTAAACTCCAGTTGTCAGCAATGCTGACTTAAGTCTGTGAGAGGTGATAAGTCAACCACGGCCATAATCAGGGTTGGACTGGTGGGTGCAGGGCTCACCAGGGCTGCACCCTCTAAGAGGCCCCACCGCACCCCACACCCCCCCTACAGGGGACGCCACCTTCCCCCAAGTAAATTAAACCTTTAAAATCTTAAGAGTGACTTGGATCTATTCACAATCACTTTCTCATCTTCTTCAGGTAAGATGGAAAGAATGGCAATTAAAAAGTGGGTAAAAATAACAACAGGGGAAGCTCATTAATCCTGAAATTGAAGCTTGATTTAGTTTCCGAGGGGATAGCAGGATTGTTCCCACAGCTCAAAAACATACAGGCAGGATAAATGGTTCCGGTTAAAATTGTCCCTATGTGATCCGGATCTTAGATTGTAAACTCCACTGGGGCAGGGGCTCAGGAGAATGATGTGTAATGTCTGTAAAGTGCTATATAAATTGCGGATAACAAGAAACCCCTAATCCTACATAACATAACCTTACACTCATCATTGCCACCTTACCTGTAGCGTCCTGCTTGGTGATGAACGATTCTAAAGAGGTGATGGGTGCAGGTCGAGGTAATCTCCGCGCAATGCAAATTAAACACGACTGGAAATCTGTGGTATAGAGAAGGGGAAGGGTTAATTGTAGGAGGAGACCGCTGCTAGCACTTCATTTTCTCTTGGGGCCTGTGTCGGAATGAAACAGAGTCTCAGAGTGAGCTTTTGCTGGTAACGGGAACAGCTCCACAAGCCACAAGGTGATTATTGTGTAAAGGATATAACTATAGAACAAGCTGGTAATACTACTTTTTTTTGTAAATAAAGGAACAGTAACAACAAATAATGAAAGTGTCTTATAGGAATGACAATATAATATAGTTTATATAAACAAGCTGCTGTGTAGCCATGGGGGCAGCCATTCAAGCACAGGATACACAGTAGATAACAGATAAGCACTACTATAGTTTATATAAACAAGCTGCTGTGTAGCCATGGGGGCAGCCATTCAAGCACAGGATACACAGTAGATAACAGATAAGTACTACTATAGTTTTTATAAACAAGCTGCTGTGTAGCCATGGGTCAGCCATTCAAGCACAGGATACACAGTAGATAACAGATAAGTACTACTATAGTTTATATAAACAAGCTGCTGTGTAGCCATGGGGGCAGCCCTTCAAGCACAGGATACACAGTAGATAACAGATAAGTACTACTATAGTTTATATAAAAAAGCTGCTGTGTAGCCATGGGGGCAGCCATTCAAGCACAAGATACACAGTAGATAACAGATAAGTACTACTATAGTTTATATAAACAAGCTGCTGTGTAGCCATGGGGGCAGCCATTCAAGCACAGGATACACAGTAGATAACAGATAAGTACTACTATAGATTATATAAACAAGCTGCTGTGTAGCCATGGGGGCAGCCATTCAAGCACAGGATACACAGTAGATAACAGATAAGTACTACTATAGTTTATATAAAAAAGCTGCTGTGTAGCCATGGGGGCAGCCATTCAAGCACAGGATACACAGTAGATAACAGATAAGTACTACTATAGTTTATATAAACAAGCTGCTGTGTAGCCATGGGGCAGCCATTCAAGCACAGGATACACAGTAGATAACAGATAAGTACTACTATAGTTTATATAAACAAGCTGCTGTGTAGCCATGGGGGCAGCCATTCAAGCGCAGGATACATAGTAGTTAACAGATCTGTTCTGAAGAATCCCATTGTATACTACAGAGCTTATCTATTATCTGTGGTGTGTCCTGTGCCTTTTCTCCTTTTCCATCTTGAATGGCTGAGCCCATGGCTACCCAGCAGCTTGTTATAAAATAATATTTAAAAATAATTAATATTTTCATTAATTTAAAACACTTTCATTTGTCAGTGTTACAGTTCCTTCAATACTGAACTCACCTTCTCCTTCTTCTTTGAAGGATTTCGGTTGAGACACAGTAAAGCACTGCATCACTTCGTACCGTTGCCGGGCTTCTTGGTTCTCAGCCCCTGGATCATCCGGAGGCCGAATTAGCATCCTGCAGTTTAACGTGTGGCTGTTCCTTCTGTTGGCCTCCTGGGACCAGGAACCCCCATTCACTGTTGAATAAAAAACAGAAATGCTTGTCTTTCTGTCACTAGATAGAATCACTCAAAATGTAGTACAGGTATGGGAAACCCATAATAGAGAATGCTCCTAATTACGGAAAGGCTGTTTCCCATAGACTCCATTTAATCCAAAATAAAATACTCGTTTGTACTTGGTCACAACTAAGATATAATTAATCCTTATTGGAGGCTTAACAGCCTATTGGCTTTATTTAATGTTTATATGATTTTCTAGTAGAGTTAAGGTATGAAGATCCAAATTACGGAAAGATCCATTATCCAGAAAACTGCAGGTACTGAGCATTCTAGATTAAAGGTCCCATACATGTTCTTGACCCGAAATAAAATATAATTAATCCTAATATATAATGATCCAATATATCTTATAGAGGGTCTCCTTTTGCCTAGAAGATGTATTAGAGCTCACTCAATTAAACTCACCAGACATCATGTCTCTCTACATGCAGAATTTGATTATTTCAGAAACGGTACAGAATATTTAATCGATTGTATGTAGAAAGTTTCTTATTTCAGTATGATGAAGCTTATTTTACATTTTCTTTTTCAAGATAGTTGCCCTTTAACTTTTTTTTGCCCAAGAAGATGTAGGGTGCCCTCAGGAACCAGGCCTGGGATAAACCTCTGCATTACCCACGGTGTCCTTATATAACACAGGAGGCAGAATGTAAGCAGTGAGTACAACAAGTCCTTATATAACAGAACATAAGCATTGGGGAAATGTTCCAGGAAGACAAGGAGGAGCTTTGGGGAAGTTCAATGACATTTACAGAAATGGGTAAATTAACTGATTAGTAGATTTCATCCCAATAAAGCAAAGAATCTATTTGGGACTATCAGACAAACTAAGGACCCAGCATGGGGGGGGGGGGCGGGTGCTGTTGACATTGTAGAACTGCAAGTCTCAGTATGTTTGCTGCTGTAGTACAACAGATATGAATACAACCGATTGCCTAATGCTTGGCCTATTTAACTGCCAATAGAGAGCCCCAATGTGTTCAGGCCACAATGCACCTGCTTCTACTGTACTGGAGGCTGAAATATAAAGCAAATATACTATTTACATACACAAAGATACAGGTAGGGGGAAGGATTAGGCTGCAGGACCAACACTTTGACTAGGAATAGACTCGTTAAGCACCAGGTCCATTCAGAATATACATATATATATATGGGGTTGGGTCCGTTGAAAGGCTGCTGGTTGCAATTTCCTAGTCTAGAACAGCCATAAAGCATTAACTCTCCCATTAATATGTTCTGTTGTTGGTGCTTTACCTAGAGATTTGGGGAGGAGGTTTTTCACAAACTCCTCATGGTCGCCCACGTGCAGGATACTATAGATACTGTCCTTCATCAGCTCCTCTTGTTTGTAGCCCAGGTAGTTGGTCACGTTTTCTGACACAAAGACAATTCTACCTTCCTGGTTGACGACAAAGAAGAATCCGTCGAGGGCCTGTAGAATAATAAGGTGAAAGGGAATGTTAAGATCTGGCAATATACTGTCCTATATTATCATTACCAAAGCAACAACATATTCCTCAGTGCTGTACAATGGTAGGGTATAAGCATGAACCATACAGATTACATACAAAAGCTGAACTATACAGGAGGTACATAGGGTCCTGCTCAAGAGAGCTTGAAATTTAAAGGTAAAGAGTAGTAGATTAGAGATAATAAATACTTTTATATATTCTATATGTGGAAATCAAAAAAGCAAGACATTTGAGGCCACACCCCTGAGAGGGTCACCTCCTTTTCTAAAAAAAAATACCAGCCTTATATAGCCTATATTTTTTTTATACATTTTTCCTATTAATAACATCGAGCATCATTTTTACTGGCCCGGCTGGTAAAATACCAGACATGTGACAGCCCTAGACCATGATCAACCCTGGACATGTCCAGTTAGACCAAAAATAAGCAAATATTAGGTGATGGTACCACCTTAAAGCCAATAAGACAGAGTTAGGAAAAGAACAAAATGTGTAGAGAAAAAGGGAACATCAGGAAAAATGTGGTCAGTAGAAGAAGAGTAAAGATGTGGGTAGAAAAATGTGCAAAACAGGGAAGAGAAAAAGGGACACCAGAAGAGAGAAGAACAGAGGGGAACAAGTGATGAGTAGATAAGGAGAGCAAGAGTCTTGAGCTGAGTGAAGAAGCAAGGACCTAGAAAAGGTTTGTGAATATTTGACAGATGAACAAGCTGGAGGGTAAGAAGAGTAGGAAAGACATGAAGTGAAATTAGGAAGGAGGCATTAGGCTACAGGGAAGGAAAGCAGGGGAAAGGAAGAATTAAGTTAAGAAGGAGGAAAAAACTGGCAGGAACGAAGGACGGAACAGAAGGTGGTGTGAAACAAGAACATAAGTTACTGAAGGGGGAACATTATACATAGGAGAAGAGGAAGGAACCTGTGGGCAAACCTGTGGGCAGATAGAGCAAGAAAAGAGTAGAGTGATCCTAGGTCCAATCCAGCTAGTTAGTGGTAGGGTGGGATGGACCTAGGAAGGAAGTACCAGGCTGTGGGAAGAAAGTGAAGAGTGAACCTAGGCAGGAGACATCAGCCAGTTAGAAGTTAGTGTTAGGACAGGAATGGACATAGGAAGGAAGTACCATCCTGTGGGAAAGAAGCTTTGGGAAAGAGAAGAGTGAATTCAGGATGGGGACACAAGCCAGTTAGAAGTTAGTGTTAGGACAGGAATGGACATAGGAAGGAAAAACCATCCTGTGGGAATGAAGATTTGGGAAAGAGAAGAGTGAACCTCGGCAGGAGGCACAAGCCTGTTAGAAGTTATTATTAGGATAGGAATGCACCTAGGAAGGAAGGAACATTCTGTGGGAAAGAATATTTAAGAAAGTGAAAAGTGGACCTAGGAAGGAGTGGGAAGGTAGTGTAATGAATGGGTAGAGTGGAACTAGAAAGAAAGCATTATATTGTGGCAAATTAGGTGTGCATGCAGGTAGGAGGCACATGCTAGAGAGGACTGATGGAGAATTATGAAAGTGTTGGGTTTGCCAAACCATTTATTTCCTCTATAATGTTGTCTTTACTTCACCACTAACCTCTTTTTGTAATAAAATGAGAATTTATTGTTAACAGCATACACTTCTAGGGGCATAAATGATCCAGGGAAATCCCTAAAGTATTGGCATTTGGCACTATCCACTTACAGGGCCCTAGTGCTAAATATAACAGATTTTATTTACCTTGCGGCCCTTCGCCTGTAAATGTTTAGCAATTGGGAAGTCTGCATGGCTTGATGTCCCAAAGAACACGGTCAGGAGATGTATCCTTTGAATACCTCCTAGAAATCTACCCCCAAGCCTGCTGCTCCCCAGTGCTGTTTGTAGCCCCTATCATTTGTATTTTGAAATAAAACATACATTTATGCCTATATGCCTAGAGGCTTTATGCCCCCTTTAAATATAAACATGTAAAAGTAGTAAGTATTATTCTTGTATAACACCAGCAACTATCTAGGGGATGTCAGTTGATGACATTTTGGAGAATTTTTACGGCGATCTGGGCAATTGTGCTAGTAGATTAGAGTGCCTACTACACACTTTGTAGGAACATCTCAGTCAGAAGCATAATAAAAACTTTACTGTGTTCTTTGTTATAAGCAACACTGGACACTGAGTAAAAGTAGATTCACCTTGTGCAGATGATTTTGGCCACCAAACTAATCAGAAACTCACCTGTGGGAAACTCTGGCAAGGTCCACCATAACCAAGTGCGGGCGCATCTTCTCTAGGACAATGGTGACATTTCTACATTTTATCCCTATTTAGCACAAACTGTAAAAAGCTTACAAGATGACTGGAACAGCTGTAGTTCCACAACATCAGGGTCAACGTAACGCACTTCCAAAGTGGCTTCCAAAAAAGTTATAATACAGTAGAGGACTTTAGTGTTGTCCCAAAACTTCTGTACAACTATACTCAGGTTGGTCACCTGCCTACCAACTTAGCCAGTAATGTTTTCACCTCCAACATCAAGCAGTCATTTACTATGTACAACATTTCTACTGCCAATTAATTATGGGTTAAAGGTGGCAGTTTAAGTCATCTTTTCTCACAATCCTCCGCATATGCCGCTCCTGTATTTTTCTTGGCCTGTCAGACCTGGGTTTTACAGCAACTGTGCCTGTGGCCTTCCATTTCCTCATTCCATTCCTTACAGTTGAAACTGACAGTTTAAACCTCTGAGATGCTTTTTGTAGCCTTCCCCTAAACCATGATACTGAACAATCTTTGTTTTCAGATTTTTGGAGAGTTGCTTTGAGGATCCCATGCTGTCACTCTTCAGAGGAGAGTCAAACAGAAGCACAACTTGCAATTGGTCACTTTAAATGATTGGACACACCTGCCCATGAAGTTCAAGGCTTAACCAGCTAATCCAACCAATTTGGTGTTGCCAGTAATCAGTATTGAGCAGTTACATGCATTAAATTCAAATCAAAATCAAATTAGCCAAATTACAAGGGTACCCACATTTTTGCACAACCAGTTTCTCACATTTAATTTAATTTCATACATCTGAATACTGCTTCACTAAAAATCTTTATTCAGAAAACACCCCAGTACTCAGATGTTCTTGGGAAATGAAAGACATACCACTGTTATCTTTTTTGTTGAAAGTGGAGTCAATTATCATGCAGGCTGAGAGGGGTTCCCAAACTTTTTCAAATAACTGTAGAGTCAATGGAGAGAGAATACTTCCACCCGGAATCCATTTTGCACTTTGTTTGTAGAATAAAGGTTAAGGGTTTTTTTTGGAATGGTAGTAAACCTGCACTTTCCCTTCCAGTCCTGATGGTCGCTTGTATTGTTTGGCAGCAATCCAGTCTGGCATTTAAATGGATAGAATGGTTGCTAAGTTCTTGACCCTAGAAACCAGGTATCTGATTGATTTGCTGACTGGCAGATAAATAGTAGAGAAACTAAATAACCAAAAAAGAAACATAAGCAAAAAAACCCCCACTAATAATAATAATAATCTAGCTTTACTATTGGTTTTTATAATTGGCAGGGTCACTGACGGTATGTTAAATCTGAAACTGAATAGAGGCAGAAACAACAAGAACAATGGCAGAGTTGCTTTGATAACTTGTATGTACAACATGCTACTCCTCCTGGCATCCCTCCACAGCTAGAGAGTTGGCCGACCTCAGGTTAAACATTGCCAAAATGAACCGCACCTGTACAATAAGATGTAACCGTTATTGCACAAAGTGGAAATATTTCATGTGCATTATTACCAAGAACAGTATCAATGATGTTGAAGGGCCCACGGGAAGGAACCTATCTATCCCCTGCACATGGTAGTGCACAAATAACAACCCTCTATGCTGACGGTTAATTAGTGATCAAATAGATGTGGGGCACGTTGCACGCTTGTGCAAAATGATTGTGCTGTCAGGATCGTGCATCCTAATGAATTGCTAATTAGTCGAGCAGGATGGGGATTAACGAGGTGTCCTGTTGGAAAGAGGTGAGGTGGCAGCTGTGCCAGGGAAACATCCATGTTGTGTTACGGCAGAGAAAGTGCTGGAAAGCCCAGTGAGCTCCCCTTCCAGGCCTCCGATCAGCGGCGCTCGCTCTTTGTCTGGCCGGGGGCCTAATACAACAGCATCTAATGTAGCGCAGTAATTATTAACAAGTGCTGCAGCCAAAACAGGAAATATGAAAACCACTCTGAACTGTGAAGAGAAATCTCTGACATCCACTCCCAGAGTGCAACTGGCACATGCAATGTGAATCAGCCCCAGCCTTACTGCCCTCATGTATTAACCCTAACGTGACCTCTGCAATGTGACCCCTGTATCCTAACCCTTAAGTCCCCTCTACTGTGTGACCCTAGCTTCACTCCCCAACCCCTACGTGCCCTCTGCAGCCTCACCCCTTGTCCCCTGCAGTGCAACCTCAGAATAACCCGGCCTCACAACCTCAGAATAACCCGGCCTCGTGCCCACGGTAGTGCGACCCCAGCTTTCCTTTGCAACTGTATTAAAGAGGGAAAGTCATTTTATATTGGAGGTGCCAAAAGTTAGACATTCCCAAGTGATTTTATATACTTACCTGAGACTACGGGTCGGTGCTCCTTTCAGCAGAAAACTGCACCGACTCAGGATTCTTCCAGTGAGCACCACGGAGTGATCCAATTCCTGCTTCTTCTTTCTTCAAGTTTCCCGGGGCAGACGCATGCGCAGTAGGATGAAATAACCGGCTTTTTGGTTAAACTTCGGCTTTTTGTTCAACAGTGCATGTGCAGCTGCGAGCTGGAACAAGAATTAGGAATTTGATCGATCCATGGTGCTCGCTGGAAGAACCCTGGGTCAGTGCAGTTTTCTGCTGATTGGAGCAACGGCCCAGGGTGTCCGGTAAACATGGCACCCCCAAATATAAAATGACTTCACTTCTCCTTAAAAGGGGACCTGTCACCTTAAAAATAATTCCAAATCCTGTTTTATGATGTTAGTCAAGCAAAATAAACTTCACACTATATAAATGATTTAAATCTTGTTTCTTTTAGTCTTGGAATATAACCCGTATGGTTGTTTTAATAAAAAAAAAGAATTTGGGGTTCATGATTCATTTTAAAAGGACTTTTATTATACATATTTTCAGGTGTGGGGGACAGGTCCCCTTTTAATGGGTTGTTCAGCTGTAGGTTAACTTTTAGGGGGTTATTTATTAAAGTCCTTTGAGATTTTTTTAATACCCCGAGGATGAAAAAAGTCTGACTCCTCCATCTTCAACCTTTCGAGGTCCTGTAGTCAATGGCAGAGGTCCTATTTGCAATTTGAAGATATTATGGTCTGCGCTGGGTTTTGTAAGCTAATTTGAACATTTTCTGCTTTTCTGCCAATTTCACAAAAAAAATTCTGACTTTTCAGGCATCAAACCCGAAAAATTTTGATTTTTCAAGCGACAATCTGAAAAAGTTGCAGATTTAGTGCGGCAATCCAAAAAACCCACTTTTTTTTGTTTTTCATGGTTTAATATGGCAAAGAAAGTGATAATCTGAGTCCATTTGCAATTGGCTCTATGGTCCAAATTCCCCTAGCGACCATGCACTGAATGGAATAAGGGACTGGAATATGAATAGCAATAACAATACATTAGTAGCCTTACAGAGCATTTGTTTTTTAGATGGGGTCAGTGACCCCCATTTGAAAGCTTGAAAGAGTCAGAAGAAGAAGAAGGCAAATAATTACAACTCTATAATAACAATAATAATGAAGACCACCTGTAGAGTTGCTGAGAATTAGCCATTCAATAACACACTAAAAGTTCACTTAAAGGTGAACCACCCCTTTAACATATTCCCTGCACTGCTGCAGCCTAACCACGAATGTTCCCCATGCTCAACATTTTTTTCTATTGTTGCCTCTGGGAAAACCTCCCCCAAAAACTTGCGTCAATTAGCGATAAAACCACTTTCACTTTGTAGGGCTCTTGGTCCCATACCATGGCCATCTATTATTTAAATCTCTGCTGAAACCAATGACTCTGAGGCTGAATAACCAGAAGATTGTGTAGACTGTGGATTTCAGCAGTTATGAGACATGATTGCTGTAACTTGTATAAGTCCCTCCTCTGTCCATGCCCTCCCTCCTCTATCCATCCCTTCCTCCTCTGCCCGAGCCCTTCCTCCTCTGTCCGGTTCCTCCCTCCTCTATCTGTCCCTCCCTCCACTGTCTGTCTCTTCCTCCTGTGTCTGTCTGTCTCTCCCTCCTCTGTCCGTCCCTTCCTCCCTCCTCAGTCCATTCCTCCCTCCTCTGTTTGTCCCTCACGTACCTCCCTCCCTGCTCCCCTGTACATCCCTCCCTCCTCTATCCGACCCTCCCTCCTCTGTCCGTGCCCTCCCTCCCTTCACAGTCCATTCCTCCCTCCTCTGTCTGTACCTCACGTACCCTCCCTCCTCCCCTGTACATCCCTCCCTTCCTTGTCTGTGCCGTTTCTCAATCCTCTGTCTGTCTGTCCCCCCCTCCTCTGTCCGTCCTTTCCTCCCTCTTCTGTCTGTCCCTCCCCTATCCGTTCCCTCCCTCCTCTGTATGTCCCACCCTCCCCTCTGTCCGTCCTTCCCCTGTCCATCCCTCCTCTGTCCATCCCTCCTCTGTCTGTCCCTCCCCTATCCGTGCCCTCCCTTCTCTGTCTGTCCCTCCCTCCTCTGTCTGTCCCTCCCCTATCCGTTCCCTCCCTCCTCTGTCTGTCCCACCCTCCTGTCAGACCCTCCCTCCTCTGTCCGTCCCTCCCTCCTCTGTCCGTCCCTCCCTCCCTCCCTCTCAAACCTCCCTTCCTACACATGAACGCAGTGGGCGGGGTTAGCTGGCCGGGTTGCCTATGGCATATATTTTTATATTTTACAATAGATATTTATTTAAGTTACTAGCCCTTTATGACATTTTTGAGTTTCTTTTTTCTTGGCAACATCATTCATCCCAGACAACATATGTTTTCCCCTATAAACCAGATGGCTGTGACGTGTATTCTGAAAATCAGAAGCCGGTGCAGAGGTAGTCGCCTTCAGTCGTTCGGAGCCACAATTAGGTCGGATTTGTGATATTTCTCTCATTATTACATCCTAAGCCATTAGAGCAGATTTAATTAGCACATAGTGAGGACTCCTGTTTACCCTAAAATGCTGTCTTTTTTTGGCTCCAGACTAATGAACTTGGATTACCCCTGGGTAAAATATCATTTATTTATAGAGTTGCAGGCATTTTTCTGCAGTAAATGATATAGATACAGGAGGATTGGGTTTCATGATATATTGCTACAGATACTAAGGAATAAATCAATTCCATCAATTGACATTGGTATCTTCTTTTAACATTGCATCACCAAGCCCTTTTGTCCTGGATCAATTAAAGGTATAGAAAAATAAATCATATCTGAGACAGAACAGTGTCGGACTGGCCCACCGGGATACCAGGAAAACTCCCGGTGGGCCCAGGTGTCAGGGGGCCCTTGTGCTGCTAAAGATTTGGCCTATTTCATGGCCATTTCATATTTCTTTGAGAACAAAGAGGCTAAATAGATGGAATAATAGATTATAGTATGTAAAGAATAGAGACTAGGAGAATAGAGTTTGAGTGAGGAGAATAATAATACTGAGAGTGGGCCCTTGGTCTATGGTTCTTTGGTGGGCCCCTGGTCTAAGGTTTCTGGGTGGGCCCCTGGTGTCCCAGTCCGACACTGAGACAGAACATATTATTCTTTTCTCCTTTGTATAAGAACAGCACTGATTTAGAATTAAGATTTCCTATACCCCCCTGTAAGCTGCCATTACACCAAGTGCTTGAGTTACAAACTCTCTTCCCATACCCCTGTAAGCTTCCATTAGAGGGTTCTAGTCCCACCTACTGCTCGAGTCACAGGCTCCATGGAGTCACTGAATGACCAAAAGGAATTTTATACTCATGGGTGACCCAGTAGATAAATCTCTCCTCCTATGAAACATATTTAGAGCAGTGATCTTAATGGTTCATTTCTTCTTTCCAGAACAGAAAGTATAAGTACATATGAGCTTATGTTGTGCAACGGGGCTACTTAGAGCTGATCAGCTGAATGGGATTTGCACAAAAAGGCAGTGTATATTGTTATAATGCACTTTAGCCCACAGAAGCAGACAAAGTATGATGTAAAATACCCCAACCCAATACTTTTCTGAGGGCTTATGTGTACCCTGGGTACCCCTGAAACTATAGCAGGGTGACTGTTACCCCAATGTTTCTATATATCTGTAACCTTGTTATGAGCTAAGGGGGCCCAGTCTGAAGGTCAGTTAGGGGGAGATTTGGGGGTGAGTGTTTATTTGTGCCCTGGGTACCCCTGGAACTATAGCAGGGTGACACCCCAATGTTTCTATATATCTGTAACCTTGTTATGAGCTAAGGGGGCCCAGTCTGAAGGTCAGTTAGGGGGAGATTTGGGGTGAGTGATTATTTGTGCCCTGGGTACCCCTGGAACTATAGCAGGGTGACTGTTACCCCAATGTTTCTATATATCTGTAACCTTGTTATGAGCTAAGGGGGCCCAGTCTGAAGGTCAGTTAGGGGGAGATTTGGGGTGAGTGCTTATTTGTGCCCTGGGTACCCCTGGAACTATAGCAGGGTGACTGTTACCCCAATGTTTCTATATATCTGTAACCTTGTTATGAGCTAAGGGGGCCCAGTCTGAAGGTCAGTTAGGGGGAGATTTGGGGTGAGTGTTTATTTGTACCCTGGGTACCCCTGGAACTATAGCAGTGTGACTGTTACCCCAATGTTTCTATATATCTGTAACCTTGTTATGAGCTAAGGGGGCCCAGTCAAATCTGATTGATCAGATCAATAATTTAAGGCTACTTGTGTGTGGCCAGATTGAATGATATTAATTATAGGTACATATAAGTAAAAATGTTTTTGAGGGGTGACTTTGTTGAGCTATTTAACCCCCCCCCCCTTCATTCACAGTTTCACTATTGGTCCTGTAGAAAAATTCTATTGATTTTGAAATGTAAGTGCTGTCATTGAAGGATAAGTAAACCAGCCTCTTTCTTTCTCCTGACAACTTCCTTGACTACTTGCTGGTCAGACTGATCAGAAACTGACCAGCAGGTGGCGCTGTTGTAACAAAATTCATTCATATTAACAGCACATGTATCCCTTAATATCTTGGAATCAAAAGAAAATAAATAATGAATGTACATTGCAGAAGTGCTTAGAATAGATCCCCTCATCAATTTTACATTCACTTATTTTAAAGGTTTACTTATCCTTTAAAGGGTAGAGCGCATAACGAGGACAATACTATCCTGTTAGAAATGAATCACTGATGTAGCAGGAGGCTGTATATTTTAACTGTGGCTCCAGGTTAACATTCGGAATATAAAGCGCATCACGCAGTTTTAGCTGCAGCGTCGCAGGGAAGTGACAGATGATCGCTACAAGACTTCTGGGTCCTACAAAGGGAGTTGGCACTTTCGCAGCACTAATTGGCCCCAATAGGCTGGTGCTTGTCAGTGTGACTCTTGTCAGAAGAGCTGGCAGAACGAGGATATGAGACAGGAGCAAACTCAGTATCAGCACACGTCAGCCAGTCCTCGACTCTACATGCAACTTCTGTCACGAGACAGGCAGCAGCTCCACGCAGAACTGTAACTCCAAACAAATATGTTCTCTTCTGTACTCTTTGCACCTAGTAGACAACTCCTCTGCCCCCCGCACATTTAACTCTGATCTGGGCTGTGTCACCGTGTCTATAGGAAGGCAAGATGATTTCATCCGGGCACATTTTTTCGGTTGGTCTGCGCCATTTCCAAAAAGCAAAATATTTTTGGGGGAATAAAGGCGAGGGGCAGTACGTTCTGTTTTTAACTTCACATCATGCATTCAAATCGCTGACCTTCCTCTTCTAAAAGCAATCGCCAGATAGGATGAGGCTGCATAGTGCTGTTGCTAGGCAACCACAGCTCGGTCACCTGACTTCTGCCAGGAAAACATCCCCATGTGCGACTTTCTGAACGCACGAGAGCCAAAGTTACAGACAAAGAATGCACATATTTTCCCATTGATTATTCTGGCAGATGCAGCAAAATGTCTCCAGCAGCCACTTCTAGATGACTCCTGTTGCTAAGCAGCAGCAGCACTTTTGCAGCGGTTACTCCCATGTATGCGGCAGAGAGAAGTCAGTATTCCCACACAGCGTATATTCAGATGCACATATTGCTCAGCTAAGCTCACCCAATGCAAACGATTCCCCATTTGTTTCATTTCTCACTATAACAGGAGCCAATCATCGACAAAACTGGCAGAAAGTGCCTTCCAGTCCATTCTAGCTGCCTGTTCCACACTGGAAATAAGCTGCTGTGTAGCCATGGGGGCAGCCATTGAAGCACAGGATACACAGTAGATAACAGATAAGTACTACTATAGTTTATATAAACAAGCTGCTGTGTAGCAATGGGGGCAGCCATTCAAGCACAGGATACACAGTAGATAACAGATAAGTACTACTATAGTTTATATAAACAAGCTGCTGTGTAGCCATGGGGGCAGCCATTCAAGCACAGGATACACAGTAGATAACAGATAAGTACTACTATGGATTATATAAAGAAGCTGCTGTGTAGCCATGGGGGCAGCCATTCAAGCACAGGATACACAGTAGATAACAGATAAGTACTACTATAGATTATATAAACAAGCTGCAGTGTAGCCATGGGGGCAGCCATTCAAGCACAGGATACACAGTAGATAACAGATAAGTACTACTATAGTTTATATAAACAAGCTGCTGTGTAGCCATGGGGGCAGCCATTCAAGCACAGGATACACAGTAGATAACAGATAAGTACTACTATAGTTTATATAAACAAGCTGCTTTGTAGCCATGGGGGCAGTCATTCAAGCACAGGATACACAGTAGATAACAGATAAGTACTACTATAGTTTATATAAACAAGCTGCTGTGTAGCCATGGGGGCAGCCATTCAAGCACAGGATACACAGTAGATAACAGATAAGTACTACTATAGTTTATATAAACAAGCTGCTGTGTAGCCATGGGGGCAGCCATTCAAGCACAGGATACACAGTAGATAACAGATAAGTACTACTATAGTTTATATAAACAAGCTGCTGTGTAGCCATGGGGGCAGCCATTCAAGCACAGGATACACAGTAGCGTTGGAGCAGGTCAAAGGGGCCACATCTCTAGTGTAATCAGCACAAAACGCTCTCTTTACTAGTGGAGCTGAATTTCTAGGTTAAGACCCTAAAATCCAGCTGTTAAAGTTACAAGAGATGGCTTTCTGTCACACAACACTTTTATTTTTCCGTGTTACTGTTCCTTTAAAGGGAAAGTTGCATTACCTCTAAAAGCAGAGGACCCAGGGACTCCTTCTCAATCACTCCACCACTGCTGGATGAGATGTCGGATTTCTGGACGTCATCGTCTGCTCCTGAAGCTTTCTCTGCAATACAAAAATGTGGTCAGTGACAGTGTCTGGCTCCAGTAACAGTAAAAATGCATTAAGCATCTATGGGTTACATATTACATTTGCTTATACTGTTATTCCTATATACTTTAAGCAATGCATTTTGTTTGAAAGGCATCAGCAGTTTTATTCTACCAGGATCTATGACTCTGCAGTGTTCTTGCTGGCAGTCCAGGGGTTAACTGAATATGCAGCCAACGTATACAGTGAGACTCCTCTTGATATATTGCTCTGGTGCTCTGGATTGTTCACCTTTAAGTTAACTGTTAGTATGATGGCCCACCACAAAACCTTAGACCATGGACCCACCACAAAACCTTAGACCAGGGACCCACCACAAAACCTTAGACCATGGACCCACCACAAAACCTTAGACCATGGACCCACCACAAAACCTTAGACCATTGCCCCACCACAAAACCTTAGACTTTGGACCCACCACAAAACCTTAGACCATGGACCCACCAGAAAACCTTAGACCATGGACCCACCACAAAACCTTAGACTATGGACCCACCACAAAACCTTAGACCATGGGCCCACCACAACACCTTAGACCATTGCCCCACCACAAAACCTTAGACTGGTGGCCCACCAGAAAACCTTAGACCGTGGACCCACCACAAAACCTTAGACTGGTGGCCCACCACAAATCCTTTGACCATGGACCCACCACAGAACCTTTGACCACGGGCCCACCACAAAACTATAGATGGTGGATCCACCACAAAACCTGAGACCGGCGGCCCACCACAAAACCTTAGACCAGGGACCCACCACAAAACCTTAGACTGGTGGCCCACCACAAAACCTTAGACTGGTGGCCCACCAGAAAACCTTAGACCGTGGACCCACCACAAAACCTTAGACTGGTGGCCCACCACAAATCCTTTGACTATGGACCCACCACAAAACCTTAGACCATGGATCCACCACAGAACCTTAGACCATGGGCCCACTTTCCAAACTATTCCTCCTTTTCTAAATCAACATTATTTTTCTCCTATGGGGTTATGTAACACAAGGAATTATGTTTGCCCAGGGGCAGTTACCCACAGCAACCAATGAGCAGGTAGAATTTACTAGTCACCTGCCTTATATTACAAATAGACGTTTGTCTTTTATATCTACTTACTATACTCTTTTCTTCCATTATTAAGCCTCTTTTTTCCCATGAAGAAATAGGGACTGACCATGAAATGGTAAGAAGCAAGAGGCCCACTGACCCCTGGGCCCACTCCGACACTGAAGGCATGGGTGAGAACGGTGAAAACCAATTTGCTTATCTGTACTAGGGATCAGGCCCAGACTGGCAATCTGTGGGTTCTGGCAAATGCCAGAGGGGCTACTATAAAATACCACACACAAGTCAGAATGTAGTGGGCTGATTGGGCCTCTGTGAACCTGAAAAGCCAGGGCCTATTTTAATTCTCAGTCCAGACCTGCTAGGCACACACTGAATTCACTATCTGGGATTCGGCTGAATCCCTAAATACTTTGTGAAAGATTCGGCCGAATACCGAACTGAATCCGAATCTTAATTTGCATTTGGTTTGGCCAGGCACAAGGAATCAGCCGAATCCTGCTGAAAAAGCCCTAGTACCGCAAACGCTAATGCTAAATATTTTCTTTATTTTTATCTTATCAAAGGGTTTACTTACCCTTGCCGGCAGTAATATGGGATTATATGTGACATGGCTGAGGTATAAGTGTGCGGAGATCCCTGGCACAAACATAAAGCACCTTGCCCAGGGCCCCCTCACATGCCATAATGTGCCAACTGCCACTTATAATTGACTGTCACTTAAATAATCCTTATATCCCTGGCACACACAGCTCGTTCCTTTTTCCCCTCTATCTTGCGGGATCTCAAAGCCCTGGCAGCAGCGAGTTTGCCGTTTGGAGGAGGTCTGCGCCAGCACATTACATAAGAGAGCACAGAAGGAGCGAGAGTTCAGGATGGAGCTCGGAGCCAAGTCTCTTTAGGAAACGTGGGCTTGTTGTGACAACACGCTGATAGGAGGGGGGGAGATTTCTCTTTTTTTTTAGGAGAATTCGGAAAACACAGAGAGGCCAAGAATGTGCGGCCTGGCGGCTAAACAAGGAGTACAGTAGGGCAATCGAGGAAAAGCCATTTATAATCTTAACTACAGAACTAGTCAGCTCTGCAGCTGTTGCACCCGCACCCCCAGCGCTTGTTTATATAGACACCCCCGGAGGATTCCTGTTGTTTAGCACTGGGTTCAACTCTGGGGATACAAGCTCTTACTATAAATAAGACTTTGTATTAATCAGAAGGACAGAGAGACCCCCCCGTCTACCCTTCTCATTAAATGTGTCT
Source organism: Xenopus laevis (assembly GCF_017654675.1). Lineage (NCBI taxonomy): Eukaryota > Metazoa > Chordata > Amphibia > Anura > Pipidae > Xenopus > Xenopus laevis. The sequence continues at coordinate 139,200,341 of NC_054380.1, read as the reverse complement.
TTTCAATTGGTCTTCATTATTAAAGGGGTGGTTTACCTTTAAGGTAACTTTCATTATGTTATAAAACGGCCAATTCTAATCAAGTTTTCAATTGGTTCTCATTATTTATTTTTTATCGTTTTATGGTTGTTTGTCTTTTTCTTCTGATTCTTTGCTGCTTTCCAATGGGCATCGCTGACCCCTTCTAAAAAAACAAATGCCTACCTCCCAACTGTCCCATTTTTAGAGGGACAGTCCCTCTTTTGACAGCTCAACCCGCAGTCCCTCGTTTGTACTGGAAAGAAGAAGCGATTAATCAACAGGCGACTAAATCTCCCCGAATCTCCTCTTGTGTTTAAACCCTAAATGTAGCTCATCTGTAAAAACGGTTGGAGATCTCTGCTCTACATCATACTAAAAAATAACTCAAAGGTGAACAACCCCTTTAAAGTGTATCATTATTGAATAAAAATGTGCCCCTTTAAAGGGAAAGGCCACCCTGTTGCTGTAATGCTTTTCTTATACAGGTATGGGACCTATTATCCAGAATGTTCGGGACCTGGGGCTTTCTGGATAACGGGTCTTTCCGTAATTTGGATCTTCATACCTTAAGGCTACTAGAAAAATCATATAAACATTAATATAATAAGTAGCCAAAATCCAAATTACGGAAAGACCCGTTATCCGGAAAGCCCCAAGTCCCGAACATTATGGATAATAGGTCCAATACCTGTATAAGAAAAGTGTTACAGCAACAGGGTGGCAACTTTATATATTTACAGGGTGCAACAGGGTGGACTTTCCCTTTAAAGGGGCAAATTTTTATTCAATAATGATACACTTTAAAATAAACCCAATAGGCTGGTTTTGCCTCCAATAAGGATTAATTATATCTTAGTTGGGATCAAGTACAAGCGACTGTTTTATTATTACACAGAAAAAGAAAATCATTTTTAAAAATTTGGATTATTTGATTATAATGGAGTCTATGGGAGACGGCCTTTCCCTAATTCAGAACTTTCTGGATAACGGGTTTCCAGATAACGGAAACCATACCTGTACATTGATTTATGATTTTACAGTAAGGATGATGCTCATGAGAAACTCTTACTGACCAATATCATTCCTTATATATTTATATATATTTATATATATTTTTCATGGTTTGGACTGTGGATTAACACATTGGCACCGGGAAGGGAGGGGGGGACGCCGAGACAGATTAGCATAGAACATATAAATTGTAAATAATCTTTGGCCGAGAGGCAGAAAAAGAACACGGTAATGATTTTATACACCTCTCAGTTGCAGATAAGACCTAATTATAGCGAGGAGAGTCAATGAAAGAGTGGATGTAGGAGTCCAATATTCTGGTATCTTGTCTGACGCACTCACAGTCAATTATCTGTAAAGTATTTTACATTGAGAACGACTACGAGTGTTTGTACATGGACAGAGCTACCCGCAAGGCAGGAGAAAAGCCTGTTCAATTGCCACTTCAATTTCCTAGTACTCAGATGTCAATTTCAGAGGGGCAATAAGAAACTGAATTTATTTATTTTGTATTTATTTATTTATTTTGTATTTTATTAACGATTTTATGAACTTTCTTTGCACTTTATATTCCCAACAACATCCACTTTCCAACAGGGTCCCATGTATCCTATGCCCATTCTTATTTCATTAGACACAAGATCAATTATTACGCTGATTCATTCAAATCCGTTATATTGTAGCCAGTAAATCTCTTTCAGCAATGAATTCTATACAGAGGTCAATGAAAGATGATCTTATTGCACAAGAGGATTTCAACATTTGGTTAATTGACATCAGCCAATTTTCCATCATCAGCGAAGATGATATTCTTACGTCTGTAAAACAAAATGAGCACCTACGAGAGCATTCTTATTAGTTGATGTAAATATACTACAGCAAATAAACATACTCCGGGAGATGTCTGTTTTTTAGTTGGATTCTCATTAAGATATAAATAACAAAACATTTCCAGTATTAATGGGCAACTCCACACCAAGGTTAAAAATTTGCATAATCACCTGCACGTAAAGATATATATATATATATATATATATATATATATATATATATATATATATATATAATGTGAAACGTCTCAATTTATCTAAGCATGGGATTAACTGTCTTCAACTTGTCCTGCCCTCTTCACTGCTCTACTGTCTCCATCTTGTTCTTGTATCTCCATCTTGTACTTCTATCTTCACTACCCTAGAGTCTCCATCTTCCCCTGCTCTCTCCATGTTGTTCTTCTATCTCATTCTGCCATCTTTACTGCCCTACTGCCTTCATCTTCCCCTACAGTGTCCCTATTGTCACCTTGTTCTTCTATCTTCATCTTGTCCTGCCATTTTCACTGCCCTACTGTCCCCATATTGTTCTTGCCTTCTGTCTCCATATTGTTCTTCTATTTCCATCTTGTCCAGCCACCTTCATACCCTACTGTCTCCATCTTGCCCTACTGTCTCCATCTTATCCTGCCACCTTCATGCCCTACTGTCTCCATCTTGTTCTACTGTCTCCATCCTGCCCTACTGTCTCCATCTTGTCTTGCCAACTTCATGACCTACTGTCTCCATCCTGCCCTACTTTCTCCATCTTGTCCTACTGTCTCCATCTTGTACTGCCACCTTCATGCCCTACTGTCTCCATCCTGTCCTACGTTGTTCATCCTGCCATTTTGTCTCCATTTTGTCCTACTGTCTCCATCTTATCCTGCCACCTTCATGCCCTACTGTCTCCATCTTGTTCTACTGTCTCCATCCTGCCCTACTGTCTCCATCTTGTCCTGCCACCTTCATGCCCTACTGTCTCCATCTTATCCTGCCACCTTCATGCCCTACTGTCTCCATCTTGTTCTACTGTCTCCATCCTGCCCTACTGTCTCCATCTTGTCCTGCTACCTTCATGCCCTACTGTCTCCATCGTTCTACTTTCTCCATCCTGCCCTACTGTCTCCATCTTGTCCTGCTACCTTCATGCCCTACTGTCTCCATCGTTCTACTTTCTCCATCCTGCCCTACTGTCTCCATCTTGTCCTGCCACCTTCATGCCCTACTGTCTCCATCTTGTTCTACTGTCTCCATCCTGCCCTACTGTTTTCATCTTGTCCTGCTACCTTCATGCCCTACTGTCTCCATCCTGCCCTACTGTTTCCATCTTGTCCTGCTACCTTCATGCCCTACTGTTTCCATCTTGTCCTACTGTCTCCATCCTGCCCTACTGTCTCCATCTTGTCCTACTGTCTCCATCTTGTCCTTCCACCTTCATGCCTACTGGCTCCATCCTGTCCTACTATTTCCATCTTGTCCTGCCATTGTCACTGCCCTACTTTCTTCATCTTCCCCTACCATTCCCATCTTGCTGTGTTTTCTCCACTTTCTCTTTTGTCCTCTTGTGACTACCCTGACATTTTACCCTTCTCCTTCCATCTTCCATTAGTGTCCCCTTTTAACAGCCCCTTCCTTCCCTACTGTCTCCAACTCTACTACTGTGACAACTGTGTCCAACTGTCTCCATATTTACCTAAAGTCTACAATTTCCCCTATAGTCACCACTGTGTCTTGCTGTCTCCCTCTTGCTGTCACCATTTTTCCCCATTACACCCCTCAAACTTTGTACAACAATTGTCACCCAGTATTTAACTGTTCCCCCAGAAACAGCTTTGACTCGATGAATTCCATATGTTACCCTTTCACTGAAATCCACCTCCCCCATCAGTCTGTTTTTCCTCTCCCTTTTAAATAAGATCTCCCCAGTGTGCAGTAAGCATTAATTGTTATAGATACGGAGGCTGCTGCTATGTGTAACTGTAATGAGCTTTTTTATTTCTGGAAAAGAAAAACACTGAGAGGCAGAAGGAAAAGAAGGAGAGAAGTCCCACAGAGAGCGAACTCCTAGCAATTAGCAATTAGTGCACCCAGGGAGATCCGTTCTATAAAGGAGTCAGTAAAGCAACACTACGGTTCTGTTACATCATGCCGAGTGCGGGATAATTAAAAGAGGCGGAGCTGAGCAGGACGCATTTAGTTTAACTTTAGAGAAATAAATCTGTTAAATTCTTTGTTCTGTGTTCAGGCCTGGGAAATGCGCAGTGCGCCAGATTATGCCAATAAAAGAACATGGCGAGAAAACCATTGGAATGGGCAGGACATTTGCAAGTGAGGTAATAGCAAGTGATAAATATGAAAAATGTTAACAAATTGTGAGTTTAATTTTGTTTCCCTTCTTTATAAATAAAAACAAGGGCGTAGTTAAATAGCCAAGTGTCTTTTCTCTAAAACAACAACAGTCCTGTCCTGCTTTATGGCAGCTGAGATTCTAGCTATCTGTATAACAGAACATTCTGTCCCAGTGGCTGCACAGATCCTATCTGATCCCCACTGTAAGCAGCAGTCCTGTCCTGCTTTATGGCAGCTGAGATTCTAGCTATCTGTATAACAGAACATTCTGTCCCAGTGGCTGCACAGATCCTATCTGATCCCCATTTTAAGCAGCAGTCCTGTCCTGCTTTATGGCAGCTGAGATTCTAGCTATCTGTATAACAGAACATTCTGTCCCAGTGGCTGCACAGATCCTATCTGATCCCCATTGTAAGCAGCAGTCCTGTCCTGCTTTATGGCAGCTGAGATTCTAGCTATCTGTATAACAGAACATTCTGTCCCAGTGGCTGCACAGATCCTATCTGATCCCCACTGTAAGCAGCAGTCCTGTCCTGCTTTATGGCAGCTGAGATTCTAGCTATCTGTATAACAGAACATTCTGTCCCAGTGGCTGCACAGATCCTATCTGATCCCCATTGTAAGCAGCAGTCCTGTCCTGCTTTATGGCAGCTGAGATTCTAGCTATCTGTATAACAGAACATTCTGTCCCAGTGGCTGCACAGATCCTATCTGATGTATTCAATCCCTCAATCCTGCAAAATCCTCACAGGCTGCTTTGATACAGACTGGTTCGATTCCTCCATCTGATGGCTTTGTGGGTAATTATACAGAAATGGTGCCAGGGTTCTCTGCCAGCGAAATAGTTAATAAAACACAAGGAATTTGTTATCATCATTATTATAATGGTAGTGTATCCCATAACCGCACTGTATTCCCAGCACACATTTCATCAGGCTATTGACGGGGTAATGTGAGTTTAAGGAGCCACAGAAATGATTTCCATAGAATTTATAAACGTGACTACAACATGCTGGAACATTACATTTGTATTCATCAGACTGAGGACAACGGGTGCATCTCTTTTTCAGAAGATATAAAAAACATGGTATGATCCATCCAGTGATGCACATTAGCATCTGTCTCTTTGGGGTCACCCCCATGGGTGCTCACTGGGCTATTTGGGTGCAAAATCATTTTTTGTGCCATTTTTCATGAGAAAGGCCGTTTCAGGGCAAGTTGGGTCACTGTTTGCTTATTCATTGCCACAAGAGTAAGTCAAGTGTCACATTATAAAGCACTTAGAGATAAGGTAAAATGGTTTCCTGGGTGTCTCAAACATTACATGGTTACAGGAAGCTTTTGTTTCAATTTCATACTAATTACACCTAGTTATCTAGGATATCTATCTAGGATAGCTCAATAAGGGTGATGGCTCATTGGTTACACGGTAAATGGATATGCACCAGGTGTGGGGGGGGGCAGTATCAGAAAGACCACCTAAGGGCATCAAGGACCCCCAAACCCCCCTGTTGATCCATAGGCCTCATTAGTTCTTGTGGATCTAAGGGCCAAACATACAGACGACATGTTACTGGTCATACAAATGCAACGTTCATTGTACCAATCCTTGTAGCTGGCAGTTGCTCAGAAAGACAGGTGGTGACAGTTGTGGAACTACCAGACTGCACCAGGGTCGGGGTCTGACAACGATCCACGTGATCGTGAAACCACCACCAACATTGCTTGTGGAGGGGGGCATTGGCTGCATAACTGCACCTGCGGCGGGTAGTTCCGTTACTGGGTTGTGAAGAGGAGCTGATGCATTATACCCATATAATTTGAGTTTCAAGATTTGTAGTGTTTTACATAAACAAGCAAGATTTTAACTAGGGTTGCCACCTTTTCCCTGGTGGAGACTTTTCGGGGGACAGCGCTGTGACAAAAAGGGGTGTGGCCATGACATCGAGGGGCGGGTGTATGATACAGCGATCGGCTGTGACGTGTCAATCCTTATTTGGAAAACTGGCCAGGAAGTTTTGACCTGGGCAGCCCTTCAAAATACCGGGTCAAAACCGGACAGGACTCAGAGCAGCATTACTTTGAGGGTTTACTGGTGTATTTATATAGACCTTTCTGATAAAGCTCACTTACTTTTAGCCTTTCCTTCTCCTTTAAAATTCGGATTTTATACTAAAAAAAACACAATTTCTTCGGGTTAGTTTAGTAAATAACCCAAATGGAGTATGGATCGGTGTGAAAATAAGAAACTCTGAATTTTGTGCCAATATCTGTGTCTGCACATAGGCCAACGCTGCACTGCTTAGTGCAGAGACACAAAAGAGCAGAACACATTGGCCTGTCTCTGACTACAGACAGAAACAGAGGCACAGCCCAATGTGCCATTGGCTAAAAGCCAACTCTTGTAACTTTAAAGGGATACTGTCATGGGAAAAAAATTTTTTTTCAAAATGAATCAGTTAATAGTGCAGCTCCAGCAGAATTCTGCACTGAAATCCATTTCTCAAAAGAGCAAACAGATTTTTTTATATTCAATTTTGAAATCTGACATGGGGCTAGACATATTGTCAATTTCCCAGCTGCCCCCAGTCATGTGACTTGTGCCTGCACTTTAGGAGAGAAATGCTTTCTGGCAGGCTGCTGTTTTTCCTTCTCAATGTAAAGGTGGCCATACACGGGCCGATAAAAGCTGCCGACAGACTGTGTCGGCAGCTTATTGGCCCGTGTATGGGGGCCCCCGACGGGCTTCCCCGATCGAGATCTGGATCGGATGGGTTTAAAAATCCCGTCGGATCGCGGCCGCATCTGTTCGTTGATGCGGTCCCGCGATCCGACCGCCCATTTGAGAATGCTAGGATCCGATCGTTGGGCCCTAGGGCCCACGATCGGATCTGCCCGATATTGCCCACCTCAAGGTGGGCATATCGGAGGGAGATCCGCTCATTTGGCGACATCGCCAAACGAGCGGATCTATCCATGTATGGGGACCTTAACTGAATGTGTCTCAGTGGGACATGGGTTTTTACTATTGAGTGTTGTTCTTAGATCTACCAGGCAGCTGTTATCTTGTGTTAGGGAGCTGCTATCTGGTTACCTTCCCATTGTTCTTTTGTTTGGCTGCTGGGGGGGAAAAGGGAGGGGGTGATATCAGTCCAACTTGCAGTACAGCAGTAAAGAGTGATTGAAGTTCATCAGAGCACAAGTCACATGACTTGGGGGCAGCTGGGAAATTGACAATATGTCTAGCCCCATGTCAGATCAAAATTGAATATAAAAAAATCTGTTTGCTCTTTTGAGAAATGGATTTCAGTGTAGAATTCTGCTGGATCAGCACTATTAACTGATTCATTTTGAAAAAAATTTTTTTTCCCATGACAGTATCCCTTTAAGGGCTAGTCCACACGAGGAGATTCGGGGAGATTTTGTCGCCTGGCGACTAATCGCCACGTCTTTTGCGCGACTATCTCCCCGAACTGCCTCAGCGTTTTTCCCCATAGGCTACAATGCAAAGTCGCCTACGCTAATGCACACGCGGCGATGCGTTTTCAATAGTCGCCCAAAGTTGCCTGTGCATTAGCGCAGGCGACTTTGCCTTGTAGCCTATGGGGAAAAACGCCGAGGCAGTTCGGGGAGATAGTCGCGCAAAAGACGTGGCGATTAGTCGCCAGGCGACAAAATCTCCCCGAATCTCCTCCTGTGGCCTTACCCTAAGAGCCCTGAGTTTTAATCCAGAAATTCGGCTATTGCCCTCATTGCACTAGTGATGTGGTCCCCCTTTGACCCACTCCGATGCAGATGTTTTAGCGTGGGCCCAGAGAGGGGCTGCGCCTCAGGATCGCCCCTGCTTAAAAACAGGCACTTTCTCTGGGCCCCATGTGCTATAGTGTTTCACCCCACCTGTGCGCACACATTAAAGGTCACCCTTATCTACATAATCCTCCTCTGCCTCAGCACCTGCTGCACACAAGGCCCATATTCACTTATGTACCTTAAACTCACCCCACGCCTCCATCTCTCCGTCAGATCATTTAAACTGATTGGGCTCGATCTCAATTAGCGCAGTCCAACTAAATGAACCAGTTGCCTAATCACAGGTCTAATACTTAACCTGCTGGGAGACAGAGACACCTCTGACAGAATACAAATGGCCAATATCAGACCTGGATCCCGAGGGGTTAAAGCACGTAAACTCATTAATCTGCTCAAGGAGATCAGGTATAAACTCGCTACTTTGTGACTTTTCTATTAAATCCCCTGATGCCATGTTTTTGTTTGCCTTCGCCGCCCTGAAGACTATTTTAATTTTGTAATGTAGTTAAGGGATTACCTTCTCCGGTGTCACAACACAAGAAAACTCCGCGCGGCACCAATTTACGTAGAGTGGGATTTCAGCACAGGAGACTGTCGTCTCACCCACAGAACGGGCAGTTGGAGGGATTCAGATTGTTACATGGTTACATACTGTCATTATTTGTTTGCCCAACATCAGCACAATCTAATTCCAACCGACAAAAACAATAAAAAATTTGTGCAGCAGGAGGCCATTAGCATTAGAAACTCTAAGGGGCCGATTCACTAACTTCGAGTGAAGGATTCGAAGTAAAAAAAACTTTGAATTGTTTTTTGGGCTACTTCAACCATCGAATGGGCTACTTCGACCTTCGACTACGAATCGAAGGATTCGAACTAAAAATCGTTCGACTATTCGAAAGTCGAAGTACTGTCTCTTTAAGAAAAAACTTCGACCCCCTAGTTCGCCATCTAAAAGCTACCGAAGTCAATGTTAGCCTATGGGGAAGGTCCCCATAGGCTTGCCTAAATTTTTTTGGTCGAAGGATATTCCTTCGATCGTTGGATTAAAATCCTTTGATTTGTTCAATTCGAAGGATTTAATCGTTCGATTGAAGGATTATTCCTTCGATCGTTCCATCGAACTATTTTCACTAAAATCCTTCGACTTCGATATTCGAAGTCAAAGGATTTTAATTCCCAGTCCAATATCGAGGGTTAATTAACCCTCGATATTCGACCCTTGGTGAATCGGCCCCTAACTGTCAGGCTGAGATGGGACAATCAGGTTGGCAAAACAGTCAGGTTTAGGAACTTCCACTAACAATTACTTACAAAAACACTGACTACCTACCTATGACTTTGAGAAATGTGAAATAAATGTGAAATAAAAACCTCAGCTAAAATTACATTGGCTTCCCTTTTGTGGGGAGAGGGTCACCTTGCTGTAGAGGCAATGCTACTGTGCCATCCTGGGAATATTATACATGGAATTGCCCCTGTGCCACCCTGCTGTGAGTTCTAGGGGTATTATATAGTACATAGAATTGCCACTGAGGCATCCTGCTGTAGGGGTATTATACATAGCGTTGCTACTGTACCATCCTGCCAGTGTCGGACTGGCCCACAGGGATACCAGGAAAACTCCCAGTGGCCCTCCTGCTTCTAAACATTTGGCCTATTTCATGGCCATTCCCTATTTCTATGAGAATAAAGAGGCTAAATCGATGGAATAATAGGTTAAAGTATGTAAAGAAAAGAGAATAGGAGAATAGAGGTTGAGTGAGGTCTAAAGGTTTTTGGGTGGGCCCCTGGTCTAAGGGTTTTTGGTGGACCCATGGTGTCTGAGTCCGACACTGCAGCCTGCTATGAGTTCCCGGGGTCTAGGGGTATTATACATGGAATTGCCCTGTGACACCCTGATGTGAGTTCTAGGGGTATTATACATGGAACTGCCCCCGTGACACCCTGCTGTGAGTTCTAGGGGTATTATACATGGAATTGCCCCTGTGACACCCTGATGTGAGTTCTAGGGGTATTATACATGGAATTGCCCCTGTGACACCCTGATGTGAGTTAGGGGTATTATACATGGAATTGCCCCTGTGACACCCTGATGTGAGTTCTAGGGGTATTATACATGGAATTGCCCCTGTGACACCCTGATGTGAGTTAGGGGTATTATACATGGAATTGCCCCTGTGACACCCTGATGTGAGTTAGGGGTATTATACATGGAATTGCCCCTGTGACACCCTGATGTGAGTTCTAGGGGTATTATACATGGAATTGCCCCTGTGACACCCTGATGTGAGTTAGGGGTATTATACATGGAATTGCCCCTGTGACACCCTGATGTGAGTTCTAGGGGTATTATACATGGAATTGCCCCTGTGTCACCCTGCTGTGAGTTAGGGGTATTATACATGGAATTGCCCCTGTGACACCCTGATGTGAGTTCTAGGGGTATTATACATGGAATTGCCCCTGTGACACCCTGCTGTGAGTTCTAGGGGTATTATACATGGAATTGCCCCTGTGACACCCTGATGTGAGTTCTAGGGGTATTATACATGGAATTGCCCCTGTGACACCCTGCTGTGAGTTAGGGGTATTATACATGGAATTGCCCCTGTGACACCCTGCTGTGAGTTCTAGGGGTATTATACATGGAATTGCCCCTGTGACACCCTGCTGTGAGTTCTAGGGGTATTATACATGGAATTGCCCCTGTGACACCCTGATGTGAGTTCTAGGGGTATTATACATGGAATTGCCCCTGTGACACCCTGCTGTGAGTTCTAGGGGTATTATACATGGAATTGCCCCTGTGACACCCTGCTGTGAGTTAGGGGTATTATACATGGAATTGCCCCTGTGATACCCTGCTGTGAGTTCTAGGGGTATTATACATGGAATTGCCCCTGTGACACCCTGCTGTGAGTTAGGGGTATTATACATGGAATTGCCCCTGTGACACCCTGCTGTGAGTTCTAGGGGTATTATACATGGAATTGCCCCTGTGACACCCTGCTGTGAGTTCTAGGGGTATTATACATGGAATTGCCCCTGTGACACCCGGGTTTATACATGGAATGCCCCTGTGACACCTGCTGTGAGTTCTAGGGGTATTATACATGGAACTGCCCCTGTGACACCCTGCTGTGAGTTCTAGGGGTATTATACATGGAATTGCCCCTGTGACACCCTGCTGTGAGTTAGGGGTATTATACATGGAATTGCCCCTGTGACACCCTGCTGTGAGTTCTAGGGGTATTATACATGGAACTGCCCCTGTGACACCCTGCTGTGAGTTCTAGGGGTATTATACATGGAATTGCCCCTGTGACACCCTGCTGTGAGTTCTAGGGGTATTATACATGGAATTGCCCCTGTGCCACCCTGCTGTGAGTTCTAGGGGTATTATACATGGAATTGCCCCTGTGCCACCCTGCTGTGAGTTCTAGGGGTATTATATAGTACATCGAATTGCCACTGTGCCATCCTGTGATTAGGGTTGCCACCTTTTCCCAAAAAAAATTCCGGCTGGTGGGGGCGGGTACAAAAAGGGGTGTGGTGTGACGTCAAAGGGGGTGGGGTTATGCCACAAAGAGGCAGGGCCACAGTGCAGCCAGGACAAGAACCGAAGGACAAGGTAAGTTTTACAAGGAATTGGGGGCTGGCTAAAGGGGGTCTTTTTAAAGGTATTGCAAATTTACCGACATCTACATTGCTGGTAAATTTGTAATACTGGCGCCGGCCTTGGCAGGTGTTTTACCGGCCGGGTGGCAACCCTACCTGTGATGCTGCCTCTCTCCTGCTCTACACTTAAAACATCAGCGTTGGAATGGGTCCAAGAGGGCAGTATCGCTAGTGCAATTAGCACTCTCTGCAGTAGTGAAACCGAATTTCCAAGTTAAAGTTACAAGAGGCGGCTTTTTGCCACCCCTTCTAAGTGGCTACTCACTGCCGCCTGAGCTAAAGGTTCTCACCGTGTCTCATAACAGGAGTGGCCCTGCCTGGCTGTTAGTGTTACCCCCAGACAGGACCATGTGGATGCACAGGATTTAGCATTGTTCTATCCAGATCTATCATTCATGAGACATCTCTTCAATGAAAACATTCATGTAGCTGAGAGGGCCCACAGCCGGGGATCTTATCAGGATTGGGGGCGAGTATTCTTTAATGTTATTCCCATAATAGTAAATAATCATAAATACCTGCTGGCTACATCTGCCATGGGACTTAATGGCAGGTGGTGTTTGATAATAAATACGCAGGTTTGTCAATTTTCATGTGGGCAACCTCACTGACAAATAATATAATTGTGCACTGGGCACAGCATATAATATAACCAAGCAGAGTAGGGGGTTATTACATAGTTATATAGTTACATAGTTAATTTGGGTTGAAAAAAAGACCATCAAGTCCAACCCCTCCAAATGAAAACCCAGCCCCATACACACACCCCTCCCTACTGTCACATAAATGATATTTACCCATATCTATACTAACTATAGAGTTTAGTATCACAATAGCCTTTGTATTATGTCTGTCCAAGAAATCATCCAAGTCCCTCTTATAGTCATTAACTCAGCGCCGATTCTAATGAAGATGCCGCCTGAGGCGGCTCCTTAAATGCCGCCCCTCCCCTCGCAGAAACACTAGTGCGGAGAGCGCAACTGCGCTCTCTCGCACTAGTAAAGCTGAATTTCCGGTTTCAAAACCGGAAATTCGGCTCTTTAAAGTGACAGGAGCGGCTTTTTGCCGCCCCTGGAAACTCATCTGGCGCTGCCGCCTGAGGCGAGCGCCTCAGCTCGCCTCATTGGCGGAGCGCACCTGCATTAACTGAATCATCACCCGGCAGTGCATTCCCCAACCTCACTGTCCTCACTGTGATGAACCCCCTACTCTGTTCCTTTAAATGAAACTTCTTTTCCTCTAGTCTAAATTAATGTAGAGTTTTTATGGGGGCAAAAACCTCAACATTTTAGAGAAAAAAATCCCTAAAGTTTCTCAAGAATTATTATACCCTGAAACTCATTGTTTAACAGCAGTCCTGCCCTGCTTTATGGCAGCTGAGATTCTAGCTATCTGTATAACAGAACATTCTGTCCCAGTGGCTGCACAGATCCTATCTGATCCCCATTGTAAGCAGCAGTCCTGTCCAGCTTTATGGCAGCTGAGATTCTAGCTATCTGTATAACAGAACATTCTGTCCCAGTGGCTGCACAGATCCTATCTGATCCCCATTGTAAGCAGCAGTCCTGTCCTGCTTTATGGCAGCTGAGATTCTAGCTATCTGTATAACAGAACATTCTGTCCCAGTGGCTGCACAGATCCTATCTGATCCCCATTGTAAGCAGCAGTCCTGTCCTGCTTTATGGCAGCTGAGATTCTAGCTATCTGTATAACAGAACATTCTGTCCCAGTGGCTGCACAGATCCTATCTGATCCCCATTGTAAGCAGCAGTCCTGTCCTGCTTTATGGCAGCTGAGATTCTAGCTATCTGTATAACAGATCATTCTGTCCCAGTGGCTGCACAGATCCTATCCTAATTCTTTCAAATTCCATAAAGAAACAGAAAACTGTCCTGCACTATTCAAGTCTCTGTTAAAACAAATACATTGGATTATCAAGCAATGAGTTGTTTTTGGGGAGTGCACACCCATAATTATACACTTACGAGTATTACAAACTTGAGATACATTTAGACTTCGCCCTGTGAAGAGTCACAAGACTGTACCCTTAATTTACTTTCCAATTTCTGCCTCCACCTCAGAGACCCCAGTGCATCACTTAAAGAGGCCGACAATAAATCTCTTCCACCCACAGCTCCTGTGAAATATGACAAGAACGTGTGAAAGCTGAAAGTCAAAATGTGCCGTGTTTGCCAGACAAATGCTTTTGAAGGGGCGACTGTTGAACACGAGGAAGAGGAATGGTTATTTTACATGCCAAGCAAAGTCACCGTGTGACGGCTACAATGAAAAACAGGTGAATCATTTGGGGCTGTTTGAGTGGAAAGCTCTGACAAGCACCTATTATATTCTGGCGGATACGTTGGGCAAGTGTTTTTTTATGTTTTCTGTGACTTTCAATCCACAAAAGGAATAATTTATACAGGCCAACCACTAAAATAAGAAAACACATGCCAAGGCTTCAAATAAAAATCTATTTTTCACTGATACCTTTCCTTCTTTTATTTGGAGTTACTTGTGTTTAAAGGAACAGTAATACCAAAAAGTGAAAGTGTTTTAAAGTAATGAAAATATCATGTAGTGTTGCCTGGCACTGATAAAACTGATCTGCTTGCTTCACAAACTCTACTATAGTTTATATAAGCAAGCTGGCTAGACATATTGTCAGTTTCCCAGGTGCCTTCAGTCACGTGATTGTGCTCTGATAAACTTCAGTCACTGTTTACTGCTGTACTGCAAGTTGGAGTGATACCACCTTCTCCCCCCCAGCAGCAGACCAATGGGAAGGTAACCAGATAACAGCTGCCTGGTAGATATAAGAACAGCTCTCAATCGGTGGCCTAACTATAGAGGAAGTGGGCCCGGGTAACAGGGGGCCCGCACTGTGGGGTCTGCTTCCGCCATAGCTAATAAAAAAAACCTCCTCCCTAGCTGCTCTCTTACCAGCAAGGAAGGGTGAAGCAAGCCAGCCGGGAGTGGGCAGAGTCATGCGGGGCATGGGCGGAGTCAGGCAGGACATGGGCGGAGTCAGCTGGGACATGGGTGGGCGGGAGGATGGAGATTGGAGTGCGCTAGGCCCCTCTGCAGATTTTTTTGCAGGGGGGCCCTGCACACCACTGCACTCAATAGTAAAATCCAAGTCCCACTGAGACACATTCAGTTACATTGAGTAGGAGAAACAACAGCCTGCCAGAAAGCAGTTCCATCCTAAAGTGCTGGCTCTTTCTGAAAGCGCAGAGGAGAGCCACATACTCTATTACTTTGGGTCGTGCTTTGTAACCATTCCGCACACAGCACAACCCCTGCTTCTCTTCCTCTTGTGGTAACATTAGAAACCGCTGCACAAACAGTTGGCACAACTTTCAATTACACATCCAGCAATTTGTTAAAGTGCCAAACCCTAGGCGAACAATAATCACTGGGTAAAATAAACTGCTGGTGCATTAAAGGAAAACTATAACCTAAAACAACATTTTTTCTGCCTAATGAAACAATATTTCATCCGCTTACCTCCCAACATTTTTGAAGTAGAAAGAGGGACAAAAAAAGATTTGCCGTAGATTGCGGCAAATTTGTTTGGACCAGGCCCATTTTTGTGGCCACCCCCTAATTCCCATGTTCATTTTATAAAATTTGACAGGTTATGAAAGTTTGAACACATTTTTGTGGTTTTTATGTGTTATTACAGTTTTGCTAATGAAGGGGAATTTCCCTTTCAGCTGCAAGTCACAGTTTCCCCAAGGGACCTGCTTATCTTAAATAGTTACAATTGTGTCTTTGTTTATCTTAAATTGTTACAAATGTATCTAAATATCAATTGTGGTGCCAAAAGCCAATTAAGTTTTAGAAACTTTGTATCTTTTTCTGGCTGCTCAGTGCAGAAGATCAAAGGTAAAGTCTGGACATTTCATTGACAAAACCGGGACTGCGGGCTGAGCTGTCAAAACCGTGACTGTCCCGCGAAATACGGGACAGTCTGGAGGTATTCATCCAGAACAGCTACATAGTATACAGTCATGTTCACTGGTTTTATAGATGTGTAAATGCTAATGCTATTGAAGGAAGCCTCTGTCTGTCCCTTTCTGCACTGCTAGTTCTGATTTTTGAAACAATGTAGCAGAATTAATTTCTCCCCCACGTAGGGATGCACCGAATCCACTTTTTCGGATGCGGCCGAACTCCCGAATCCTCTGCGAAAGATTCGGCCGAATACCGAACCGAACCGAAGGGGAAAACATTTTTTACTTCCTTGTTTTCTGACAAAAAGTCACGCAATTTCCTTCCCTGCCCCCAATTTGCATATTCCTCATTTGCATATGCAAATTAGGATTCGGATTCGGATTCGGTTCGGCTGGCCAGAAGGATTCAGCCGAATCCGAATCCTGCTGAAAAGGCCGAATCCTGGCCGAATCCCGAACTGAATCCTGGATTCGGTGCATCCCCAAGATTGTTAGTCTTCTGGCTTCCTCGCCATTGTTTCATGAGTCAGAACCAGCAGTGAAACGAGCACAAACAGCTTTACAAAGGTAGATTGGAAGATGCTGGAGAACTGTATATTTAGTCTGAACCCACAAGTGAGTCTTATGCAATTAGAAACATTCAGATAATAAATGGAAGGTTTCTCGGCTGCACATATATTAGAATTTACAAGGCCGCAAATGGCACTAAAACATTATGGGCAGAAAATGCGACGTGCTCTTCTATTAAATATGTATTTGCAACTTGTTTTTTTTCTTGAGGAATTTCAATAAAATTGCAGCCAGAGGAGGGTTAGACTTTATATTTTATACATGATAAACCCCCAGGGAGCTGCGCAAAGTGGCAGAAAAGAGGGGGGGGGCTCAGTTTACAGAAGCTTTTCCCACAGAGCGAGTTCTACTTATACCCGAGAATAAAATATCAATTTTAATAAATATGTTGGGTTTTTTTCCACCCCTTCATATCAGCACAACATTAAATGACACAGTTCCATTTACCATTAGCAGCCAGTGTCATACAAAAGAGCTCACCCAACACTTAAAGGAAAAACATAACCTGTTGATAGGCCAGCTTTGTATGTCTGTATATATATATATATATATATATATATATATATGTACAGGGAGTAGAGCTTATTCTATATTCTCCGTATACACAGGGGTAGGAACTGCCATATTGTTTCCCTTAGACAGTACAGTATGAGGTTACTTTACATGTACCCAGAACATTCCTTCTCTGCTGAGGCAACGAATATGGTAGTTCATACTAAGAAGAATGTATAGAAATGTTCAGCAAACATTGTAAGTAATGCCATTGTTTTTAATGCCATTGAATGTTAAAACTTATTAGATTTTTTTTGCTAAAATTTGCTAAGGGGAAATTGTAGTTTTATTGTAACTTAAACTTAGAGCAAACTTAAGGGCTGTTCCTGCTGAATTGTGCTTAGTACAGGGGATACCTATGCTGCCATAGTTTTATGGGATCTCTCTGTACAGACTATGAGCAAACTTAGGGGCTGTTCCTGCTGAATTGTGCTTAGTACAGGGAATACCTATGCTGCCATAGTTTTATGGGATCTCTCTGTACAGACTATGAGCAAACTTAGGGACTGTTCCTGCTGAATTGTGCTTAGTACAGGGGAATACCTATGCTGCCATAGTTTTATGGGATCTCTCTGTACAGACTATGAGCAAACTTAGGGACTGTTCCTGCTGAATTGTGCTTAGTACAGGGAATACCTATGCTGCCATAGTTTTATGGGATCTCTCTGTACAGACTATGAGCAAACTTAGGGACTGTTCCTGCTGAATTGTGCTTAGTACAGGGGAATACCTATGCTGCCATAGTTTTATGGGATCTCTCTGTACAGACTATGAGCAAACTTAGGGGACTGTTCCTGCTGAATTGTGCTTAGTACAGGGAATACCTATGCTGCCATAGTTTTATGGGATCTCTCTGTACAGACTATGAGCAAACTTAGGGACTGTTCCTGCTGAATTGTGCTTAGTACAGGGGAATACCTATGCTGCCATAGTTTTATGGGATCTCTCTGTACAGACTATGAGCAAACTTAGGGGCTGTTCCTGCTGAATTGTGCTTAGTACAGGGAATACCTATGCTGCCATAGTTTTATGGGATCTCTCTGTACAGACTATGAGCAAACTTAGGGGCTGTTCCTGCTGAATTGTGCTTAGTACAGGAAATACCTATGCTGCCATAGTTTTATGGGATCTCTCTGTGCAGACTATGAGCAAACTTAGGGGGCTGTTCCTGCTGAATTGTGCTTAGTACAGGGGAATATCTATGCTGCCATAGTTTTATGGGATCTCTCTGTACAGACTATGAGCAAACTTAGGGGCTGTTCCTGCTGAATTGGGCTTGTTGTAGTATTATGTTGTCGTATTATGTTGTAGTATTAAGTTGTAGTATTATGTTGTAGTATTATGTTGTAGTATTAAGTTGTAGTCCTATGTTGTAGTCTTATGTTGTAGTCCTATGTTGCAGTCTTATGTTGTAGTATTCTGTTATAGTATTATGTTGTAGTATTAAGTTGTAGTGTTATGTTGTAGTATTATGTTGTAGTATTAAGTTGTAGTCCTATGTTGTAGTCTTATTTTGTAGTCCTATGTTGCAGTCTTATGTTGTAGTATTATGTTATAGTATTATGTTGTAGTATTAAGTTGTAGTGTTATGTTGTAGTATTATGTTGTAGTATTATGTTGTAGTATTAAGTTGTAGTCCTATGTTGTAGTCTTATGTTGTAGTGTTCTGTTGTAGTATTATGTTGTAGTGTTCTGTTGTAGTATTATGTTGTAGTATTAAGTTGTAGTCTTCTGTTGTAGTATTATGTTGTAGTATTATTATGTTGTAGTATTATGTTGTAGTATTATGTTGTAGTATTATTATGTTGTAGTATTATTATGTTGTAGTATTATGTTGTAGTCTTATGTTGTAGTATTATTATGTTGTAGTATTATTATGTTGTAGTATTATGTTGTAGTATTATTATGTTGTAGTATTATTATGTTGTAGTATTATTATGTTGTAGTATTATGTTGTAGTATTATGTTCCGCCGCGTGCCGATAGGATTGTGTATCTTGGCTCCACTGTGTGACCTGTGATTACTTATGATTTATGGAAAAGCTGGAATTAATACAGAGCCTATTATTGGCTCTCAGCAGCAGTTTAAACACAGACGACTTGTTGGAAGAGTCGCTGCTTCGGTGGCGAGCTGCCGAATTCTCTACAAATATCCCTTAATGTTCTTTTTATTTTGAAAGGAGCTGCTGCTTCCCGGTTCTGCATGGAGTTGGAGAGCACAGCCAGGTTTTTTGCATCATCCCAGCTCTGTAGCCAACCAGGATCAGCGATATAACTGTACAGGCTGGATTTCAGCCAATCAGAGTGCAAATGCCGGTCACCTTTTTAGGATTAACCCTTTTGGTCAGCAGTTGTGCAGAAACAAGGGCAGATGTTCAGTGGAAAATATTTCCTTCAATCTACCTTCATTTTTTTTTTTTACTTTTTATTTAAAGGAGAAGTAAACCCTAAAAAATATTATTGCTAAAAATGGCATATTTTATATATTGAACTTATTGCACAAAGCTAAAGTTTCAGCTTGTCAATAGCAGCAATGATCCAGGACTTCAAACTTGTCACAGGGGGTCACCATCTTGGAAAGTGTCTGTGACACTCACATGCTCAGTGGGCTCTGATTGGCTGTTGAGAAGCTAAGCTTAGGGCTCGTCACTAATTATCCAGCAGAAAATGAGCTTCCCTGGCTGTAATATAAGCTGATGCTACAGGTTTGCTGATTATTAAATTCTGATGCTAATTGCACTGGTTTCTGTGCTGCCATGTAGTAATTATGTGTATTAATTACTAATCAGCCTTATATTGTGACATTTCTATTCTATGTGTACTGTATATTGTGAGTGTGACACAGATCTTTACTGCTAAAGGGCTGTGGTTGCCTTTGGCTGGTACAGAAACCCAAAACATATGTACATTATTTCTAGCTACTTCTTTAGTTAGGCTTTGGTTCTCCTTTAAAGGGTTGTTAACCTTCCAAACACTTTTTTCAGTTCAATTGTTTTCATAAACTTTTTTCAATCACTTTGCATTTTTAATTTTTATTACAGTTTCTTCAAAATCTAATGTCCCTGTCTCTAGTGTTTGTCATCTCAGTAATTCTGGCACAGACTTTAAACTGTTACAATTTTGCCACATTTAGTTGATACATTTCTCACCCGGAATATCAGCAACTATTGTATCAATTCTAACAGCTGCCTGTAATGAAATTCAGGGATTGTGCTCAGCAGGGACATCTCTTAAATGTATTAATTTAGAACAGTTTACAGGGTCGGCGACCCCATCCCCATCCCAGAGCTGCTTTAGAAGCTAAAAATTAGACTTTACACTTCAATATTAGAAAAAAAACAGTCACACACAGAAAACAGCGAGAAACTGAAAAAAAAAGTCTTTATTTCTGGGGAACAATATAAAAAAAATTGAACTGAAAAAAGTGTTGGAAGGTGAACAACCCCTTTAACATTTTGACAGCCAAATATTAAGTCCACTTTGTTTGTTGCATATTGTATTATTAAAAGAGAGTTACATTTTCTTTCATTCATTCATCAATTTTATATTTTGTGTAGTATATAAGAAATGAAGGGAAAACAAGGGGAAAGATAGTTAAGAGGAAAAGTAGGAAGGGGGGGTATACATTCATGATCAATATAATTCTTATAATACACAAAAGCCATGAATATCTTGTAAATGATATCCTTATAAACCGTGACTAGTGATGTCATCAGTTATAAACGGTGAGTAGTGATGTCATTTTTGTCACATGACTCACTAAAACTTGTGTATTATAATAAATAAAATACCCCCTGTTGGAAAATATGAGGATATTAGAAGTAACCTCTGAGTTCTATGACCTGTATAGTCCTCGATGACTTATAATATCCTTATATTTTACAATAGGGGGTAACTTTATTCACTATATAAACAATGTGACTGTCGGGGTTAGTGTCCCAGGTTAGTGATCGTGGCTTTATCTTGTATTTAATGGTATATCTCCTATTTGCTTTGGGTGGTCTTGGGTCTCGCAGCAGATTACCCACGGGGTCCAGACTGCGTTGTGTTTGTCCATTTCGCGGTGTATCATTGCCGCTCTACCTTCATTATTCCCCTTTTCAAAATGACCAAAACATTTTATGACTGTGAAAACGTCTCAGTCCTCCTGTGCCCGTTCCTAATGTTATTTAATGGAAGGTCCCCCGGCTAATGGTCTTGGAGTGGTGACAAATGGTGCACGAACAGCAAATGGTGCAAGAACACAGAGTGGACCCCCTGTTGTCGAGGTGCTTTCTATTCTGCCCCAAACTCATACTGTTGTGGGAACTGTAGTTCTAAACTGCCAGGGAAATAGATTCTTGAGTTTTTTTTTCATTCATCGGGTCAATTGAGGTCTCTTTATACCTGGTCCTGTTCTGCATTCACATCAGGAGAGCTCAGTCTTGGCAGGTGGGCCCCCGAGCAGCGGAAAGGCAGCATGTAGCCCTTAACTCAATGAGGAAACCATGGGAGGCCTGGAAATTAGCAGTCTGGGCCCTTCCCTTTGGCTCTCAGCACTGGCACTGGCCTCAACCATTTGCCCGCTACCTCTGCCAACTGTATGAGACTCGGGCTGGGTGCCATCCATTGCAACATTACTAGAACTCTCAGAGCATTGGCTTCCTACACAACAGGGGGGCTCCTTCGTAGCAGGGAAGGTTCACTGGAGCTAAACCCCTGATATTGTCCCTTCCCCAATCACTTGGCTTCTGTTCTCTCCTCCACAAATAAACATGAATAGTTGTGAGATTTACAGTAGCTTGCCCAGAGATACCAGTCACAGGCCACAGACTCAGGCACTCATCGCTGAGTCCTTTGAAGCTTAGATAGCCGTGCTTGTGAGACATAACACAGAGCTGATTAGGGGGAGGCTGGCAGGGGCTCCAAGCCCTACAGAGTGGCACTTACATGCCCAGAGGAATACACATTTATTTTGGAAGAGACTGTGGGATAGTGGGGCTCATTTATAAACACTGGGCAAATTTGCACCTGGGCAGTAACCAATAGAAACCAATCAGTCATTAACTTTTTTCAGCCAGTTGCAGGTTGAGCAGTGAAAGCAATCATCTGATTGGCTGCCATGGGTTACTGCCCAGGTGCAAATTTACCCAATGTTTATAAATGAGCCACAGTATGTACAGTAAGGCAAGGGGGTGTCGGAAGGGGCTATAACTGTAAAAAATAGTGTGTACAGTAGGGAAGCACCGAATCCACTATTTTGGATTCGGCCGAATCCTTTGTGAAAGACTAGGCCGAATACTGAACTGAATCCGAATTTGCATGTGCAAATTAGGGTCTGGATAGGAAAAAGTGGAAAAAATTATTTACTTGTTTTGTGACGAAAAGTCACGTCCAATCCCTCCCTGTCCCTAATTTGCATATTCAAAATAGGATTCAGATTCAGTCCGGCCAGGCACCAGGATCCGGCCGAATCCGAACCCTGCTGAAAAAGGCAGAATCCTGGCTGAATCCCGAACCAAATCCTGGATTGGGTGCATCCCTAGTGTACAGTAAGGAAAGATGGGTCCAGGGGCAAATTTGCAACTGCCACCACCAAGGACAATGCTGAAAGCAGGAACTGTGACCCCTTCCAATACCAATTCATTGTTATGCCCCTCTGTCTGTAACAAAGAGACGGTGCTCTGGTTGAATATCCTTTTGGCTGAGATCAAGTGTAGTACAAGGCCTTTTAGCTAGATACCCCTTCTTATGTTCCTATGTGAGAAGGAGAAACACTTGGCCTTCTGGCCGGCTGAGATCACATACATGTGATCCTCTGGTGAAGGCCGGGAAGTGGAAGCTTCATAAAAGCAAACCCAAATGGGAGGGGTCTTGTATAATACACATGCCCAGGTCTTGGTCTTGTATAATACACTTGCTTCACTTCCCACATGCCGGCTGCTTGGCTAGGGGGGAATTCTTCTTTCTTCTCCTTTCCGCTTCTTTCTTTTTTCTGGCTGCCAGCCAGAGCCTTACCAAGGCAATCAATAACATTGCACCGTTCACTCCAGCACCTTTTTCGTGTTTGGTTTCAGCACCCTGGATGGATGTCATAGTCCCTTTGGCTGGACCCCAGGCAATAACACGCCCTGGGGGAAGATTCGGCAGAACCTAGGGTAGACAGGACTCCCCCTAGCTTCAGTGAAGTTGGACCCACCCGCTCTTGCTGTCCTTCAGCCTGGGACACTTGGGCAATGGAGCCCATGCCTTCGGGTAGGACTCGGAAAGGATGATTCAATATCATCTCTGCCAGCTTCAGAGTGCTGACTAATCCCTGTGTTGCCACTATACACCATGCGCCACCTTCATACCCAATGCAAATCACACACAGACGAGCTGACCCGTTTGTAGGCTGTGTCTGTGAGAACCAAAGCCCGGACACTGGCAGCCATTGTTCCCTGAATAAAGAGCATTGTGTGAAGTGCTCCTCAGCTTCGTTCCTTAAAGGAGAACTAAAGCTGAACTAAAGAAGTAGCTAGACTTGTACATTATATTTTGTGCTTCTGTACCTTTAGCAGTAAAGATCTGTGTCTCCAAAGATGCCCCAGTAGCTCCCCATCTTCTTTTCTGCTGATGCACTGCACATGCTCTGTGCTGCTGTCACTTACTGAGCTTAGGGAGCCACTCACAATATACAGTACACATAGAATAGAAATGTCACAATATAAGGCTGATTAGTAATTAATACACATAATTACTACATGGCAGCACAGAAACCAGTGCAATTAGCATCAGAATTGAATAATCAGCAAACCTGTAGCATCAGCTTATATTACAGCCAGGGAAGCTCATTTTCTGTTGGATAATTAGTGACGAGCCCTAAGCTTAGCTTCTCAACAGCCAATCAGAGCCCACTGAGCATGTGAGTGTCACAGACACTTTCCAAGATGGTGACCCCCTGTGACAAGTTTGAAGTCCTGGATCATTGCTGCTATTGACAAGCTCAAACTTTAGCCTCGTGCAATAAGTTCACTATAGAAAATAGGCCATTTTTAGCCACATTCATTTTTAGGGTTTACTTCACCTTTAATAGTGTGAACATGAATGTGCCGGGAGCAGGCAGAACACCCACTGCTGTAAGAGATCAGATACCCTTTCCCCTAATATCATCTGAGTAAGGGAAGACTGATAGGAATCTTATTCAATGTGGATAATAAAAAGACAACTGTTACTCTGTTGGGTCCCAGGAACTGGAGCAGTCGTGTGTCAGATTTGTTGATGACGCAGCAGAACATTGCTCTTATGTTGGCCACAACAAACTGTACGATTGCACGCTATGTGTGTATAATCACAATAACAAGAAGTAAGGTGTATTCCTTCCCATCACTGACGACCTTACAGTCCCACAATCAGCCCACATGACTCAAACCCACATCTACGTACAGGAAGGACAGCATTACCTTTATGAACTATAACACGCAAACCCATAAACAAGTACGGAAACCCATAAACAACACACACGCTACAATAACTCCCACAAGCAGGCCTGCTAGGAGCTCCATTGAAACAACTGGGGCACCAGAGCTGCAGATCGGAAACAGTGTGAGACCATAGCTATAAGCCATTTGTTGACCTGGAAGAATTAAAGGGGAAGTAAAGTCTAAAATAGAATAAGGCTAGAAATGCTATATTTTGTATACTAAACATAAACATGAACTTACTGCACCACAAGCCTAATCAAACGAATGATTTATGCTTTCAAAGTTGGCCACAGGGGGTCACCATCTTGTAACTTTGTTATACATCTTTGCAAGACCAAGATTGTGCACATGCTCAGTGTAGTCTGGGCTGCTTAGGGATCGTCATAAATGATCAAAACAGCACAAGTCAAATAATATCTGCCAGAAGCCGATACACAAGACTGATTAATAATCAGAATATACAGACTGCACTGGCTCCTGTGTTGTCATGTAATCTAATGTGGATTTTATAGTTTTTGTATTGTTTAATACAAACTTTCTCCAACTCTGCAGAACCAGTGGCTGCAGCAAAATAATCCTCCAAATAGAATCCCAGTTTATCTGTTTAAATCTGGCTCCATGATCTTTGTCCCTGCAGCTGGAGTTGGAAAAAGTAAAGGGGATGTAAAGGCAAAAATAAAATCCAATACAAATCTCTACACAGTCGCCAACTGCTCTACAGGGAAACAAACAAAGCTGCTTGAGTTCTGCATGGCTGGGAAGTAAGGCGGGGGCTCCCCCTGCTGTTCATAAGTATGATTGTTTCCCTGCAGAGCAGTTAGGGACCGTCTGACAATTCCTATCCACAGCAGTAAATGAAGGGAGTATTTCACTGCATACAGTCAGGTACACATTTTTTAATTAAAGTATATTGGAGATAGTTTTCTTTTTCATTAAAGAAAGTAAAAACGGGATTTAATTTTTTTGCCTTTACATGCCCTTGAACTTGAAGTTCCCCACCATCTATATCCAAACTACATCTCCCAGCAGCCTCTGTGCAGGAACATAAGTGGCATGCCAGGGTTTATTTTGGATCAATTCAGGTGCCTCCGGGTACAGACTTAGCCCTAAGAATAAGGTTGTTCGTACACAGTCCTTATTTCCACCTTGTGCTTGCTGCATTTGTGATCTGTGTTTTACCTTTGCCTTTAAATAAACAACATAGGAACCCACAAGAATATAACCTCCCATGATATAAAGTTGAATCCCCTCCACCCTTAACTGTTTAAAGGAGTTTGTTCACCCTTGAGTTAACTTTGAGTATGACGTAGATTGGTTTTCATTTTTCATTATTTGTGTTTTTGGAGTTATTTAGCTTTTTATTCAGCAGCTCTCCAGTTTGCAATTCCATCACCTAATTGCTAGGGTTCAAATTACCCCAGCAACCATGTGCTGATTTGAATAAGTAACTGGAATATGAATAGGAGATTGTCAAAATAATAAGATGAGCAATAAAAATAAATGTGTAGCCTTTACAAAGCATTTATTTTTGAGATGGGGTCAGTGACCCCATTAGAAAGATGGAAAGAGCCAGAGAAAGAAGGCAAATAATTCACAAACCATAAAAAATAAATAATAAAGATCAGTTTAAACATTGCTTAGAATTGGTCATTCTATAACATACTAAAAGTTAAGGTGAACCACCCCTTTACCTAGAGAATAAGCTGATATCAGGAAAGGACCTAGCACACAGTAGTAGCATAACTAGTTGTAACTGCGCCCTATAGCAATATCATTTTATGCCCCCTCTAAACTTTGAAAATAATAAACTTTTTCTATACCTGCATATTGACTGGGCCTCCTACATCTCCCGGGCTCCCCCCAGTCATGACAAGGTTGCTCTTTAGTTTCACCCCTGATGACTATATGGTGCCATTAGAATAAACTTGCTCAGTGTAGGAACAGATGCAGAGGTGGCATGGGAAGGGCACCACCCACCCAGAAAGTTTCAAGCCCTCTGGCCAAAAATGAGGTTATTAAGCCAAAAGCAAATACATTTTTTCTGTGCAGAGATGGAGAGGAGCCAGGACAGGCCCAGCTGTGGCTTCTTACAAACACATTTTTATGGTCCTGACGCTGTGAGCAGTGCACTTGGAGAGCGTTCACCTTGTACACAAAACACCAGCTCTCCGGCACTGCTTCTCGGTAATAAAATAATCCTGTTTGGCAGCAACAGCAGCTCCTGAGAGCAGAGGCAAAGCAAACAGTGTAGAAAACTGGAGCTGGCCATACAGTCTGTGCCGTCCCTAATTTAATCCTTCCTGCACTGCTCAACTGCACTGGCATCACCGACTACAACCTGCTGCACAAACACCGGCTCTAGGCAGGCTCCAAAACAGGACTTGGCCCTTCAACATATAATGTACAAATGTCAAATGTAGCTCATTTACTCTAAAAGGTGGACTTCTTCTTTTGCTTTATAAAAGGTCCGGTACCCTCAATCTCTAAACAGCCTTTGAAGTATATCTGTAGAAATAAGTCAAATCAACTGGACTGTGTTTTTCTTGAAGATGTTTCACCAGTCATCCAACTGGCTTTCTCAATTCAAAATAACTCAAAAATTATTCTGAATTGAGAAAGCCAGTTGGATGACTGGTGAAACGTCTTCAAGAAAAACACAGCGAGTCCAGTTGATTTGACTTATTTCTACAGATATACCATGACCTGGATGAAGAGAATCTTCAAAAACAGTCTTAGAAGTGTCTCATTGTACAATATTATTGCCTTGCAAACAGGTCTGATACTTTCACTCTGCACTGGGACCTTTAATTCACAAACAGGCCTAGTTTCTACATTCCATGTTCCTTATCCCTTCCTCCTACTGACCAGCCAGTTATCCCATCCTCCTGTTCCTTATCCCTCCCTCCTTCCTCTTCCCCTCCCTCCTTCCTCTTCCCCTCCATCCTGCCCTTATCCCTACCTCCTACTCTCCAGCCAGTTACCCCATCCTCCTGCTCCTTATCCCTCCCTTCTTCCTCTTCCCCTCCCTCCTATCCTCCCTCTTGCCCCTTATCCCTTCCTTCTTCCTCTTCCCCTCCCTCTTCCCCTCCACCTCCCAACATTTTGGAAATAGAAAGAGGGGAAAAAAAGATTTTTCGACATTTCTGACCACACCCATTTTTGTTCACACACACCCTAATTACCATAAAGGTGTAACTATATTCACACCAGATCAATTGTAAACAATCATTAAGTCCAATGCAAGGAAAACCCCCAACTGAGCAACAACAAATGCTAAACAAAAGCTCAATAATACAAGAGCTCAATAATACAAGATCACAAAGAATTTTAAGACTACTTTATACAGTACATCTTGTTTCTAGGCAGACAGGCCCATGAAGATTAGCACCAAACCCCCATGATGCCATATTGTTCTTATAATTAGTTCAGACTCATTGGGTTGTACCAAAATAACTGCAGAGCCAACCAACCAGATGTCTGATTTTGTTTGTATTCTAACAGAGGTAGGTCAGTAAATTCCAACTGTTGCTGGTTGGTATGGGTTACTGAACCAAATTTGCATATGTTTTGGCATAAACTGTTGTCTAATATTGCCATATTGTGCCCAGCCCCAGTGCACTGCTACCAGGAGGCACTAGATTTACAGGCTTTGGTCCGACCATGATGATGGCTCTTACCTTGCTTCTTCTTCTTCAGCTGTTGGATCTGGTCCATTCTCTTTATCAAGATCTTGCATTTGTCCGGTTTCACACTCAGACTGTCTATATCCCCAATATTTGCCGACAGCAGCTCGGCAAGCTCCTCCAGGTACTTGTTCTCCTGTTCCCGGCGCCGCTTTTCGGTGCTGCACAAAAACAAATAGGGAAACTGCAGGTTGAAAACACCATACCTCTCAGATCCTCCAGTATCAACTACCCAACCACCCTGCCTTCTCCCACCGTAATCATTGCCCTCTTACCCTATAGTGGTGTCAGGCTCATGCTTGGATTGCATTTACTATAAAACTACATTTAATGCTCTTCATTTCCCTAAGTATAAATGCAATTCTAATACTGCAGCTTCTTTCATTTACACCTGCCATACTATACAGAATATCCCACAGTTATAGTCTATCACCTTCATACCATACTAGTTTAGTAAAGAAATGTAAAGAGGCATGGGATAGATATAAATCAATAGTGAGATATCAAATGGTGATATAAATTCTCAAACTTTGTCTATTCTATCTTGCACTGCTGTCTCCAACAAGTCCCACTGTCGCCATCTTGCCCTGCTGGGACCATCTTTGCCTACTTTCTCAATCTTGACCTACTTTCTCCTACTTGTTCTATTGTCCCCACTCTTCTCTTTTGTCTCCATATTGCCCTTTTGTTGTTATTTCTCCCTGCTGTTACCACCTTACCCGTCATCTTACACTACTGTGGCCATCTTGCCTTATTATTATTATTATTTATTTATATAGTGCCAGCATATTTCACAGCGCTGTAAAGTAAATGTGTTTATACAACTAAATCACATTAATTACATACATAGAACATATGGAGTTACATACATCACGACCAATACGAGTCTGTCTCCAACATGCCCTACTATCTTCATCTTGCCCTATTGTCTCCAACCTGCCCTACTATCTTCATATTGCCCTATTGTCTCCAACCTGCCCTACTATCTTCATCTTGCCCTATTGTCTCCAACCTGCCCTACTATCTTCATCTTGCCCTATTGTCTCCAACCTGCTCTACTATCTTCATCTTGCCCTATTGTCTCCAACCTGCCCTACTATCTTCATCTTGCCCTATTGTTTCCAACCTGCCCTACTATCTTCATATTGCCCTATTGTCTCCAACCTGCCCTACTATCTTCATCTTGCCCTATTGTTTCCAACCTGCCCTACTATCTTCATCTTGCCCTATTGTCTCCAACCTGCCCTACTATCTTCATCTTGCCCTATTGTCTCCAAACTGCCCTACTATCTTCATCTTGCCCTATTGTCTCCAACCTGCCCTACTATCTTCATCTTGCCCTATTGTCTCCAACCTGCTCTACTATCTTCATCTTGCCCTATTGTTTCCAACCTGCTCTACTATCTTCACCTTGCCCTATTGTCTTCAACCTGCCCTACTATTTTCATCTTGCCCTATTGTCTCCAACCTGCCATACTATCTTCATCTTGCCCTATTGTCTCCAACCTGCTCTACTATCTTCATCTTGCCCTATTGTCTCCAACCTGCCCTACTATCTTCATCTTGCCATATTGTCTCCAGCCTGCCCTACTATCTTCATATTGCTCTATTGTCTCCAACCTGCCCTACTATCTTCATCTTGCCCTATTGTCTCCAACCTGCCATACTATCTTGATCTTGACCTATTGTCTCCAACCTGCCCTTCTATCTTCATCTTGCCCTATTGTTTCCAACCTGCTCTACTATCTTCACCTTGCCCTATTGTCTCCAACCTGCCCTACTATTTTCATCTTGCCCTATTTTCTCCAACCTGCCCTACTATCTTCATCTTGCCCTATTGTCTTTATCTTTCCCTACTGTCCCACTATATTTTTCTGTTGTCTGGCGTTCCTACCTATAACTGCTGCTCTATAAGTGAAATGCAGCGAGCCCCTATTTGTACCCCCTTCATAAGTCTCTAGTGCAGAAAGCACAGTGCTGTGACCTGCTAACTGTTCTGCAGAACGGCAAGAAAACAATCAGGCAGTTTGTCTCCTCCCTCCATTAAAAGGGAAATTTATGGTCGCAGCAGCCCAGTAAAGTGTGAAGCATTGGGGAGAGGTTCCATGCCCAGGGCAGGGGAGTCTCAGTAGCTCAGTGATTTCCTGGGCTGTAAATCAGACGCTGTGCCGAGGAGGGGCCACTTATTCTGACCTGGGGCTTTAATGAGCTGAGTACGGCAGATCGCAAGTCAGCCTGCTCATTGCTCTGATTTATGCACAGTATCTGCTGCTAGGTTTGGGCTGTTTAGGTATATTATTATTATTATTAACATTTATTTATATAGCGCCAGCATATTTCGCAGCGCTGTAAAGTAAATGTGTTTATACATACATACATTAAATCACATTAATTATGTACATAGAACATATGGAGTTACATACATCACGACCAATACCAGTATAAAAGGTGAGGAAGGCCCTGTGCAAAAGAGCTTACAATCTAAAGGGAAAGGAATAAGGCACAAGGTGTGGGAGTGAGCAAGATCAGAATTAAGTGAGTGAGAGTTGTAGTACTGTATGTGGTATTGCATTGGTAGGCTTCTCTAAAGAAGTGCATTTTAAGAGATTTTTTGAAAGCAGAAAGGCTGGCAGAAAGTCAGACAGACCATGGATGGCTGTATGTATATAGAATACACAAAAGCCATGAATATCCTGTAAATTATATCCTTATAAACGGTGACTTCTGATGTCATCAGTTATAAACGGTGAGTTCTGATGTCATTTCTGTCACATGACTCACTGAAACTTGTGTATTATAATAAATAAAGTACCCCCAGTTGTAAAATATGAGGATATTAGAAGTTACCTCAGAGTTCCATGACCTGTATAACTCGGCCTTCGGCCTCGTGTTTTTATATGGTCATCAAACTTCTCTGTAACTTATAATATCCTTATATTTTACAAGAGGGGGTACTTTATTCACTATATATTAGGGATGTCAAACTTGTAGGCCACTGACTGTTTTTAACTGCAACTCCCAGCAACACCTTTGGCTCTATTCAGCATATAAAAAATGCAGTGTGATTAGTCTTAATATGAAAGCTTAGCAAGGCAAAGAAAGCGATTACAAAACACGTTTTCCTGCATTTTAATAATCACTGGGGGTGCCAAATGTAAGCCCCTGATTCCCCGGGCCAGTGCTCCAGTTAGCAGAAAACTCCACTGACCCGGGTACATTGAGCAACATGGATGGTTTGTTTTCTTCTGGTTCTTCATTCTTCAATGGCCGGCCAGTAGGGTCAAAAAACAACTTTTTGCTTCCAGTTATATGTTTTTTACTGTACTGTGCATGCGCACCCAACGACAAGCTGGCAGAAGATCGTATTTATAAGCACTGGAGGGTAGTGATGTGCGGGCCGACCCAAAATCCATGGGATCCACGAGTCAGGAGGGTTCAGGCAGACTTCTCAACAGAGTTTGTGGGATGTGGACGACGTTCTAGCTTCCCACTTCTGCCTGGATGCATTCCTTTTTATATACTTGTGCCTCATTTGATGGCAGGGTTGCTACCTGACTGTTTTACGGATTTGGAAATCCAGACAGAGCTTTAAAATGAATGGCGTTGCGATCAGCCAATCAACGAACGCCATGCCAAAGTCCCACCCACGATGTCACAGACATGCCCCGACAATGATCCCACCCTCCGTCATCCGCCCGCCCCCTACATCACTGGGACCACCCTTCATGTCACCTAACCTGCCCCCACCCGGTCTGCAACTCCGAGGAAGGTGGCAACCCTATGTGAGGGCAGGCAGGTGGGGTATATAAACAGGAGCATGTAGTGGGTTAGGGCCAGATGAGGGTCCTCTAGGGTCGGATATGGAATGAGCTTTCATCGACTCGCACATCACTACTGGAGTTGGCTAACATTTGGCACCCCCCAGTGAGAATACCTATACTTCTCCTTTAAACCCAAGAAAGACATCCTAGCTATTTAGCTGATTCAGTCAGTTGCATTAAAGGGAATGACCTAAAATGAACTTTCAGTATGTTGTGTACAGTGGAAACTATGCAATCAATGTTTTATAATTAACTGACTAATACACTAGTCTAGATTAATATGGAACACCGCCACTTTGAGTAGTGAAAGGAAAATATAATTCTAAGCAACTTTCAATATACATTAATTAGAAATTGAAGTTATTTGTAAATGTAACCGCAACTGAAAGCAGTTTCTTATATCTGATGTTCTGACAACTTTCTGATTGCTTTGGGTCCATCCCAACATATGGTGAAACATTGGCATTCTTATAGAACAGGGGTCCTCGCAATCTTTTTTACCCATGAGCCATATTCAAATGTAAAAAGAGTTGGGGAGCAACACAAGCATGGAACAAGTTCCCAGGGTGCCAAAAAGGGATATCATTGACTGTCTGTTAGTTTTTTGTGGACTGGCACAGAGAGGAGAGAGGGTGACAAGAGGGAGGGGAGAGCGATGTAGGGAAGGAATGGGGAGAGGAGGGACGGAGAGGAGAGGGAGGGGTGGGTGAGCGACGGAGGGGAGGGAGGGTGACAGGAGGGAGGGGAGAGCGATGGAGGGGAGGAATGGGGAGAGGAGGGAGGGTGGCAGGAAGAAGGGGACAGCAATGGAGGGAAGGGTGACAGGAGGGAGAGCGAAGGAGGGGAGGGACGGAGAGGGGAGGGATGGAGAGGAGAGGGAGGGGGGATCGACAGAGAGGAGGGTGACAAGAGGGAGGAGAGCGATGGAGGGGAGAAATGAGGAGAGGAGGGACAGAGAGGGGAGGGAGGGGTGAGCGACGGAGAGGAGGGAGGGTGACAGAACGGAGGGGAGAGCGATGGAGGGGAGGAATGGGGAAAGGAGGGACGGAGAGGAGAGGGAGGGGTGTGTTAGCGACGGAGAGGAGGGAGGGTGACAGGAAGAAGGGGACAGCAATGGAGGGAGAGCGAAGGAGGGGAGGGACGGAAAGAGGAGGGAGTGGGGGATCGACAGAGAGGAGGGAGGGTGACAAGAGGGAGGGGGAAGCGATGGAGGGGAGGAATGGGGAGAGGAGGGACAGAGAGGGGAGGGAGGGTGACAGGAGGGAGGGGAGAGCGATGGAGGGGAGGGTGACAGGAGGAAGGGTAGAACATTGGAGAGATGGGTGACAGAGGGAAGGAACAGGGGCTGTAGATAGCGATAAGCAGAGGCAGCTGCCCACAGCAAAGTTACAGTGGTATATAACTGGATACTCATTTTTGCTCTGCAGATTTCTATTCTTGAGAAGGAAAGATGGTGTCAGGAACCAGTAAAGAGAACCATAACAGGTCATACACATAAAGTCTAGTTGGAATGAGTAAGTTGCAAAAAGAGAAGAATAAAATCAAATCTAATTCTTAGACTTAATTGTACAATGTAATATTTAGAAGGGACTAACACTCTTGTGATTGCTTTTATATAAAGTACATTGAGCTCATTGTACACCATGTGATTCAGTTCCAAGACACACAACCAAAGAAAAGGACGGGAGAGGTTTAAGCACTGACCTCTGAAAGGTCCTTTGATAAGTTGCTGTGTGCTGACTGCGCTCATTATCAGGCAGGTTCGGGTCGGGGAATTGTATTGAGGCCAGGTACAGGCAAGAGCATTAATGCCGATGGACTTTCAGGCTGCTGAGTTTCAGGCTTTTACTAATTGTCCAGGCAGATTGGCTGCTGAATACACAGGGGATGAGAGGCAGATGCCTTATGTTTCCCGTATCAGTGAAATGAGAAGTGCTGGTGAATTACTGTATCTCCACTAGTGACCCACTTCCACTCACTCACTGCTCATCAGGGACGGAGCTTTATGCAATTCTGATGCCACATTGCTCAGCTTCCAAACCTCAAAGTGCAAGAGATTCGGGACTAGAAATCTGAGGCAGCACTTACCTTCCCTCCAGCCACAGGTAATTTATATCAATGGATATAGGTGGCCTATCAGGACCACTGCACCAGAAAACAGTTTAACAAAGCAGAGGAGATTCAGAAATTATTTCATTTTAAAAAGTTGAATACAGAGCGATTTAGTCAAATGGTTAAGTCTACTGCAGCAGTCCCACCCTGCTTTACGGATACGATTCTAGTTTTCTGTATAACAGAGCATTATGAACCAGTGGTTGCACAGATCCTATCTGATCCCCATTGTAAGCAGCAGTCCTGTCCTGCTTTATGGCAGCTGAGATTCTAGCTATCTGTATAACAGAACATTCTGTCCCAGTGGCTGCACAGATCTTATCTGATCCCCATTGTAAGCAGCAGTCCTGTCCTGCTTTATGGCAGCTGAGATTCTAGCTATCTGTATAACAGAACATTCTGTCCCAGTAGCTTCACAGATCTTATCTGATCCCCATTGTAAGCAGCAGTCCTGTCCTGCTTTATGGCAGCTGAGATTCTAGCTATCTGTATAACAGAACATTCTAAACCAGTGGCTGCACAGATCCTATCTGATCCCCATTGTAAGCAACAGTCCTGTCCTGCTTTATGGCAGCTGAGATTCTAGTAATTGACGTAATTCTGAGCTTTCTGGATAATGGGTTTCCAGATAAGGTACCCCATACCTGTATTTATTTCTCTGTCTTTCAGTATTGTGTGCCCACCACTGCCTAGTTGCTATGGTACATTGGACCCTAGCAACCAGATAACATTTTATTTAAATAGGTTAAAGGGATACTGTCATGGGAAAAAAAAAAAAATTTCATAATGAATCAGTTAATAGTGCTGCTCCAGCAGAATTCTGCACTGAAATCCATTTCTAAAAAGAGCAAACATATTTTTTTATATTCAATTTTGAAATCTGACATGGGGCTAGACATATTGTCAATTTCCCAGCTGCCCCAAGTCATGTGACAATATGTGTAGCCCCATGTCAGATATCAAAATTGAATATAATTAAATCTGTTTGCTCTTTTGAGAAATGGATTTCAGTGCAGAATTCTGCTGGAGTAGCACTATTAACTGATGTGTTTTGAAAAAAACATGTTTTCCGATGACAGGATCCCTTTAATACAAGAGACATGTTACTTGAATTATAGTTCATGGTTGGAGGGTGAAAGGTTTAATACCATAACACATATTGGAACTCATTTATAGACTCTGTGTAATTGAGATGATGAAGACAATGAAAGCATGAATGTCTTTTTGGCTGTTATAGGATATTTTACAAAATGCTCAGTGTTTCATTGATTGCTACAGACAATAGGGGTGGCTTGTCTCTTACCTCTGTGCTGTGTCATATGACAAGGCTTTCCTCTTGCGGTCCTGGCTAGCAGGATCTGCACAACTGTCCCCAAGGCTACTCATGTTGAGCTCTTTCACACCTACAAATAGAAGACATTTGCCGGTAAGAACATCGTCAGATTTAGGCCATTCAGTTTTATTAAAGTGGATCTTGAAACCAGACATATATAACATTTACAGACTCAATAACTACAGTGGTTCGTGTAAGCGCATGGAAACACAGAAGCCAGTGCAGACTGCAGCATGCAGGAAGTGCGTTGAAATCAAATTATAAAGGGAATTAGCTGTCATGACTATTCTGCAAGTTGAACTGGAAAGTGAAAGGGATGGTGGAGGAAAAGGTTAACACAAAAGAAGGGTTTAAAGTCAGAATCCGTGGTTCAGGAACCTGGCAGATAGCTGGTGTCTATTATAACCCAACCACTAGTGATTATTCTGTGACGTGAAGCTCCTGATGAGACAAAAATCTAGGCCTTGGGTCCTGCTGGGTGATCATTACAGCACTTTATATGCACAGCTTCCTTCATTTCCACCAGCAGGATCTCCCTGTAATCAGAGTGTGAGCTTTATCCTGTTCTTGCCTGAGGAGCTAGCAGTTCACCACAGGGTTCCTCCCTCCCAGCGAGAGGGTTAAGAGGAAAGTCAGATACAAGTAATTACATATATTCTGGGCATCGTGATGTTAGAGGCAAGTTTTTGCTAATGGTCTGGAATCGACAGGAGCCAATGTTGTGTTTTAAAGCTCCCCTTGTCTGGCTGCTGCACCCTAAATGATCTGCCTCGCATTCTTCCTTATGACCTAGTTTGTTGCTAGCTTTTATTCACCACTTCTATGAGTACATAATAGCTCTATAGGTTGGTGCTGCAGCCCATTCTCCAAAGCAGCAGTTAAAGGATGGACTGAAGAGCTGACACTCCATGTTATTCCAGCATGCTATGGCTCCAATTAAAATTCATAGAAACAAGGATATTATGTATAGAGATCCTACTTAATTTGCTCATTATTTTCCATCACTCATTATCAGTTCATCAGGAGTCAATTAACCTTAAATGACAGTTTTGGAATGGGAGGGGGAAGCCAGGTGCAAGGAGGAAAACTATAGAAGGAGAGACAGAACTTAACAAATGTCATGCAGATAGGGCCCTGCTTTAAATGAAGACCAACAGCACTGACAGTTGAGGCACCACCCACTCACACACACTACACTTTTATTTCATTACAAAATCAACCTTCTATATAATGACAGGGTTGGTTCAGTCCTATGCCACACTTTCACGGGTTTATTTATTAAAGTCTGTAAGGCAAAAAATTTAATTTTTATTGTAAAATCTGAATTTTTTGTGAAAAAAAATAAAAAAAATTTGTTATTATACCGAGGATGGAAAAAGTCTGAATTCGAAAATCCGGCATCACAGACCTGCCGAGGTTGTATATAAGTCAATGGGAGAAGTCCCTATCCAATGTGGAAGTTTCTGTGGTCTGCACTGGAATTAGCCTGAAAATCGGACGATTTTGAGCTTTTCAGGAAAAAAACTCTGTACGATTCAGATTTTCACATGATTTTTTTGTGTTTCTCCCCGATGTGTTTTTTTACTAATATATCAGGTCTAATCATGGATTCTACTTTGGTCGGACAAATTCCGATTTTGATAAATAAAGTCCCCCGTGTTGGATTGGCCCACCAGGATACCAGGCCCATTTGATGGCTATTCCCTATTTCTATGAGAATAAAGAGACGAGATTATAGTATGTAACAATAAGAGACTAGGAAAATAGAGGTTGAGTGAAGAGAGGAAGAATAATAGTACTGACAGTGGGCCCCTGTTCTTAGGTTTTTGGGTGGGCCCCTGGTCTAAGGTTATTGGTGGGCCCCTAGACTAAAATTATTTGGTGGGCCCCTGGTCTAAGGTTATTTGGTGGGCCCTGGTCTAAGGTTTTTGTGTGGGCCCTTGGTCTAAGGCTTTATGATGGGCCCCTGGTGTAAGGTTTTTGGATGGGCCGCTGGTGTAAGGTTTTTGGATGGGCCTTTTGGTCTAACGTTTTTGGGTGGGCCCCTGGTCTAAGGTTTTTGGGTGGGCCCCTGGTCTAAGGTTATTTGGTGGGCCCCTAGTCTAAGGTTATTTAGTGGGCCCCTGGCCTAAGGTTATTTAGTGGGCCCCTGGTCTTAGGTTATTTGGTGGGCCCTGGTCTAAGGTTTTTGTGTGGGCCCTTGGTCTAAGGTTTTTGTGTGGGCCCCTGGTGTAAGGTTTTTGGGTGGGCCCCTGGTGTAAGGTTTTTGGGTGGGCCCCTGGTCATAGATTATTTGGTGGTCCCCTAGTCTAAGGTTATTTAGTGGGCCCCTGGTCTAAGGTTATTTGGTGGGTCCTGGTCTAAGGTTTTTGTGTGGGCCCTTGGTCTAAGGCTTTATGGTTGGCCCCTGGTGTAAGGTTTTTGGATGGGCCCCTTGGTCTAAGGTTTTTGGGTGGGCCCCTGGTCTAAGGTTATTTGGTGGGCACCTGGTCTAAGGTTATTTGGTGGGCCCTGTGTGGGC
The DNA here is from genome assembly GCF_017654675.1 of Xenopus laevis. Taxonomy (NCBI): domain Eukaryota; kingdom Metazoa; phylum Chordata; class Amphibia; order Anura; family Pipidae; genus Xenopus; species Xenopus laevis. The sequence continues at coordinate 139,162,665 of NC_054380.1, read as the reverse complement.
CCTTGGTCTAAGGCTTTATGTTGGGCCCCTGGTGTAAGGTTTTTGGATGGGCCTCTTGCTCTAAGGTTTTTAGATGGACCCTTGGTCTAAGGTTTTTGGGTGGGCCCCTGGTCTAAGATTTTGGGTGGGCCCTTGGTCTAAGGTTTTGGCTGGGCCCCTGGTCTAAGGTTTTTTGGCGGGCCCCTGGTGTTCCAGTCCAAAACTTTGCCTGGGATTGTGAGGTTTTGTGGCACAAGCTATAAGTTACTACAGCAATAAGATTCAATTGCATAGGTGCACAGTTGTATTGAGGCGCTTTCTCCCAACAGACTACTACAATTCATCAGAAATACATCTGTATCTCTATTGATACAAGCAGACAATTACAGTGAAAAGGTGCCAGTTATTCAGTTATTAATGTGTTGCTTTGATTGTTCTATTATAACACAGAAGCAAGTGAAAGAAGGCCACACATTCTTTACAGCACTTCCCTTTGAGCAATAGTAGAGCTAAAAACTCTTTTGTCCTCAATAAGAAAAAACGAATTACAAGGGATACAGCAAGCGGCCCACAATGATCTCATACCCCGACTCCTCTCTCTATTAAATTCCCTTTATCTTGGGGAACGCACTGCAAACCTAATGTTCTGCCTCTATTCATATAGCGACCCAGTTCACAGATAAAATGGCCTAATTGGTGCCGTAGTGATGTGAGGTGTGTGTGGTTGATGTGCAGCGGGGGTGGTATGTGCTGATAATATCAGGACTCTCTCTCTCATGCACATAATATGGATGTATAGGATCCCACCCCAGCCACCAATCATCTAAGGACACATGTCCTGTAACACTATATTGGTTATCTGCTACACTCAGTAGGCCAGTTCTCTGTAGGTTATGCAGAAGAAGATAAGAAAAGAGCAGGTGTGACGTAATTCAATACCCCGGGATCATGGAACACATAGAGATTTTTAGGAAAACTGTATTGTCAGAAACATTAAAGGATAAATAAACCTTTAACTTCTGCAATGTACATTCATTATTTATTATTTATTCCAAGATATTAAGGGATACATGTACTGTTAATATGAATGAATTTTGTTACAACAGCGCCACCTGCTGGTCAGTTTCCCACCAGTCTGACCAGCAAGTAGTCAAGGAAGTCAGAAGAACTAAAGAGGCTGATGTTCTTCTGCTTAGGAAAAAAATGAGAAACCCTTGACAACTTCCTTGACTACTTGCTGGTCAGACTAGTGGGAAAATGACCAGCAGGTGGCGCTTTTGGAACAAAAAGAATTCCGGAGGAGTGCAGGGGTGTTGAGGAACAGGTCAGTAATGAGTTGGGATGCACGAATCCACTATTTTCGATTCGGCCAAACCCCCATTTGCATATGAAAATTAGGGATGAGAAGGGGAAAACATTTTGTACTTCCTTGTTTTGTGACAAAAAGTCACACTATGTCCCGTCCTTAATTTGCATATGCAAATTAGGATTTGGTTCGGATCGGCAGAAGGATTTGGCCGAATCCGAATCCTACTGAAAAAGGCTGAATCCTGGATTCAGTGCATCCCTAGTAACAAGTGGTTGGGTGAGTATCTAGAGATAAGTGCAGAGATTTAGGGGGGGGGCAGGGTTATGAACTGCTTTGAATGTCAGGGTCATGAGTTTGAATCCCTGAATGGTAGCGGAAGCCAATGCAGAGAATGGCACGGATATAAATCCAGCTCTTTGTGCACAATAACTTATGCCTGTATAGTGTGTTTTATTGAAAGTTTATAGAACTATAAAACCTTTTATAAAAAGTGTGTACTTCCCCTTTAACCTGTTTAGTGCCAGATGCAGGAGATGCAGCCAGCATAACTCGTTCCTAAGCAATGTGTTTTTTTTTAGTCAACTGCATGTAACACAGAAATGTAAATATATGGTATGGCACAGCCATAGGGGCAGATTCACAGGCGAATTTCCGCCAGCGTCCCATCGTACCACTTCACCGGGCTCATATACTCTACGAATACGCTGATTCGCTAAAATGCAGAGTTTTGTCCGGGGTGTCATATGCTGGCGACTATTCGCTAGCGTTATTTTGGCTGTGCGAGCATTTCATAGCAAAGATGTGCTAGTGTTCGTTTGTGCCTACTGAATCATCGCTCGTCATCTTGCGCTTAGCTCAATTTGCATTGGGTTGGAAATTTAAAGTTGTATGGACGTCTTTATTAAAAATGTTGCTGCAAATGGTATACGTTACTGCTTTATATTACACATGTCCAGGGAACCTTAATAAAGACAAGAGAGTTAATATAATGCTCCATATGTTATATAATATCTGAGGAAACCCGTTACCCAAAAAAGTAATCAGGACTTTTGCAGGCAATTCCGCTTAAAAAAGGGAAAGGTCGCCAGCGCTTTTTGAACTTTAAATGAGAAGGAAAGGCTAAAAGTAAATAAGCTTTATCAGAAAGGTCTATATAAATACACCAGTAACCCCTCAAAGTAATGTTGCTCTGAGTCCTCTGTCAAAAGAAACATCACATTTCTTTCCTTCTATTGTGTGCTCATGGGCTTCTGTATCAGACTTCCTGCTTTCAGCTTAATCCTCCAGGGCTAGGGCTTGAGCATGCTCAGTTTGCTCCTCTCTCCCCTCCCTGCTGTAATCTGAGCCCAGAGCTATGAGTGAGCAGGGAGAGACTCAAGCAGGAACTGATGTCACAAGCTAATATGGCAGCTGCTATAAAGGGAAAAGAGAAAAGCACATTGAGATCTGTGCCTTACAGTGTCCCAGTGGGAGTGGCTAGTGGTAATAGGCGGAGTCTGTTTAGATCAGAGGTGTGGCCTAAAATAGAATGTAAGAAGTCTTTGGTCAGAACCCTTGCGGTAGACAATCCATATTTTATTTTTAATGACAGACCCTGGGAGTTTTGTTACATGCCAATCAGAACATTTATATGGATTTACCGGTTTCAGCCGGAATATAAACAGGTCGATATAATATAAATAAAATGTGTTTATCACTGAGGCACAAAGTACTTTCACTCCTGCCACAAACACAGGCTGCTTTATGTTACTGTCTATATTCCTGGGAGGGACTGAGGAGTTTCTGTTTATGTCGTTAGTGATAAACAAATGACTTCTATTTATGTTACACAGGCTTGTGAATTTCCTAATTAAAACATTACAGTGAAACCTTTCACAGATGAAAAAAGAGCTGTAATGTGTCACTAATGATAAACATTAAATATAAACATCCCTGTAAGAGCTTATGTGTAAGAGACTTTCACTGGAATGTCGTGGACACAGAACGCTCAGTGACTTCTAATATCCTTATCATTTACAGTAGGGGGTACATTATCCCTTATAATACATGAGTGATACTCAGAGTTCCCTGTATAACTCAGCCTGCAGCCTTGTGCCTTTATATGGTCACAGAACAACCCCTCAGTGACTTCTAATATCCTTATCATTTACAGTAGGGGGTACATTATCCAAATCTGGATTTTTCTGGGATGGATACACTTTTCTGTACAGTTCAAACCTGCAGTACCCCCTGGAGAAGAAGGGGTTAACACACTCAGGGCTGATTCCAATGAAGACAATGGGAAAGCGATTCCTTTGCTGAGGCATCTAATGAAGTGGAAAGTGATGTGTCGCAGGGCAGAAGAGATTCCTGAGAGGGTTACAGAGTCGTCTAGGCCACTGTTTGAATTCTCTCAGCAAAGATCTGTCCTGAAAGCCCCCCCCCACCCCTAAATTCTACTCGGTGGTTTTCTGCCCATAGACTTCTACATCTTCCCTCTTGTTTAGACATATAAATAAACACAGGCCTCAGACGACCCCTCAGCAACAAAAGGTTCACTGCCGGCAAGAAAATAAACCTGACTTTGAGGGGAACGATGGGCCCAGCTTTTTAAAGGGGACATTAACCTAAAATTTCACTTCTCCCTAATGCCACTCCCATGGGATGAACGAATACTCCCTGAAATAGGAATACTGAGGCCGCAGGGAATGGGTTTGTTTGATTTCCAAACACGTTTCTCAGTTCAGGTCTTTTTAAACAGCCGACATGAACATCTTTTTAATTGCTTTAAAAAAAAAAAATTTTCGTTTTTTTTTACTGATGTGACTGTAATGAGTCTCTGATGTTGCAGTTTAGCAGCTCGATAAAGGGGCAGACCTCTTGCCTCACGAGGAAAATTCGGGCGACTTCGAAAAACAAAGCGCCGCGAGTGCCATGCCACTGGCGCTTTTTCATTCTAGCAGGCGGACGGCAGGGGAAAGCAGTCGCCCCAAAGAAGAGGCAATTAGTTGCCGGGCGACTAAATCTCCCCGAATCTCCCAATGTGACCTTACCCTCAATTGTTATTTGCTACATTGCTTGATACATTTCTCTGTGCATTGTTAGTAATTGTATCAATTATAGCTGCTACCTCTGAAACCCAGGGATTATGGCCAGCAGGACACAAGATAAAATAAATGTAACAATTAATGTCTCTAATTACAACCGTTTACAGAGCTGGTAACCCTCCCTCCCAGAGCTGCTCCAGACAGACACAATCATGTGAAAAAATTCAATGTTACACCTCAATATAATAAAAACTGTCTTTATCCGCCATTTCTTTTGTCCTCTGATAAACTCCTGCCTTCAGCCGTTACTGTATATATTATTATACCTATGTCAGAATAAGCTGGCAAATAATAAATTATAATCAATGATATTTGGCATGTTATCCCACAGCTACAGTCCCTTCCCAAAGTTATTAGTCCACTGTTACTATAGACACCAAATCTCCCTACTATACCTGCTATCCCACAGTCACACTCCCTTCCCAGAGACTATTATCCACTGTTACTATAGGCACCATCTCTCCCTACTATACCTGCTATCCCACAGTCACACTCCCTTCCCAGAGACTATTATCCACTGTTACTATAGGCACCATCTCTCCCTACTATACTTGCTATCCCACAGTCACACTCCCTTCCCAGAGACTATTATCCCACTGTTACTATAGACACATCTCTCCCTACTATACCTGCTATCCCACAGTCACACTCCCTTCCCAGAGACTATTATCCACTGTTACTATAGACACCATCTCTCCCTACTATACCTGCTATCCCACAGTCACACTCCCTTCCCAGAGACTATTATCCACTGTTAATATAGGCACCATCTCTCCCTACTATACCTGCTATCCCACAGTCACACTCCCTTCCCAGAGACTATTATCCACTGTTACTATAGACACATCTCTCCCTACTATACCTGCTATCCCACAGTCACACTCCCTTCCCAGAGACTATTATCCACTGTTACTATAGACACCTTCTCTCCCTACTATACCTGCTATCCCACAGTCACACTCCCTTCCCAGAGACTATCCACTGTTACTATAGACACCATCTCTCCCTACTATACCTGCTATCTCACAGTCACACTCCCTTCCCAGAGACTATTATCCCACTGTTACTATAGACACCATCTCTCCCTACTATACCTGCTATCCCACAGTCACACTCCCTTCCCAGAGACTATTATCCACTGTTACTATAGGCACCTTCTCTCCCTACTATACCTGCTATCCCACAGTCACACTCCCTTCCCAGAGACTATTATCCACTGTTACTATAGACACCATCTCTCCCTACTATACCTGCTATCCCACAGTCACACTCCCTTCCCAGAGACTATTATCCACTGTTACTATAGACACCATCTCTCCCTACTATACCTGCTATCCCACAGTCACACTCCCTTCCCAGAGACTATTATCCCACTGTCAGGTCTGGACTGAGAATTAAAATAGGCCCTGGCATTTCAGATACACAGAGGCCCAATCAGCCAACAGAGAGGCCCAAACAGCCCCCACCAGCCCACTAAATACTGACTTTCTATGGCACCTTATAGCAGCCCCTCTGGCATTTGCCAGAACCCACAGATTGCCAGTCCGGGCCTGCCCACTGTTACTATAGGCACCATCTCTCCCTACTATCCACAGCCACTATTCCTTCCCAGAGACTATTATCCTTGTTGTTGCTATACCAAATAATGCACTCCCTGCACACTTATTGCCTACAACTGCTACTCTGTGGATATGTGAAGCTCTGGGCAGGAGTCTGTATCTGAATCACCCCTAAAGACAACTCTGTTTACAGTCGTGAATTCCTTCCTCTTATTTTGAAGATAAAATGAAAAATCTGAGTTGTATTTGTTTTGCTCTGGCTGAACATTAAAGATTTGCTGATGGATGGACTTGCAATTTTTCTCAAGCTCCTTACAATTATCCTCTTTAACATAAAGCCAAGGATTTCAAAAACACAATAAATCTCAAACAATAAATTAGTCCCTGTACTATGATTGGCCTCAGACAGAATGCAGTTTAGGATGAAAAAAGACATCTATCAAGATCCACTAAATTCCAAGTGAAACTTCCCAACTGCTGGTTTATGCACATGAAGTGGAAAAGACTAGTCCCACTTTGTATTAAGAGTTATGCTTTTAGTTTCTCACATCGAATCCTTTCCTAACTCTAATGTATCTGCCAGTAGAACCACTGAAGGGAGAAGGGTTTTGTGAAAGATGGAACATTATCTCTTCTATTGGCGGAGAAACCCTGTAGGGCCCCCCAGTCCGACCCTGCACAGATATATTCCTTACAATGCCCACTCCCAAACCATTAATGAACAAACTGAATAAAAATGGACCCAATACACAACCCTGTGGCACCTCATTATAAGCCCTCCTCCAAAAAAGACAACTCCATTGATCAGAATAAAGACAAGAATTATTGATACCCAATGCAACACCCCACTCTCTCACCTGCATCCCCACTTTAATTTGTGTTGCTCGTCACACCTTCCTCCTTTCCCTATTGCTACTCCAGCTCCGACGCACAGCTGCTCACTCCCCCCACACTTCTCTTTGCCTACTCCTTCCTCTCTTATACCCCAACTTCTGCCTACCCCTAATTCTGACCAACAACCTATAGATAGATCTTTATTCATGTACAGTCAGTATTCCTAAGATCAAATGCTAAATTCAGCTCAGTACATGTCAATACCTTTGTGGCCATAGTTTTATGGGATCTCGCTGTACAGACTATGAGCAAACTTAGGGGTTGTTCCTGCTGAATTGTGCTTAGTACAGGGAATACCTATGCTGCCATAGTTTTATGGGATCTCTCTGTACAGACTATGAGCAAACTTAGGGGCTGTTCCTGCTGAATTGTGCTTAGTACAGGGAATACCTATGCTGCCATAGTTTTATGGGATCTCTCTGTACAGACTATGAGCAAACTTAGGGGCTGTTCCTGCTGAATTGTGCTTAGTACAGGGAATACCTATGCTGCCATAGTTTTATGGGATCTCTCTGTACAGACTATGAGCAAACTTAGGGGACTGTTCCTGCTGAATTGTGCTTAGTACAGGGAATACCTATGCTGCCATAGTTTTATGGGATCTCTCTGTACAGACTATGAGCAAACTTAGGGACTGTTCCTGCTGAATTGTGCTTAGTACATGGGAATACCTTACCTGGAATAGATATGCCATTACACTGTATAACTATAGGCTATGAACAAATTTATTTATTTATTTCTACTGAATTGTGCTTAGTACAGGGGAATACATATACTCCCATAGTTGTATGGTATCTCGCATTATAGCCTATGAGCAAACTAACAGGGCTGTTCCTGCATAGTAAAGAAGAATAGTTATACTAGAAACTTAGGTCATTCTAGATTCTACATTAATAATAAGTTCCCAGAGTAGGACAAAGTTGACTAAACTGGATAAGCAAATAAATTATAATATCATGAGAAGTCCCTAGAACCAATAGATGTCCAGCTTAGAAGAAAACAGGTTTCATTTCAAGTACTGGAAGGTAAGAAAACGAATACCGCACACATGGCTCTCAGGAGCAAATAAACCCTATTGATGGAAGAATAAATGACAGTTTTGAGAGTTCCTGCTCTTTTCCCATTTAATACTGCAGCCAGGTATTGCTTTATGGCAGGACACCTACAATAGAATACGTTACAGCAGTGCAGTCCAGGGAGACAAAGAGCATTAGAAGGAGGGTGAATAATAAAGTCAAAGGTACATAAATCCATTCCAGAAACATCAAGGGAATATATTGACTTTCTGTCAACAACTTCAAAGGTCAAAATCTCCTAAACTGATAAACGTCACCTTCTTGCTCTACGGGAGGAACGGAGGCAGATAATTATCATCCACTTTGTAACCAAAAGATGAAACTTGCCCTCGCTCCCAGCATGCTCAGCTGTCAGTCTAGAGAGATTGCTGTACAGTGGAATAACTAGACTAAACCATATGCCAACATGGTGTTTTATTTTAAACTATATTGAGGGTCATTTATCAACGCAGGGCAAATTTGCCCATGGGCAGTAACCCATGGCAACCAATCAGATTGCTGCTTTCATTGTTCTACTTGCAGCTTTAAAAAGCTAATCACTGATTGGTTGCTATAGGTAACTGCCCATGGGCAAATTTGCCCAGTGTTGATAAATGAGCCCCATTGTCTTCAACACGTTCTTGAAATTTGGGTCCTCCCAGAAGTCATTGCGTTGTCTGTCTTTATCATTACATGTAGGAATACAACTACCAGAATCCTCAGTCAAATGTCTATTTGATGACCTTCCAGCTACTGGTGGACTACAACTTCAAGACAAATCCTGGGTCAGAAATTTTAAGATATAACATACCTCCCAACTTGGAAATAGAAAGAGAGACAAAAAAAATTGCTGTGCAGAAATTTTTTTCACCACGCCCATTTTTTGTGGCCACACCCCCTAATTACATGTTTATTTTACCAAATTTGGCAGGTTATGAAAGTTTGAACACATTTCTGTGGTTTTTGTGTGTTATTACAGTTTTGCTTATGAAGGTGAATTGCCCTTTAAGCTGCAAGTCAGTTTCCCCAAGAGACCTGCTAATCTTAAATTGTTACAAATGTTTCTAAGTGCACATGCCATGTATTCTGGGCTCTCTACCAAAAGGAATAACGTTTTAGAAACTTTGTATCTTTTTTTTCTGTTCAGTGCAGGAGATCAAAGAGAAAATTGGGACATTTCAGTAATAATCTATACAAATTTTAATCTGCAGCTCTCACAGCTCAACCAATGCTGGGAAATGTAGGTTATCAACACCTGGTTGAAAATAGTGAGAATGCCTTAAAGGGGTGGTTCACCTTTGGTTAAGTTTTAGTATGTTATAGAATGGCCAGTTCTAAGCAACTTTCCATTTGGTCTTAATTGTTTTTATTTTTTATAGTTTTTGAATTATTTGCCTTCTTTTACTGATTCTTTTCAGCTTTCAAGTGGGGGTCACTGACCCTATCTAAATGCTCTGCAAGGCAACAAATTTATTATTTTTATTTTTTATTCCTCATCTTTCTATTCAGGCCTCTCCTATTCATATTCCAGCCTCTTATTCAAATCAATGCATGGTTGCTAGGGGAATTTGGACCCAAGTTACCAGATTGCTGAAATGGCAAACTGAAAAGCTGGTGAATAAAAAGCAAAAAAGCTTAAAACCCACAAATAAGAAAAAATGAAAACCAATTGCAAATTGTCTCAGAATATCTCTTTCCGGATAATGGATCTTAACACTAGATCGTCTATTAGAAAATCATATAAGCATTAAATAAACCCAATAGGCTGGTTTTGCTTTCAATAAGGATTAATTATATCTTAGTTGGGATCAAGTACAGGGTATTTATTATTATTATAGGGAAAAAGAAATAGGGTTGCACCGAATCCACTATTTCGGATTCGGCCGAATCCTTTGTGAAAGATTCGGCCGAATACCGAACCAAATCGTAATTTTGACTTCCTTGTTTTATGACAAAAAAATCACGCAATTTCCCTCCCCGCCCCTAATTTGCATATCCAAATTAGGATTCTGACTTGGTTCGGCCGGGCAGAAGGATTCGGCTGAATCCGAATCCTGCTGAAAAAGGCCGAATCCTGGCCAAATCCCGAACCGAATCCTGGATTCGGTGCATCCCTAGAAAAAGGACATCATTTTTAAAAATATCGACTATTTGGATAAAATGGAGTCTATGGGAGACGTGCTTTCCGTAATTTGGAGCTTTCTGGATAATGGGATTCCGGATAACGCATCCCATACCTGTATAATGATAAATGATTTACTCAGAACAATGTCATGTTTTTGAAGTTTGAAATGAGCCAATAAAGGTCACTTTTTGCATTGACAAAACTGAATTGTGTGCTACAGCTATTTTGGACTTTGTTGCAATATTACTGGCTCTTCGCAGGGGGCCTTGTATGCTGTTTAGCACCAGATACCTGAAAAGGTTGATGGAGTAACAGGTGAGCGCTCTAATTTTTTGTGTGGAAATGATTTACTCAGAACAAGTCTCTCCCAGTAGCTGTTATTATAAAATATATCTGGAACGGTCTAATTCCTAAGACGGATGGCTAGTGTCAGAGGGTTGGTAGTTGTCACCCCCGCCCTCTATGACGCCATAACGCTATAGGGCCCAAGGCAGGATGGACTATAAGGGCTAATGGTCTACTGTGGACAATGGTCACTCATATAACTTATACTAGGCCATACAAACAAATGATCACCACTCTGTTACTCTGTATGAGCTTAGATGCACCGATTTCTTGTGTCTCTGCAGCAGGATAGGGTTCCACTGCAGTAGATGAGTTATCAGTACATTAGAATAATTACACAGCATAACCTTTAGCAGGACCAGAGACACAGGGCAACACGACACCCCTTACAAAACCACTGTGACCTTCCAAGTGCAGTCGGCACACTGACCCAGCCAGAAAGCTGGTAAATGATCACTGATTCAACCAACAACGTTCCACAAAAGCATTTTGAAAATTAGCTCCACGTGAACCATGTTGTGTTATTTAACACTGAAAGGTTTTGCACCATAGACCTGCGTCTCACTCATCAGCTTACAATAGGTTCCTCGGTCACATGACTTTGTATCTATAGGGGTATGTGTAGTAACAGGCATAGTAATGATTGCTCTGACCATGATTACAAACTACAGATCCCAGCATCCCCTAGCAGCCTTTGTGTCTACAACTCCCAGCAATAAGTGCTACAACACTGCTGCCCCACACGACTTTGTATAAAAGCGCTTACCTAACACAAAGCAGTCTTTCAGTAATGAGGGAGGGTGAGAGCCAGGAGCCGCTATTGTGAGAAGGAAACGTTATGTAAACTCAGTGGGGTGTAATCAGTCGCTTGACTCCTTTATCAGCCACATTAAATCATCATTGTACAGGCCTTCATATTCTGCTCTACCTATAATGCAAAGGGACAGGCCTTTATAGCAATACAATGGAGAAGGTTCTCTTTATCTTCTACCTACATCCAGACCCCCAAGCAATTTAAAGGGGTACAATGAGTAAAAAGGTAAACTATTTGTAAGACGTAGTGTTAGGTCAAGCGGTATGACCTTGCTGTTTCCTTTCAAGCCACTCTCCCTATGTTCTAAATGATTGGCTACAGGATGACCTAGCCCAGGGGTGCCCAAAAGGTAGATCTGGATCTATCAGTAGACCTTCAGCTGGAGATCAGTAGATCTCAACAATATCAACAAACAGCTTGTCTAAATCACCCTCCTGTTTCATGCTTATATTATTATTATTATTATTATTATTATTATTATTATTATTATTAAGGTAACATAAGAAATGGTTGTTTGTTAAATATAGAAATATACCTTTCTCATAAATCAATATTTAAGTAATATTTTCCATGGAACAGAATGCTAACAATGCTTTTAGGAAGATCATAATGGGACAACATCACTAAAAGTAGACCCCACATTAGTAAAGTATGGGCACTTCTGACCTGGCCCAATGAGTGTTCCACTGGTGTGTGCTATCCAGATTGCTTTCAGCCCAGTTCTTTTCATAGTTGGTTAAACACAGAGGGTAAGTTATGATTACAATAGACAGTTATATCTGTGTTGTTAGTCCTGCTTTCAACTGCAGTGGGCTTTTAGGGAAATAGAAAACTTGGGCATGCTGGGAGAAAAGTCTTGACTCCACCAAGTTCACTCTCATATCTCACTCTCCTATTCTACATCCCACGCAGAGCACAGCAAGAGTGCCTGATAAGGAGCCACCTCCAACTTTTCAGAGATCTGTGCCCACCATAAACTTCAAGCCACCAAATGAGTCAAGGTTTATGGGACTGTGTAAGGCTTTTTAAATTGCCCAACCCATATCCCTGTACCTTCAAAGTAACAAACAAAACCAAGAGTACTTAATCAGTGTCAGACTGGGGGTGCAATCACCTCAGGACCCCCTGCCCCCCAAACCCCAGTCGTAAAACTTGAAGCCAGCCTACACTCACCTCCCCACGTGTGCCGTGTATCTCACTTATGCCTACTTGTGGCCATGCTCAGGGGTGGGGGAGGAGTGTGCTATGATTTGGATCAGGAGAGAACTTGGGCTGTCAGGGCCCTATGGGTTTTTTTCCCGGTGCCCCGCTGGTCCAATCTAACTTTGTGCACAACTAGAATGCCTGGCCCTGTATCCACCAAGCACCCTTCTGCCATCTACAGCACTTCCTAATGATTCAGTGTGCAGTTAATAAACGCCTAAATTAATTCAGCTCTGCAGATTTTGACATATTTTACAAATGGTACAGCTTTACCCATAAACCCACAGGGAGGAAGTGGCAGCTTCCCGTGGTTCTACCGCAAGCAGTGTCCTTAGTAACAGTTACTGTATACTATGCGAGTGGCACCAAACTCAGGGTGTCATTAAGGGAGTATTACTTTAAATATTGGCAGCTTACTGGTACCAGGTAAACAGGACAAGTCTTCTGCTTCCAATGGGCGATCAGATAGGATCTGTGCAGCCACTGGGACAGAATGTTCTGTTATACAGATAGCTAGAATCTCAGCTGCCATAAAGCAGGACAGGACTGCTGCTTACAATGGGGATCAGATAGGATCTGTGCAGCCACTGGGACAGAATGTTCTGTTATACAGATAGCTAGAATCTCAGCTGCCATAAAGCAGGACAGGACTGCTGCTTACAATGGGGATCAGATAGGATCTGTGCAGCCACTGGGACAGAATGTTCTGTTATACAGATAGCTAGAATCTCAGCTGCCATAAAGCAGGACAGGACTGCTGCTTACAATGGGGATCAGATAGGATCTGTGCAGCCACTGGGACAGAATGTTCTGTTATACAGATAGCTAGAATCTCAGCTGCCATAAAGCAGGACAGGACTGCTGCTTACAATGGGGATCAGATAGGATCTGTGCAGCCACTGGGACAGAATGCTCTGTTATACAGATAGCTAGAATCTCAGCTGCCATAAAGCAGGACAGGACTGCTGCTTACAATGGGGATCAGATAGGATCTGTGCAGCCACTGGGACAGAATGTTCTGTTATACAGATAGCTAGAATCTCAGCTGCCATAAAGCAGGACAGGACTGCTGCTTACAATGGGGATCAGATAGGATCTGTGCAGCCACTGGGACAGAATGCTCTGTTATACAGATAGCTAGAATCTCAGCTGCCATAAAGCAGGGCAGGACTGCTGCTTACAATGGGGATCAGATAGGATCTGTGCAGCCACTGGGACAGAATGTTCTGTTATACAGATAGCTAGAATCTCAGCTGCCATAAAGCAGGACAGGACTGCTGCTTACAATGGGGATCAGATAGGATCTGTGCAGCCACTGGGACAGAATGTTCTGTTATACAGATAGCTAGAATCTCAGCTGCCATAAAGCAGGGCAGGACTGCTGCTTACAATGGGGATCAGATAGGATCTGTGCAGCCACTGGGACAGAATGTTCTGTTATACAGATAGCTAGAATCTCAGCTGCCATAAAGCAGGACAGGACTGCTGCTTACAATGGGGATCAGATAGGATCTGTGCAGCCACTGGGACAGAATGTTCTGTTATACAGATAGCTAGAATCTCAGCTGCCATAAAGCAGGACAGGACTGCTGCTTACAATGGGGATCAGACAGGATCTGTGCAGCCACTGGGACAGAATGCTCTGTTATACAGATAGCTAGAATCTCAGCTGCCATAAAGCAGGACAGGACTGCTGCTTACAATGGGGATCAGATAGGATCTGTGCAGCCACTGGGACAGAATGTTCTGTTATACAGATAGCTAGAATCTCAGCTGCCATAAAGCAGGACAGGACTGCTGCTTACAATGGGGATCAGATAGGATCTGTGCAGCCACTGGGACAGAATGCTCTGTTATACAGATAGCTAGAATCTCAGCTGCCATAAAGCAGGGCAGGACTGCTGCTTACAATGGGGATCAGATAGGATCTGTGCAGCCACTGGGACAGAATGTTCTGTTATACAGATAGCTAGAATCTCAGCTGCCATAAAGCAGGACAGGACTGCTGCTTACAATGGGGATCAGATAGGATCTGTGCAGCCACTGGGACAGAATGCTCTGTTATACAGATAGCTAGAATCTCAGCCACAAAACAAGCTTTTGCAGTTTATTAGAACCACAATAAATTTGCAGGTTAATTGGCTCCTTTTAAATACACAAAATATAATTTTCAGATAGCTGTGGATCCCATAAGTGGGGATAAGGCAGCTGGTGTTTGAAGCATTTGAAGCAAGGGGACGATGTTACAAGGTGGGGACCAAGCCAAGGAAAATTGTTAAGGGAAGATTCAGTGGAGCAGCATCGTATTACTGAGCGGAAATCTCCAGCTAAGTCCATTGATTCTTTTTGGCAACATCGGCCAAGATCAACAAGGCATCTCCAGCCATGAAAATGATACACACCATTAGTGTAAGATTGCTGGTCTCTTATCTCTGCGTCCTGCCAACTCACCCAATAATAGGTCATCTATAAACACATCCTGAAAGTGATGAGGAGGGGATTATGGAACACATAGTTCCACGACAGCTACAAAAATGAACAATTTGATGCCATTAGTCAATTCAGTGGTTGTGTTGTTTAATAGTAGGCATTCCTGTGTGTTCAATATTCTTCTTATGTACTGCTTATACTTTACTGTGTAAGGTAAACAGTTACTGCTACCATAAAGCAGGACAGGACTGCTGCTTACAATGGGGATCAGATAAGATCTGTGCAGCCACTGGGACAAAATGTTCTGTTATACAGATAGCTAGAATCTCAGCTGCCATAAAGCAGGACAGGACTGCTGCTTACAATGGGGATCAGTTAGGATCTGTGCAGCCACTGTGACAGAATGTTCTGTTATACAGATAGCTAGAATCTCAGCTGCCATAAAGCAGGACAGGACTGTTGCTTACAATGGGGATCAGATAGGATCTGTGCAGCCACTGGGACAGAATGTTCTGTTATACAGATAGCTAGAATCTCAGCTGCCATAAAGCAGGACAGGACTGCTGCTTACAATGGGGATCAGATAGGATCTGTGCAGTCACTGGGACAGAATGTTCTGTTATACAGATAGCTAGAATCTCAGCTGCCATAAAGCAGGACAGGACTGCTGCTTACAATGGGGATCAGATGGGATCTGTGCAGCCACTGGGACAGAATGTTCTGTTATACAGATAGCTAGAATCTCAGCTGCCATAAAGCAGGGCAGGACTGCTGCTTACAATGGGGATCAGATAGGATCTGTGCAGCCACTGGGACAGAATGTTCTGTTATACAGATAGTTAGAATCTCAGCTGCCATAAAGCAGGACAGGACTGCTGCTTACAATGGGGATCAGATAGGATCTGTGCAGCCACTGGGACAGAATGATCTGTTATACAGATAGCTAGAATCTCAGCTGCCATAAAGCAGGACAGGACTGCTGCTTACAATGGGGATCAGATAAGATCTGTGCAGCCACTGGGACAGAATGTTCTGTTATACAGATAGCTAGAATCTCAGCTGCCATAAAGCAGGACAGGACTGCTGCTTACAATGGGGATCAGATAAGATCTGTGCAGCCACTGGGACAGAATGCTCAGTTATACAGATAGCTAGAATCTCAGCCATAAAGCAGGACAGGACTGCTGCTTACAATGGGGATCAGATAAGATCTGTGCAGCCACTGGGACAGAATGTTCTGTTATACAGATAGCTAGAATCTCAGCCATAAAGCAGGACAGGACTGCTGCTTACAATGGGGATCAGATAAGATCTGTGCAGCCACTGGGACAGAATGCTCAGTTATACAGATAGCTAGAATCTCAGCCATAAAGCAAGCTGTTGCAGTGTATTACAACCACAAAAACAGGCAGGTTAATTCTAATTCTAATAAATGTAAAAGTTGCCTAGAATTACATTGTCTTTTAATCTGCAAGAAACTCTTTTTGGATCCTTTGGTTTATTTTCATGAATACATAGTCTAATTAAGGGGGGAATGGCTTTATTAGATATATGTTTGGGAGTTTTGTCACTGGAAGGCATATGGCACCTCATCTTCTTGGTCCCCACTATTCCCTATTGCTGTGATTTTACTGGCTGTATTCAGTCCCAGGACTAGCGAGTGACATAAGCCACATGACTAAGACATTTTGCTGAATAAAGAGGTTTTATCTCTCATTTTGTTTCACATTGAGCCCGTGTCACACACACAGAACTAAAGTCACATGTGAACCTGCAGCCCCTCGGCAGTCACTGACACTACTAGAGGGCCGCAAGGGTCCAACCAACTGTGAAATGGCCAGAGCTGCTGCTCCCACTTGTGACTAATAGAGAAGCAGCCATGATGTTCCAATGAGACTAATACACTGGCACAGCTCTCCTCCTCCTCCTCAGTGGACAAAAGGAAAACTATAACCTGTTCTTACTACTGTTTTACTCAGGACAGAATTTATGGCCAATAACCTGGGGCAGCTGCTACTCATGGGTACTGCCATGTATATAAAATGTCTCCCTGTGCAGTGTAACCCAGGCAACCAGACTGAAACAAAAGTGATTATCAGGGAATATTTCACTTCCGCTGAGCAGTACCATGTTTCCATGGGGGGGAGGGACATGTAATTGGAGCTGCAATAGTTAAGCTGTTCACTCATATAACTCATATCAGCAAATATTGATATCACATTAGGCTAAACTGCAACTCCCAGTGTCAGGAAAGGTATAAGTATTTTACTAGCAATGACAGGACATTTCTGCCGCCTTTACCTGTCCCAAGGATTTCCCACCCTGGTAATATGCCCCGCCTCTTTTACCCTCCTATTGGTAAAGCCAGCAGATCCGTTCACCTGTTGACCTGTGATTGGTTGAGACATGCGTGGCTTTCCGGCCTCTTCTACTTCCTTATTGGTAAATCTAAAAACCAGTGCCCGCCCAAAATCTCTTGAAAGAGATCTGAAAATCTGCCCCTCCCCATTCACTTTCCTATTTGCCTCGCGTCTCCGGATCTGAGCTGTTGTCGTAGTAACACTTCCGGTCTATTGGCGGGCTCATTACAGCGTTACTTGTGGGAGAGATCAGCCGGGGCTGTTACCTGTAAAGCATCTTGGATTTGGCTCTGGGCTCGTTTTAGTCGTAGCCCAGCCGCACTGCTTAACAGGTATTTCAGTTGCTGAAGTGGTCTGAATTGGTCTAACTGGGAATTCTGGGAGTTCACTGGTAGGGCAGCTGTCCTAAGGGCTGGTTCCAGGGTTTGCTAGTTTTCTTGCAGTCATTTCTACTCTTCCTGCAGTGACATCCCCTGATTTAAAATTTTTCCTAATTTTGAAAATTTTTCCTAATTTTGAAAATTTTTCCTAATTTTGAAAATTTTTCCTAATTTTGAAAATTTTTCCTAATTTTGAAAATTTTTCCTAATTTTGAAAATTTTTCCTAATTTGAAGTTATAAGCACTCACACTTAGCCACTTAGTTTCCCGCCAAAGACAAACCAGTCGGATTAATGAACACAGAAATAAATCATGCCCCCTGGCAAACTTCCACTAACCACACAGTTACCAAAATAGATTTCTTCATATCCCGGCAATTCATATTTAGATATATACATGTTTTCCTGCCCTGAATGTCAGACTTGCAAGTCCCAGCTTTCCTGCTAAGCCCCTTAGCCCCGTGATCTATCATCTACACCCCAATGTCAGACTTGCAAGCCCCAGCTTTCCTGCTAAGTTTCGTGATCTACATCCAAATGTTGGACTTGCAAGCACCTGCTTTCCTGCTAAGCTTCGTGATATATCATCTACACCCAAATGTCAGGCTTGCAAGTCCCAGCTTTCCTGCTAAGCTCCGTGATCTACACCCCAATGTCAGACTTGCAAGTCCCAGCTTTCCTGCTAAGCCCAGTGATCTATCATCTACACCCAAATGTCAGGCTTGTAAGCCCCAGCTTTCCTGCTAAGCTTTGTGATCTACATCCCAATGTTGGGCTTGCAAGCCCCAGCTTTCCTGCTAAGCTACATTATCTATCATCTAAACCCCAATGTCAGACTTGCAAGCCCCAGCTTTCCTGCTAAGCTTTGTGCTCTACATCCCAATGTTGGGCTTGCAAGCACCTGCTTTCCTGCTAAGATTCGTGATCTATCATCTACACCCAAATGTCAGGCTTGCAAGTCACAGCTTTCCTGCTAAGCTTCGTGATCTATCATCTACACCCCAATGTTGGGCTTGCAAGTCCCAGCTTTCCTGCTAAGCTTTGTGATATATCATGTACACCCCAATGTCAGACTTGCAAGCCCCAGCTTTCCTGCTAAGCTTCGTGATCTACATCCCAATGTTGGACTTGCAAGCACCCGCTTTCCTGCTAAGCTTCGTGATCTATCATCTACACCCAAATGTCAGGCTTGCAAGCCCCAGCTTTCCTGCTAAGCTTAATGATGTACACCCCAGGTCTGTATCCCAGTTATCCATCTGTAGCCAGCTAAGGAATCCTATGGACATCTGTACCAAACGTGAACTGTGTAGGGAGATATTTGCCTCCCACATGCTTCACATTAGTATATGACTACAATACCTCTATGTACATTTCAGTATCTAGGAATAACTAGAAGGGGAAAAGCACAGGGACACTCCCATGAGTTTCAAGGAGTGACAGCAGATTTGGGCTGAGTGTTTGGAAAGGAGGAGGGATGACCCCACTCTGTTCTGGTTGAGTGATTGAAAGGGAAAGTAACATTTCAGGCCTGACCTCTAGATACGGGTGGGTGACTGCACTTCTCACAAAGAGTTGTGTACACCTAACCCCTGACCTCTGCCCACACTCCTAAGCTGTAGCTAAGTGGAGGGGGGGGGGTAAACATAGGGTTGTCACCTTTTTTGGAAAAAAAAACCCACCGGCCTTTCTATATTCTTGACATTTTTTCCTATTAATAACTTTGGCATCAAGCATCATTTTTACTGGCCAGGTGGCAACCCTAGGTAAACACTTACTGAGATTTAATGAGACAGTGGTGGGTTTTACCACAAACACTAGGTCAGTTTACCAGATCCCCGTAGTTATAACTTACTAGTCTTGTCAGGTTTAAGTAACTTAGACGTTGAGACTATAGAGAATTGATGAGTTGCCATGTTTCACTAGACTAGGGCACATTTTACCTGTGGCTCTGCAGAAAGCCACTAGTGAGAGAAAAGGGGATAAACTGACCAATTAAAAGATAAGACTTTCTCACTCAATGCCTATTGGTTAATAGGTTACCGCTTAGTTAAACCAAGCAAGCATTTTCCATTTTTGTCACATGGGAAAAAAACGGTTTTATTGGAGTGGAAATATCATTTGGATTGGGGAGACCAAGTAGGTGGACAGTTATCCAGAGTATGGGCCTTTATCTGGCTATTTACTTGTGAGAGAGTATTAAAGAGGTGGTTCACCTTTCAGGTAGCTTTTTGTATCTGATAGAATGGCTCATGCCAAGCAACTTTTCAAATGGCCATCATTTTTTATTTCTTCTGGCTCTTTCATCTAAAAATGCAAACAAATGCTCTGTAAGGCTACACATTTGTTATTATTGCTACTTTTTATCACTACTCTTTCTATTCAAATCCTACTATTCATATTCCAGTCTCTTATTCAAATCAGTGCATGGTTGTTATGGTAATTTGGGCCCTAGCAACCTGAGTTATTTCTTCTGACTCTTTCCAGCTTTCTAATGGTGGTCACTGACCACATCTAAAAAACAAATGTAAGGCTACCCACATTATTGTTCAATTCATATTCCAGCGTCTTTCAAATTAATGTATGGTTGCTAGGGGAATTTGGACCCTAGCAACCAAATGGCCGAAACGAAAACTGGAGATCTGCTGAATTAAAAGGTAAATAACTCAAACCACATATCATAAAAAATGAAAACCAATTGCAAGTTGTCTCAGAATATCACTCTCTTCATCAGACTAAAATTAATTTGCAGGTAAACAAAGGGGTTGTTCACCTTCCAAACACTTTTTTTCAGTTCAGTTGTTTTTAGATTGTTCCCCAGAAATGAAGACTTTTTTTTTCAATTACTTTCCATTATTTATTTTTTACTGCTTTTCCAAAATCTAAGTTTAATGTCTCTGGTGTTTGAGTCTGGCAGCTCAGTAATTCAGGTGTAGATGGTAAAGTGTCACAATTTTACAACATTGAGTTGATCCATTTCTCAGCAGCATCTCTGGAGTATCGGCAACTATTGTATCAATTCTCACAGCTGCCTGTAATAAACCTCAGAGATTCTGCTCAGCAGGGACAAAATGTATCAACTAAATGTATCCATTTAGAACAGTTTACAGGGTCGGCGACCCCCCCGAGCAGCTTCAGAAGGTGAAAAATGACACTTTACACTTCAATATTAGAATAAATGGTCACACATAGAATATAGAAAGTCATTAGAAGAAGTCGTTATTTCTGGTGATCTATCTGAAAACAACTAGTTGTTTGAAGGTGAATTGCGTCAGTACTGAGGAAATCAATATGGCAGCCCCAACACTTTAATGAACACAACTTCTATAAATAATGTCCTGTAGGTGGATTAGCCCTAAAAGTAAATTGCCTTTAACTGAACTACATACTTTAAGGTTGGGGCCAGACAGGACCAAAATTGGTAGATTTTGACTCAAAATGCAAAGTGTCATCTTTCTGATTTCAGCAGGTTTCGGCCCTGTCTCATGTTCAGTGCTGGATTTTACAAGTATCTGTAGCAGAAATTTAATAAATAGTGTAATTTGTCCTCACTCCTAGAGCTCAATGAATTGTGTACAAAGGTCAGTAGATAATACTCCCTATGTACATCTTCACTCTGATAAATCCTCCCACACACAATGTGTAAGCAGCCAGCATAGAGTTGTACAGTCAACCCTAGTGTCAATTGCACAACATGCACAATGCTGGCCTAATGGAACCAGGCCCAAACATTTATCATTTGGATAAAGTAGGATCTAATTTATATACATAACTTGTCAGAGGGTGCTGGGAGAGAATTAACAAGTGTAGTTGCCATCTCATTACTATTATCCCACTGTTACTATAGACACCATCTCTCCCTAGTATACCTGCTATCCCACAGTCACACTCCCTTCCCAGAGACTATTATCCACTGTTACTATAGACACCATCTCTCCCTAGTATACCTGCTATCCCACAGTCACACTCCCTTCCCAGAGACTATTATCCCACTGTTACTATAGACACCATCTCTCCCTACTATACCTGCTATCCCACAGTCACACTCCCTTCCCAGAGACTATTATCCACTTTTACTATAGACACCATCTCTCCCTACTATACCTGCTATCCCACAGTCACACTCCCTTCCCAGAGACTATTATCCACTGTTACTATAGACACCATCTCTCCCTACTATACCTGCTATCCCACAGTCACACTCCCTTCCCAGAGACTATTATCCACTGTTACTATAGGCACCATCTCTCCCTACTATACCTGCTATCCCACAGTCACACTCCCTTCCCAGGGACTATTATCCACTGTTACTATAGACACCATCTCTCCCTACTATACCTGCTATCCCACAGTCACACTCCCTTCCCAGGGACTATTATCCACTGTTACTATAGGCACCATCTCTCCCTACTATACCTGCTATCCCACACTCACACTCCCTTCCCAGAGACTATTATCCACTGTTACTATAGGCACCATCTCTCCCTACTATACCTGCTATCCCACAGTCACACTCCCTTCCCAGAGACTATTATCCCCACTGTTACTATAGACACCATCTCTCCCTACTATACCTGCTATCCCACAGTCACACTCCCTTCCCAGAGACTATTATCCACTGTTACTATAGACACCATCTCTCCCTACTATACCTGCTATCCCACAGTCACACTCCCTTCCCAGAGACTATTATCCACTGTTACTATAGACACCATCTCTCCCTACTATACCTGCTATCCCACAGTCACACTCCCTTCCCAGAGACTATTATCCACTGTTACTATAGGTACCATCTCTCCCTACTATACCTGCTATCCCACAGTCACACTCCCTTCCCAGAGACTATTATCCACTGTTACTATAGGCACCATCTCTCCCTACTATACCTGCTATCCCACAGTCACACTCCCTTCCCAGAGACTATTATCCACTGTTACTATAGACACCATCTCTCCCTACTATACCTGCTATCCCACAGTCACACTCCCTTCCCAGAGACTATTATCCACTGTTACTATAGGTACCATCTCTCCCTACTATACCTGCTATCCCACAGTCACACTCCCTTCCCAGAGACTATTATCCACTGTTACTATAGACACATCTCTCCCTACTATACCTGCTATCCCACAGTCACACTCCCTTCCCAGAGACTATTATCCACTGTTACTATAGACACCATCTCTCCCTACTATACCTGCTATCCCACAGTCACTCTCCCTTCCCAGAGACTATTATCCACTGTTACTATAGACACATCTCTCCCTACTATACCTGCTATCCCACAGTCACACTCCCTTCCCAGAGACTATTATCCCACTGTTACTATAGGCACCATCTCTCCCTACTATACCTGTTATCCCACAGTCACACTCCCTTCCCAGAGACTATTATCCACTGTTACTATAGACACCATCTCTCCCTACTATACCTGCTATCTCACAGTCACACTCCTTCCCAGAGACTATTATCCACTGTTACTATAGGCACTATCTCTCCCTACTATACCTGCTATCCCACAGTCACACTCCCTTCCCAGAGACTATTATCCACTGTTACTATAGACACATCTCTCCCTACTATACCTGCTATCCCACAGTCACACTCCCTTCCCAGAGACTATTATCCACTGTTAATATAGGCACCAACTCTCCCTACTCTACCTGGTATTCCTAACTTTAATATTTTAAACGTATATAGCTGTTTTTTGCCAATCTTGACACACATAACACAATGAATAGTACAGAAGGCAATGTACTGCTTTGCATATCACAGTGCTACTTAAGGAGTCATACTGGGCTATTGCTTGAAAAATGGGCCCAGAGTAACGTAGCAAGGATAGGGCTGCATTAAGATTTTACAGGTTACATAAATCGGCAATGTCCATCCTGCAACACCCTGCAAACTACAGCACAGACCTGCTATTTATTATTATTAAACTGCCAGTGCAAAGGACTGAAAGAGCTGTTCCCTCTTGTTCATGTAACTAAAACGCTCATAGTTTTTGGAGTTAAATATAAACTCTTCAAATAGTCTTAATCTTTTAAAATAAATATTTATACGTGTTTCAAAAATATCCATGTAGGCGCAACATGTACCTTTCCTATCGCGTGTTTACTAAAAAAAAAGGCATCTGGCTGAATTCTCTTTCTGTGGGAAACCCTTCACTTTGTGGCTTTTACCTCGCACAGCCTGGAAACGGCTACAAGAAAGGGCTCCCTTTCTCTTCTATCTACTGTTTGGGTCTGATAAGAGTTGCCGCCAATTGTAGTATGACTGTATATAGGATAATATTTGACATCATATTGCTTTGGCACTTTAGGTTGGCATGTCTAACGTTCACTTCATTCCTGATTTTCATATTGTGAGGATATAATAGGATATAGTTTGGCAGTACCTATAGTTTGGCCTAGGCCTTTCAGGTGTAGTTCTGTTTATATGATCTGGGATTTTTTGTAGGCATCTCGGGCAGCAAAAGGGTGCCAAGCATTCAGAAGTGAAATAGTACATCATTATCATCGTAATTCAGACCCCAGCAAAATTTCTGCATCATTAAATGCCAAGGAGCATATTTAGCAAAAGGGTGAAGAATTAAATAATACATATATGATTAACTCTAAAAATATTTATAAAATAATTTGCTTGTTTCTAGAGATTTCGGTAATGTGTAATTTTCCTCATTGTGAAATATTGATATACTGAAGGCTGTTTATGGCTGCCGGGAGTTGTATCTGTTATGAAGGGAGACAGGTTGGACAAGGTTTGTATTCATTAAACACAAGATGTGTTTGTATAACTGAACTGCACCGTCTGGGTCCTGGAGAGAAACCCTGTTCTCTTTTTAGTAGGGAGTCATCCTTAAAGTAAACCTTTAAAATAAGTGAATATAAAATGGATAAGGGGGGTATTCTAAGCACTTCTGCAATGTACATTCATTATTTATTTTCTTTTAATTGCAAGATATTAAGGGATACATATACTGTTAATATGAATGAATTTTGTTACAACAGCGCCACCTGCTGGTCAGTTTCCCACCAGTCTGACCAGCAAGTAGTCAAGGAAGTGAAAGAAAGAGGCTGCTTTGATGTTCTTGTGCTTAGTAGTAGTAAAGAACCAGAATCCACGATTTTGAGGTCACCAGTCAATAAGACAAACAAGTGAGGCAACATGGGTGCAACACCCCCCCCCAAATGCACTTCAGACTACAAATTGGGGTTTATGTAGAATTTTTAACGTGCCGTAAGGCTGCCCGTACACAGGCCAATAAAAGCGTCCGACTCAGCCCCTCTCCCGACTGAATCATCAGTTTAGCACATTTATGGGGCCTTCTGACTGGCAGGTTTGAAAATCATATTGGGTGCCCAAATCAGCCAAATATCCTCTCATTTAGTGTGCTTAAAGGGATTCTGTCACGATTTTTATGGTGTAGTTTTGGTGTGTAGGTGCATCTCCGGTCATTTTGGCTGGTCATGTGATTTCAGAAAGAGCCAGCACTTTAGGATGGAAGTGCTTTCTGGCAGGCTGTTGTTTCTCCTACTCAATGTAACTGAATGTGTCTCGGTGGGACATGGATTTTTACTATTGAGTGCTGTTCTTAGATCTACCAGGCAGCTGTTATCTGGGAAGGGTGGGGGGTGATATCACTCCAACTTGCAGTACAGCAGTAAAGAGTGACTGAAGTTTATCAGAGCACAAGTCACATGACTGGGGGCAGCTGGGAAACTGACAATATGTCTAGCCCCATGTCAGAATTTAAAATGAAATATAAAAAAAATCTGTTTGCTCTTTTGAGAAATGAATTTCAGTGCAGAATTCTGCTGGTGCAGCACTATTAACTGATGTGTTTTGAGAAATTAAAGGGACTAAAGGTGGCCATGTTAATTTTGTACAAAGCAAAATTTCATCCGATGTTCTGAGTGTGTATATGACGGGAGACGGGGCGACGCAACCGATATCTGTCCGCTAGTCGATCGGCCCGGAAAGGTGCCCAAACATCGGCCATTGTTACTGCTGAATTGTCAGATACAGGTAGAATTCTATTGTTTCTTCCTATATCACTGATGATTCAGCTCTAACGCCTCCGTATTAAAAACAAAAGATTGTCTATGACCACCATGAGAGGGTTACAGGTGGGCTTCATACTATTACTGCTCATTTCTCTAGCATCTCATACCCAGATCATTTGCTGGAAGTTTGGGCTCAGTGACAAACGTGCGACTGTAACAATGCGCCAATAAGATGTTGCGGCTTTTTATTTAAACAAACGTAATCACTTGGCCCATGCGAGCACTGGGAGCTTTTATCTGGTTTCAGCAACACGACAAGGGTTTAACCCACGAATATCAGATTGTTCTTGTTTTGATAAGGTTATTTTGCCCCTTGCCCCCACCCATTGCTTCACAGGACACACTGAATGGCTTTTGCTGACAGATGTTATTCGTCCCATGGTCTAGTAGAACTGGAGAGCCACTACTATTCCACAAGTCAATCATTGTTACGTATTCTCCTGAAAGAGCAGACTAGGGGTAATATAATGAATACAGGGATTGCCGATTATTTCGGATGTATCTGTTCATTTTAACAAATTGTTTTTGATTTGTGGACTTCAAATCCAGCATCGTTGGCAAGAAAAGCAGACTGTAAACTGAAGGGTTATAAAACATGCGATTGACAGTGGTATTTAGTCTCACAACCAAGTGATCTAAACCTTGATGCTGCAGGGGTCCAGTGCAGGCCAGCATGGGATGATGGGATAAGAAACCCGCAGCACCCAGGAATTATGCATCAACTAACAGAAGAAATTCTACAGGGTCGGCAACAGTGATCTACAGTCAACAAATTATCCCACAGGGACAGCTACTGAGCTTTCTCACATACTTCCAACCTTTTGTTCAGGAGGCCCCCGAGATGTACAGGGCCCCCCCGAGATGTACAGGGCCCCCCCCGAGATGTACAGGGCCCCCCCGGAGATGTACAGGGCCCCCCCCGGAGATGTATAGGGCCCCCCGAGATGTACAGGGCCCCCCGAGATGTACAGGGCACCTGGTTCCCCCTGAAAAGATGGCTGTGCATCTGAAAACCAAAGAGGAGAGCGCAGTTTGGCAGAGCTCCTGATTCACTGCTTTGTCATGCAAACTTCCCTGACATTAGAGAGGTTAACTATTTGAAATGGGAGATGCAGCTGTCAAGGAACGCTGGTTGGCAGTGAAAGAGTTACAGCAACAACAACAACAATGTGTTTGGCTGGAAGTCTCTAATAGAGCTGGACTGCTGAGTCTCATTGACCGTCACATGGCAGCATTAGCCCCACCACTATTTGATTATGTTCTGTGGGTGCCAGTCCAGCAGGAACGGCCACAGTTCTACAGACAGTCGAGCAGTACAGCAGCTAAACGACAGCCCCCGTCTGTTAATCGACTCTCGTGCTTCTGTCCCATCGAGTTCTAAAACTACTACTTTCCTCCTGAGCTTGTAGGATGCCAATGGTATGGGCAGATATTGCATACAAGTCCCTTATATAAATGCATACAGCTGCAGTTCAGTGGAGAACACGTGAGAACGGCACGACCCTTTGTATATCCCCAAACCCTGAGATTTTGGTACAAACCCAAACTCTTGGTTAACGGCAGCTACGCCAATGGGATTGTCCGGGCATGCCCACCTCTCCCTTTGGTGCTGAAGAAGTTAAAATGCAAAGCGAGACTGAACTCCCATCCACACTCCCCTCTCCTCCTATTCAGTCATAAAAGGGGAGGGAGTTTATATGCACAACTAACCCCACCAAAGCCATGAGACAGGGGTCCGCATCGACCAAAACACTACCACTCCCCCCTTCCTCACGAGCACAAAAGCTTTGCCCTGAGACGGCATGGAAAGAGTTAATCCTTGCCACACGTGGGTCATCCACACACTCCCAGTGCATAAAGGGGTTACGACAAATCCCAACATTCTCTCCCCCTTACTGGCCCCCAATTATCAGCGCTGTAACTTGAACTAGACGTTAGTGGGCCCTACATTGCTGGTGTGCAGACGTATAGTGAAGCTGCACCCCATTTAGGGCCCTCTTAGAGGTTCAGCGTTTAGTCAGGACCCCCTCCAATCATAACAAGGTTAGACATGTGCGAAAACATTGATCTCCGATAGTCGCAAGTATATGTAGGGCAGCAAACAAGTGTTCAACACTAATCTCACCCTAATTAACCTTCAAGCTGGGCTTCCAGAAGAATCTAGCAGAGTAAGCAGCATTCTCCCCAAACACCCCCCAACTGCTCTTAGGGCTGGGGCTCCCCTAGAAGGGCAAGTCTGGGAACCACTACTCTACACTCTTGGGCCCCCCAACAGCAGCTGGGTTTCTGTTTCTCCTGCCCAACTGCCATCTGGACATGGGGGTACCCCAATAACCTGCTTTACCAGAGGATCCCCCACTTCCCCCCAGCCCTGATGGTTTAACCCATACTTACAGACCACTTCAGGTCGTTATCTCCTCCCCTTAACCCGTCGTGTGCCATATTGATCCGTAAAGCATGGCTCTGCAAAGTCTCCAATGGGCATCCAACTGGAATCCAAAAACACAGGGCAAAAAAAAAAAAACTCCCAATAAAATGGTAAAAAAAAATGCAAATGCCAAAAAACGAAAGCGTGAAAGCGGCGGCAGCGGCCCAGGTCTGCGAATGAGCGACGTGTGCTAATGTCGAGGCTGCAAGATCAGCACCATAAACATGGCTCCAGACTCCAATCCTCTCCCCCCCTTTCCATACGTCCGCTCACCCCCCTCCTGCACAGCACTCTCAATCCTCTCTCTCTAAAGAGACATCTCCACACTGTCTGCTTCCAGTTGCACCATCCACACGGCCACCGTGATCACCAATAGAGACAGGCTGCTTTGTCATTGAGGCTCCCCTGTCTCATCTCTTCCTTCTCTCAAACCTTTGGCTTTTTTTTTTTTTCCTCTAAGCCCTGCCCTGCTGCATTCTGGGTAAAAAAAACAAAACAGGCAATACAGGTTCCTCCTCATACTGTTTACAACTGCATCACTGAGAGCTGCAGCTCTCCGCCTTTTAAAGGGACAGCATCGCTGGTGAGAATTATGCGAGAAATGTTTGCAATACAGGGAAAAAAAGAACATAACCCTAAAACGAATGGCATTCTGAGCAAAGTAGCAGCGCAAGGGTTAAAGGGGAAGTCCACCCAACAAGTTTTTTTTCTCTTTGTTTTGCATAACGAAAGAAAATCGAATTCTTAAGCAACTTTCCAAAATACATTCGTTCTAGATGCCAGTGGTTTGGAAGTTATTTGTAAATGTAATTGCTGTTGAAAGCAGAATCTGTCTGTTCCTTTCTGTTTGAAACAGTGTAGCAGCTCTGTTAACCAGTTGCCTTCTGCTACATTGTCTCCGTTACATGCTGGAAACACTTTGGGCATTTATAAAAGAATTGTAACTAGGGGCTGGAGTAAAGTTGAAGGGGAAATTACCGTTGATAGAGTCCTGCACGGAACCAATTTCTAAGGTCCAGACCCAAACCACAATCGGCATATTTACCCACTTTGATCCGCTACCCAGACCCGCAAATGCCATATCCGCAACCTGCCGACCACCATCAAACCAGAAGTGACGTCATCAAAAGTGGGCGGGACAGAAACAAGTTTTGTTAAACTTTAAAAGGAGTAAAATATAGACAATATTACATAAGGTAAGAAATTTAGATCGGACCAGTGACCAGCAGACCCGCATCTATACCCGCACCTGAAAATGCTTGGTTACCGTTGACCCTGTTTCTGTTTAGTAAACTACAACTCCCAGCATCCCCTGGATTGTAGTTTACAAACAGCTGAAAGGTCAAAGGTAATTTCCCCTTCTACTTTACTCCAAGTGATTGTAAACTACAATCCAGGGGATGTAGTTTACGAACAACTGAAGGGTCAAAGGTAATTTCCCCTTCTACTTTACTCCAGATGTTTGTAAACTACAATCCAGGGGGTGCTGGGAGTTGTAGTTTACAAAACAGCTGAAGGGTCAAAGGTAATTTCCCCTTCTACTTTACTGCAACTATTTGTAAACTACAATCCAGGGGATGCTGGGAGTTGTAATTTACAAACAACTGAAGGGTCAAAGTTAATTTCCCTTCTACTTTACTGCAACTATTTGTAAACTACAATCCAGGGGATGCTGGGAGTTGTAGTTTACAAACAACTGAAGGGTCAAAGGTAATTTCCCTTCTACTTTTGTAAACGACAACTCCCAGCATCCTCTGGATTGTTCCCATACCTGCAATGCATTGTACCACTCAGGCTGTTCCATGCTCATGCCTTTTGGGGGGGGGGGTAATCTTCTGTAACTATTTAAAATAGGGTCGACCTAGACACCCATGAGGCCACCAGCCAACACACTATATGTATCCTTTTTTGCACTTACCATTTGGAAGCAGCAAATGGATAAGGAACTTTACACTGGAGAGTATCAGGCAACTGTCAGCTCTTCAGCACAAGGGCTGGTGCTGTCATGCGGATGCACAATCTGTCAGGGAACAGCTGAGACATCATCACAGCTAAGCCTGTAATTACACTTAACATCCATAGCCCCTAATGGAAGCTTCTATGGGGGCAGGGAACTCTCTGATATAGTGTTTAGTAAATTAGTTCCCATGGTTATTCTGCACAGTAGTGAAGTATAGGCTGTCGCTAGATAATGCCATTTATTCTACAGAAATATAGCTTAGCCTTTGTTTCTTCTAACAGCCTGAACTACAAATACATACTGTTTATCTACCTATCATCTATATACCTGTATCTATAAAACACCTTTGTCACAAAGAATATGTATTTACTACTCAAGCTCATTCATTCCATTAGTTATTCCCTTCAACTAACTTCATTATAAATTCCTTTGCAATTTTTTATAACTGTAACAGCATATAATATAAGTAAACACAAAATCTGTAGCAATGTTCCAATCACCATTATACTCTGGGACATAGCAAGAAATTATCAGGTTACAGAGAGTTTCCCGTCCCCTAAATCAGATAAAGGTCCAGAGCTAAAGTGTCCAAAAGTAGATCAAACCAATGATCATTGTCCATTAGATACTTGCTTTATAGTTGCATTGGTACACAGAGCACAAGCACTCACCCCCAAATCTCACAGCTCATTACAAGGTTACATATAAATATATAGAAACATTGGGGTAACAGTCACCCTGCTATATAGTTCCAGGGGTACCCAGGGCACAAATAAACACTCACCCCAAATCTCCCCCTAACTGACCTTCAGACTGGGCCCCCTTAGCTCATAACAAGGTTACAGATATATAGAAACATTGGGGTAACAGTCACCCTGCTATAGTTCCAGGGGTACCCAGGGCACAAATAAGCACTCACCCCAAATCTCCCCCTAACTGACCTTCAGACTGGGCCCCCTTAGCTCATAACAAGGTTACAGATATATAGAAACATTGGGGTGTCACCCTGCTATACTTCCAGGGGTACCCAGGGTACAAATAATCACTCACCCCAAATCTCCCCCTAACTGACCTTCAGACTGGGCCCCTTAGCTCATAACAAGGTTACAGATATATAGAAACATTGGGGTGTCACCCTGCTATAGTTCAAGGGATACCCAGGGTACAAATAATCACTCACCCCAAATCTCCCCCTAACTGACCTTCAGGCTGGGCCCACTTTGCTCATAACAAGGTTACAGATATATAGAAACATTGGGGTGTCACCCTGTTGTAGTTCCAGGGGTACCCAGGGTACAAATAAGCACTCACCCCAAATCTCCCCCTAACTGACCTTCAGACTGGGCCCCATTAGCTCATAACAAGGTTACAGATATATAGAAACATTGGGGTGTCACCCTGCTATAGTTCCAGGGGTACCCAGGGTACAAATAAGCACTCACCCCAAATCTCCCCCTAACTGGCCTTCAGACTGGGCCCCCTTAGCTCATAACAAGGTTACAGATATATAGAAACATTGGGGTAACAGTCACCCTGCTATAGTTCCAGGGGTACCCAGGGTACAAATAAGCACTCACCCCAAATGTCCCCCTAACTGACCTTCAGACTGGGCCCCCTTAGCTCATAACAAGGTTACAGATATATAGAAACATTGGGGTGTCACCCTGCTATAGTTCCAGGGGTACCCAGGGTACAAATAAACACTCACCCCAAATCTCCCCCTAACTGACCTTCAGACTGGGTCCCCTTAGCTCATAACAAGGTTACAGATATATAGAAACATTGGGGTGTCACCCTGCTATACTTCCAGGGGTACGCAGGGCATTAAATAAGCACTCATGCTCTTAATTGTGATACATTTACAAAAGGGGGTACTACAGGTTATTCTCTTAGATTTTCTTCTACCCTTATAGACTTTTATAAACTCAATCTACTACTTTTTATTTCTGCAGAAATACTTTGTTCATCCCTTTTCCAAGAACATTCCCATTTCTCACTTTTGTGGTTTTCATTAATCTCTGCTTACCTTTCTCCTCCAGTTTATGGAGTGGAGGTTCTAGCTGACAGCTGAGGGGCCCCACCTCTTCGGAGCTATTCAGAGCAATTGTCGCATACACACCGTTGCAATGTATACACAACACTTTGTACAAACAATTCCATTGGCTGTTGATATAAATGCCGCAGGGCAAATAAGGGTTGGTCGCTGTTTAGGGAACTGTTAACTACACGTATAGGCCCCAGTTATCAGATGGAACTAAGGGATTATGGGAAAAGTGCTTCCTCCATGTTTACTGGAACATTTCCTACTGAAATGTCACAGTTGATGGTTGGTTTCCACCCTCATTATTGTGTTGGAGATCACTGAATGGTTTAACAGCATATCACCATTGTTTTGTGTAGCACAGTGATCCCCAACCAGTAGCCCATGAGCAACATGATACTCCCCAACCCTTGGATGTTGCTCCCAGTGGCCTTGAATCAGGTGCTTATTTTTGAATTCCAGGTTTGGAGGCAAATTCTTGTTTCATAAAAACCAGACGTACTGCCAAACAGTCTCCTATAGGCTGTCAATCCATATAGGGGCTATAATAATCTGATCACAGCCCTGATTTGGCACCCCAGTGACTTTTTTGTGCTTGTGTTGCTCCCCAACTTTTTTTTACATCTGAATGTTGCTCACGGGTAAAAAAGGATTGGGGATCGCTGGTGTAGAAGATCATTGTAGTGCAAAGTGCCATTAACAAGGTGGTCCACTCATAAATGTGTCCATCACTTTGTCTGCTAACGTCTTGCCCTGTAGGAGGAGCCCCAAAGCTTTTCCAGCCAGTTTATGTGGCCAAAATAGGGCAATTTTTGCTGGACAATTCTTTTATAGTTCTCACATGTCCCCATAATGGGACCTGTTATGCAGAATGCTCACGATTTGGTGTTTTCAGGATAATGGATATTTACATAATTTGGACCTTCATACCTTAAAGCGATACCAACACGTTCCTATAAAATCATAGGAATGCAGGGTGAAACTGGGGGGAGTCAGGGCCCACTGGGGCTGAAACATCAAGGGCCCCCTCCCCAGTCGCAGGCTATGGTCCTCAGCAAACTCCTCGTCTGCCCTCTCCTTCCCCCCTCACGGCACCTAATTCACGCTCATTTGGGGGGCGTGGCCAGTGGGTGTAGCGGGCAGAGCAAGTGGGCGGTTCAGGCAGGACAAGTGCTGGAGCAAGTGGGTGGAGGAGGTCACACTGCGTGGCACGGCTCTGGGCTGGTGAGGACTGGGGCCCACCGAGTTTTTTTCCCGGCATCACGCTGGCCCAGTCCATAGCTGTAGGAACGTGTTCAAGGAGGTGCAGCATGCTGAATATTTTCTTCTAGAACCCCCCCCCACACACACACACAAAACCGTCCCCAGCCCTGCTGGAAAATATTCGGCGTGCAGCACCTCCTTGATATGGACACTTTTCTATGATTTTTATAGGAATGTGTCGGTATCGCTTTAAGGCAAACAAAAAAAAAAATCAAAAATGAATTAAACCCAATAGGCTGGTTTTGCCTCCAATAAGGATTAATTATATCTTAGTTGGGATCAAGTACAAGCGACTGTTTTATTATTACATAATAAATCTAAATTTATTAAAAAGGAAATCATTTTAAAAATGATTTGATTAAAATTAAGTCTTTGAAAGGTGGCCTTTCTGTAATTCGGAGCTTTCTGGATAATGGATCCCATTCCTGTGTCAGTCTTCTGGTGGAATGACTGTCACAGGTTCTAAGTAGTATGGGGTCTGAGACTAAGCAGTGGAACCTTCACTCCCTAGATTGTACAGGTATGGGATCCGTTATCTGGAAACCCGTTATCCAGAAAGTTCCGAATTACAGGAAGGTCATCTCCCATAGACTCCATTTTATCCAAATAATCCCAATTTTAAAAAACGATTTCCTTTTCTGTGTAATAATAAAACTGGATTCTACTTGATCCCAACTAAGATATAATTAATCCTTATTGGAGACAAAACCAATCTAGTGGGTTTATTAAATATTTCAATGATTTTCTAGTATGAATATCCAAATTACGGAAAGATCCATTATCCGGAAAACCCCCATGTCCAAAGCATCCTGGATAACCGGTCCCATACCTGTACAGGCACAGAAAAATGGCCCCAGGGGTAAAATTGCTACAGAGTGTAACGCTGCCCGTGGGCATCTAGTCTTCCACAAAAGAAGGAAATCAAGGGAAATTCCATGAAATCTGGGGACAATGTTAAGACGTGCGCCTCCTTTCTAATAAATCTCCTGTAATGTACTCAACCTGTGTTACTTTTGTTTGAACATTATGCTCTTTTTATATTCTGCCAGTAACTATTTCATACTGCTTTGTATATTCTATATTATTTTCCAATTTATGCCAAATAATCTGAATTAAAATAAAAAACAAAAAAAAGCAGACCATGGGCAAGCTGGTACACGCAGACTCGGCAGCTAATGACCTTGGTATAGGACTATTAGGAGGGTCTAATCAATATCTTGCTTAAAATTGGGTAGATATCTCTCAGGCAGGTTTAAAAATCTTGTTGGGTGAGGACCATATTGGCTGGTAAATCCAGTCCTTTTATAATCCGACTGCTTAGACCCGCTGGATGATGAGCGATTGGGTGCAGTCAGGGCCGCCATCAGGGGGGGAGAGTTGTAGGGGGCCCCGAGGGTAAGGGGGGCCCGGCCACACCGCACTTACTTAATTAGCCGGGCCCCCCATCTTTCTGAGAGCTGCTGACTTCGGGAAGGCATGGACGTTTAAGGGGCCCTGGCCACCAATTTTTTTTCTCATGTGGGGTCCTAGCCACCAATATTTTTTAATGGGGGGCCCGGACCACAAATGTTTTTTTTATGGGGGGCCCTGCCCACCAATATCTTTTTATTTTTTATTAACATGTGGAAACCCTAGCCACCAAATTTTTTACTGTGTGGTGGGGGGCAGACCTGTAGGTGGGGCTTGCGGTGGGCGCAGCCCAGTGGGCCCAGGAAATTTTGTCGTATGGGGCCCTGCAATCTCTGATGGCGGTCCTGGGTGCAGTGTTCCACTTATTTGTCAGCTTCTTCCAACGTGTATGACTCACGCAAGACTTAAACTAGTCCTGTATAAAGGTGGCCATACAATGCCAGATCTAGGCCCCAGTTGGCCACCCATATGCTTGGTCAAATCCTCTACCAACCAAGAAGCTTCACTCCTTCGAGGTGCTGAAAACCAAATGTAACAGTTTCTCCTAATTAGGCAGGTCCTCCAAGGGATACAATCAATTCAATTGCAAAATATCTCCAACTTTGAAAACATAAAACTGTAACTGTAGTCCAAACTATATCTTTAAAGGAGAAGGAAAGCTATGGAGGCAGTTTATTGCCAATAGATTAGCCACAATAGTACAAGCTATAAGACTATATTTATTCTGCAGAATGCTTTACCATACCTGAGTAACCGCTCTAGTAGCTCTCTGTTTGTTTAGTATAGCAGCTGCCATATTAGCTTGGTGTGACATCACTTCCTGCCTGAGTCTCTCCCTGCTCACTCATATCTCTGGGCTCAGATTACAGCAGGGAGGGAGGGAGAGAGGAGCAAACTGAGCATGCTCAAGCCCTAGCCCTGGAGGTTTAAGATGAAAACAGTTAGTCTGATACAGAAGCCCATGAGTACACAATAGAAGGAAAGAAATGTGATGTTTCTTTTGACAGAGGACTCAGAGCAGCATTACTGGTTTTACTGGTTTATTTATATAGACATTTCTGATAAAACTTACTTACTTTTAGCCTTTCCTTCTCCTTTAAAGAGGTGGTTAGTTAGTATGATGTTAGTATGATGTAGAGAGGGATATCATGAGACAATTTGCAATAAAAAATGAAGGCCAATTAAAAATGTGCTTAGAATCAGCCATTCTATAACATACTAAGAGGCACATTTATCAAAGGTTGAATTTTGAATTTTTTAACTCTTAATAAATTTGAATTTGATTGAGGGGTTGTTTAATAAAAAAAATCTATCTAAAACTCGAACGAATATTACCTGAAAGCTCAAATCTAATTAGACTAAACTCTTATTTATTTTCTCCGAAAAAACTTGAATATCAGGAAGGCTAGTAACGTTCAAATTGGTCCCTGGACCTTCTACATGAGGTTTTAGGTGGAGAATAGTCGAACTCGAATTTTTAAAGGGCCAGGGTTTGATAAATCTCCAAATTAGAATTAAAATTCAAATCGAGTTTGGATTATTCACAATTCGAGTTGAGAGTTTTGACCATAAAAAAATTCCAATTTTCAATTCGACCCTTAATAAATCTGCCCCTAAAAGTTAACTTAAGGTGAACCACCCCTTAAATATTTAGCCTACTGAATGCCCCCAAAACTTCACTCCCCAGACATTGTCATACAGTATATGAATGAATATCTAGCTGTAGTTTAAATAAATGCTGCACAAACTGATCACAATTCTTGTGATTGTGATCAGGACTTTAGATTGAAAGTTTCCCTGGGGCACAAACAGATGGATATAATGTGAATAATCTTTTCAATGTTCTTTTCTTCCTGCTGATACTATGGAGCAAAAGAGTAGGATGCAGAGAGGGATATTCTGAGACAATTTGCAATTGGGTTTCATTTTTTATTATTTATGGTTTATGGGTTCATTCAGACACCCTCTAGTTTGCAATTTCAGCAATCTAGTTGCTAGGATCCAAACTACCCTGGCAACCATGCATGGTTTAAAAAAAGAGACTGGAATATAAATAGGAGAGGGTTTGAATAGAAAGATCAATAAGAAAAATTAGCAATAACTATAGAATTTTAGCCTTCCAGAACATTTTGGGGGCAGATTTATTGAGGGTTGAACTAAAAATTTGAATTTCTAGCAATTTTTTGTGTACTTCTACTATGGAATAGTCCAAATTCAGTTCGATTTTGATTATCATGTCTCTTTAAAAATTCGACTATTCGCCATCTAAAACCTGCCGAATTGTTGTTTTAGCCTATGGGGGACCTACTAGAACCTATTTGGAGTCCTTTGGTGGACTTTGAAAAATCAAAGTTTTCTTTTTAAAAACTCGATCGAAAACTGACCTATTCAGCCAAAAAAAAAAAAAAACTTCAATTTTTTTTTTTTTTGGATAAGTTTCGACCCTAGATTAATCTACCGCTTGTTGTTTAAATGGAGTCAGTGACCACACTTGAAAGTTGGAAAGACTCCAAAGAAGAAGGCAAACAATTAAACTATCAAAGACCAATTGAAAAGTTGCTTAGACTCGACCCTTCTATAACACACTAAAAGTTAACAGAAAGGTGAACCACTCCTTTAAAGTGATCCTGGCGCCTCCCCTGAAGTACTAGAATATTTCAGTATCACGTTAAAAACGGTTGCGCAATATTTGTCAGTCTTGTAACTTGGAAGTGCTGTGTCCAAAGGTTATTGCTCAGTAAGACCAAGAAAGAACTCTGCCGTCTCACATGCCGGGGAGGATATGGGTGTAGTAGTTATACAGGGGCACAGCGGATCCCCCAATCCCAATACTGTTTGTCGCCAGTTGCATTTGGAACTGCGGTTTAGTTTTGTTGGAGCTTCAGGTTTTTTTTTTTCAAGTATTAACCTTATATTGCTGTATAAAACTCAAATTAAAAGCCTTTATCTGGCTGCCCTGGGACACAACTAGGCTAGGAAGCCCAGGCAGACATTAGCGTAGCGGTATTAAAGGAACAGTAAATGAAAGTGTTTTAAAGGAATGACAATATAATATACTGCACTGGTAAAACTGGTGTATTTGCTTTAGAAACGCAACTATCGTTTATAAAGACAAGCTGCTTTTTTTTTAGTTTTACTGATCCTTTCAAGAGTTATTTACCTTTAAATTATCTTTAAAGGACCAGTAACATCACTTTTTAGAAAAAAAAATTGTTAGTATAGAACGAAAAAAAACCCACAAAGACAAATTAACTGTCAATTGTTAAAAATTGTTAAAAAATCAATTGTTAAAAAATTCTTTAGTATCAAATGAAAAAAAAACAAAAACAGACAAATGAAACTTTTAAATCGCTAAGTCTTTATTAAGAATTAACTTACCGAAACTCTGCTTGCGCTCCTCTTCAGAAAAGATGATCCATCGTGCGGCGCTTGATTACTCCTCCTCGGCTGTCTCCTATAAGAAAGGCTGGGAGGAAAAATCAAGTGCCGCACAATGGATCGCCATTTCTGAAGAGGAGCGCAAGCGGAGTTTCGGAAAGTTATTATAAAGACTTAGCGATTTAAAAGTTTCATTTGTCTGGGTTTTTTTTTTCGTTTGATACCAACGAATTTTTTAACAATTGATGTTACTGGTCCTTTAAAGGGATACTGTCATGGGGAAAAAACATTTTTTCAAAATGAATCAGTTAATAGTGCTGCTCCAGCAGATTTCTGCACTGAAATCCATTTCTCAAAAGAGCAAACAGATTTTTTTATATTCAATTTTGAAATCTGAAAATTTCAGTGCAGAAATCTGCTGGAGCAGCACTATTAACTGATGTGTTTTGAAAAAAACATGTTTTCCCATGACAGTATCCCTTTAAGTATAAAGTAGAGTCTGCTATTCTGAGACAATTAGCAATTGGTTTTCATTTCTTATTATTTGTGGTTTTTGACTTATTTAGCTGGTTTGCAGTTTCAGCCATATGGTCGCTGATTTGTTTGCAGATAAGGCAGTTTTGGGTTGAATTGGGCCGAAGCAGGTAAAAATGCAGGTCTGGGTTTTAAAAATTGGTTACGTACTTTTAAAGGGGTTGTTCACCTTTAAATTAACTGTTAGTATGATGTAGAGAGGGATATTCTAAGACAATTTGAAATTGGTTTTCATTTTTTTTTATTTGTGGTTTTTGAGTTATTTAGCTTTTTATTCAGCAGCTCTCCAGTTTGTAATTTCAGCCATCTGGTTGCTAGGGTCCAAATTACCTTAGCAACCGTGTATTGATTCGAATAAGAGACTGGACTATGAATAGGAGAAGCCAGAATAGAAAGATGAGTAATAAACAGTAGCAATAACAATATATGTGTAGCCTTACAGAGCATTTGTTTTTTTAGATGGGGTCAGTGACCCCCATTTGAAATCTGACAAGAGTCAGAAGAAGAAGACAAATAATGCAAAGACTATTAAAAGAGAAAAAAATAAAGGCCAATTGAAAAGTAGCTTAGAATTAGCTATTCTATAACATTTAAAGGCGAACCCAGACAAGAATATACATTTAGTATGATGTAGACAGTCAAATTCTGAGACAATTTGCAATTGGTTCTCATTTTTTATTATTTGTGGTTTTTAAGTTATTTAGCTTTTTATTCAGCAGCTCTCTAGTTTGTAATTTTAAGCAATTTGGTAGCTAGGGTCCAAGTTCCCCTAGCAACCATGCATTGATTTGAATAAGAGACTGGAATATGAAGAGGAAGAGGCCTATAAGTAGTAAAAAGTAACAATATATTTGTAGCCTTACATTTGTTTTTAGAAGGGGTCAGCGACGCCCAATTGAAAGCTGCAAAGAGTCAGAAGAAAAGGGAAAATCACTATAAAACTATAAATAATTAAAACCAATTGAAAAGTTGCCTTGAATTGGCCATTCTGTGACATACTTAAAGTTACAGAGAAACCGAATAAAGACTAAAGAAGTAAAAGTAATGATCTTACCAGTAGTATCATAAGTAATGTCCAAACTCTGACTTAAATCCTCCCCCAAGTTCACCATTTCCCACAACCGCCTTGGATTTCTGTGCAAAGATCTAGACTTGCCATTCCCCACGCTGGATCAATTTATATAAATCTTCATTCCTGCCTGATTCGCTACTGTAATAGTAAGACAAGCCCTCATGTGTAACTGTAACTCTCACCCAAATTAAGTCTGGGGTTGGGGGGGATTTAAACTTCAGCTTTTTATCTTTAAATGAGTCGAATTATGGAGCTGCTAATTATGGAAAAACCCCAAGTTTCTAGCAGATAAATCTGATATATCGGCTTCCTCCTGCAAACTACTAACTAATTCAATTAAGGCTCTTCTAGTTCACCTTCAGCCCAGTCAGACATTTATAGGAAAATAAAAACTGCTGTACGGCCAGAAAACCATGACGGGCGGGATCTCCATCAGAGACTCGGACATACAGGGCCACTCACACAACAATTACATCCACATACATCCATGTTATACCGCTGTATAGTCCTAGGGATAAAGGGCTTGTTCACCTTTAAATTAACTGTTAAGGGCAGATTTATCAAGGGTCAAAGTGAATTCGAGGGAATTTTAAAAGTAAAAAAGTTCGAAGTAATTTTTTGTATACTACGACTTCGAATTTACTTCGAATTCGATTCGAAGTAAGAGAGTTTGAATATTCGACCATTCGATAATCTAAGTACTGTCTCTTTAAAAAACTTCGACTTCAATACTTCGCCAAATGAAACCTGCCGAAGTGCTATGTCGATTGGATCGAACGATTTTACTTCGAATACACAAATTCGATGAAAAAAGTATTTTACTTCGATGGTCGAATTTCGAAGTATTTTTCAATTCAAAATTCGACCCTTGATAAATCTGCCCCTAAATGTATTGTAGATTCGGTTTGTGATTCAGGGAGGATTTTGGCATTTTTAGCAGGATTCAGCCAAATCTTTCTGCCCGGCCAAACTGAATCTGAATCCTAATTAGGGATGCACCGAATCCAAGATTCGGTTCTTCCTGGCCGAACCGAATCCGAATCAGGAAATTGTGTGACTTTATGTCAGAAAACAAGGAAGTAAGAAATGTTTTCCCCTTCCCATCCCTAATTTGCATATGCAAATTAGGATTCGGTATTCGGCCGAATCCAAAAAAGTGGATTCGGTGCATCCCTAATCCTAATTAGCATATGCAAATTAGGGTGGGGAGGGAAATGGCATGACTTTTTGTTACGAAACAAGTAAAAAATGTTTCCCCTTCCCACCCCTAATTTGCATATGCGGTTCGGTATTTGGCTGAATCTTTCGCGAAGGATTCGGGGGTTCAGTCGAATCCAAAATAGTGTATTCGGTGTATGCCTACTAGAGCAATAATCTGAGGCAATTTGCAATTGGTTTTTATTAGTTGTGGTTTTTGCGTTATTTAGCTTTTTATTCAGCAGCTCTCCAGTTTCAGCCATCTGGTTGCTAGGACCTAATTCCCCTAGCAACCATGCACTGATTTGAATAAGAGACTGGAATATGAATAGGAGAGGCCTGAATAGAAAGATTAGCAATAATAGCAATAACAATACATTTGTAGCCTTACAGAGCATTTGTTTTTTAGATGGGGTCAGTGACCCCCATTTGAAAGCTGGAAAGAGTCAGAAGAAACAACTCTAAAACTATAAAATGTGTAAGTGCTGCACAATGTAGTTACTAAACGGTGTAATAAATACACGAGTGGTTTAAGTGCTGCACAATGTAGTTACTAAATGGTGTAATAAATACACGAGTGGTGTAAGTGCCACACAATGTAGTTACTAAACATTGTAATAAATACACAAGTGGTGTAAGTGCCACACAATGTAGTTACTAAACTGTGTAATAAATACACGAGTGGTGTAAGTGCCACACAATGTAGTTACTAAACAGTGTAATAAATACACGAGTGGTGTAAGTGCCACACAATGTAGTTACTAAACGTTGTAATAAATACACGAGTGGTGTAAGTGCCACACAATGTAGTTACTAAACAGTGTAATAAATACACGAGTGGTGTAAGTGCCACACAATGTAGTTACTAAACGTTGTAATAAATACACGAGTGGTGTAAGTGCTGCACAATGTAGTTACTAAATGGTGTAATAAATACACGAGTGGCGTAAGTGCCCCACAATGTAGTTACTAAATGGTGTAATAAATACACGAGTGGTGTAAGTGCTGCACAATGTAGTTACTAAATGGTGTAATAAATACACGAGTGGTGTAAGTGCTGCACAATGTAGTTACTAAATGGTGTAATAAATACACGAGTGGTGTAAGTGCTGCACAATGTAGTTACTAAACGGTGTAATAAATACACGAGTGGTGTAAGTGCTGCACAATGTAGTGACTAAACGGTGTAATAAATACACGAGTGGTGTAAGTGCTGCACAATGTAGTTACTAAATGGTGTAATAAATACACGAGTGGTGTAAGTGCTGCACAATGTAGTTACTAAATGGTGTAATAAATACACGAGTGGTGTAAGTGCTGCACAATGTAGTGACTAAATGGTGTAATAAATACACGAGTGGCGTAAGTGCCCCACAATGTAGTTACTAAATGGTGTAATAAATACACGAGTGGTGTAAGTGCTGCACAATGTAGTTACTAAATGGTGTAATAAATACACAAGTGGTGTAAGTGCTGCACAATGTAGTTACTAAACGGTGTAATAAATACACGAGTGGTGTAAGTGCCCCACAATGTAGTTACTAAATGGTGTAATAAATACACGAGTGGTGTAAGTGCTGCACAATGTAGTTACTAAATGGTGTAATAAATACACGAGTGGTGTAAGTGCTGCACAATGTAGTGACTAAACGGTGTAATAAATACACGAGTGGTGTAAGTGCTGCACAATGTAGTTACTAAACATTGTAATAAATACACGAGTGGTGTAAGTGCTGCACAATGTAGTTACTAAATGGTTTACTAATGGAATTTCTGAAATACAAATGAAGTCAGGGACAGCTATTTGGGCTGCTAGTTTCTTATAATAGGACAATAGATGGGGCAATAGTTGGGGCAATAGTCGGGGCAAGCAGTGAAGAGAATAGTAAGAAACAAGGGGTGCAGAGTATTGAGAGGACGATTGGTAAATCATTATAATACATATTTTATCCAACACCAGCTGCTAGAAATATATCGTTGCACTTGAGATGCAGAGAGTTGAAGTTCCAGAAAGACTTGCCTATCCCTGCCTGACAGTATTCAGTGAAGTGTCTTCTCCCATCTTGAGCCCGTATATCTGCTGCAAAGGCAGGGTTGAATACATGCAACTGTGACATCACAGAGGGGCGGCTCACTGTCCCGAGGCAAGGGGAGTGGCATGGCTTTGATCATAGGGCTACTGTATGCCCTGCACCATCCGTGTGACTCACTGACTTGCAGCTATTGTTTGCCACTATTTATAGGCAACTTATGTCACAGGCAGTAATGGAACCAGGGCACTAGAGAGGAGGAAATCCATCAGGCATTAAAGCTAAATACGCCCTGCCATTTATTATAGAACGTTAGGTATGAGGGCACTGAAAGAGGTCCCTGTCTTCCCCTTTAAATTGAGACATATATATATCTATATGTCTAAAAACCTCTATATCAGGGGTCCCCAACCTTTTTAACCCGTGAGCCACTTTCAAATGTAAACAGAGTTGGGGAGCAACACAAGCATGAAAAAGTCCCTTGGATGCCAAATAAGGGCTGTGATTGGCTATTTGGTAGCCCCTATGTG
This sequence comes from Xenopus laevis, assembly GCF_017654675.1. Lineage (NCBI taxonomy): Eukaryota > Metazoa > Chordata > Amphibia > Anura > Pipidae > Xenopus > Xenopus laevis. The sequence continues at coordinate 139,119,221 of NC_054380.1, read as the reverse complement.
GACTGGCAGCCTACAAGATGCTCTACTTGGCACTAGACTTAGTTTTTATGTAATTAAAATTAGCTTTCAAGCTTGGAATGTCAAAATAATCACCTGCTTTGAGGACCCCTAGAGCAACATCCAAGGGGTTGGAGAGAAACGTGTTACTCATGAGCCACTGGTTGGGGATCACTGCTCTATAGGCAAAGTAGTTTCTTAGCAATTCATTTTCAATTCATGAAAAATACATGGCTGCACAGAAGTCATTACAGTCTGCATCATGCATTTGATTAAACTACTATAGGTATGGGATCCGTTATCCGGAAACCCGTTATGTAGAAAGTTCAGAATTGCAGAAAGACAGTCTCTCATAGACTCCATTCTATCCGAATACTCAAACTTTGAGGGGAATTCACTAAAGTGCAGAGAGCCCATTTTTTGGAGTAAAATACTTTCTCCATATTTTCAACAAAAATCCGCCTAAATTCTGACTCAATCACCACTTTTCATATTTTAGTGAAAGAAAGGCAGTTAATGGACGCTTTTTTCAAACGACATAAAAATGGTGCAAAAACAACATTTTACGTTTGCATTATTTTACTAGTTTTATCTTAGTGAATGAGGCAATATTAGTAATTTGAGTGAATATTATATTATCTAAAGGAAAAGTAAAGCCTCCCAGCCATTTTTTTTAGTTTTAGCAGCAATTCGCCACAAGTGAGCTAAGATAATAAAACATATTTCTATATTATGCAAAATAGCATTTCTTGTATTTAGACCCTTATATCTGGTTACAGAAGTGGAATTACACAAACATTTGGGCAGATTTAGAAAGCTCAAGTTATCCTGAAAAAAATGATGTGTAGTTTTCCTAGGTAAAAAAATTCCATTTTTGAATTTGGTGGGAAATCTGACATTTTTATCTCCACTTTTATTTTGTCTCATTATCACCGCTGTGAATTCCCCCCAAAATATTTAAAAATAATTTCCTTTTTCTCTGTAATAACAAAACAGTAACTCCAAACTCAGATATAATGAATCCTTATTGGAGGCAAAACCAGCCTATTGGATTTATTTAATGTTTATATGATTTTCTAGTAGACTTAAGGTATGAAGATCCAAATTACGGAAAGATGCATTATCCGGAAAAAAAACCCAGGTCCCGAGCATTCTGGATAACAGGTCCCATACCTGTACTGCAATATGTGAATTGGATAATTGCTCCCCATTTTCTATGTTTTCTGGGACTCCTATTCTTTTATTCTTTTCACTGATTGTTGGTTGAGGGTCACATTCACCAATTAGAGCAAAGCTTGTAGTTCAGCAAATCATCTTTCAGTACTTTACGTGACATTAGTACTTTAAGGGGGGGTATCCAGAATCAGCCGCATTATTACTGTTAAACAGCTAGTTCGGTGCAGGGTTGAGCTGAAATCAATGCAGTCGGCAGGCAAAATGTGTCTAAATTAATTTCTAATTTCCAATGCTGAATTTATGGATTTATTAGATGTCCAGGTTTTAAAGGGGAAGGGAGTGACTTTAAGATGATGTGAAATAAGCCAGTGACTGACCCTGTGCACCAGCCAAGATATCTATTCCCAACTCAAACAGAACAGGCCTGAGCAGCTATACCTGTCATTAATTATTAACTCATTCCACATTCCCAAGTACTGGACTCTCTGTCCTGTATTACTGCCCCGAGTTACACTCTCTCTCTTTGTCCTTCTGCTAAATTTTGCCATTTGGGACTTCATTGATTTGTTTCTTGCAAAGTAATGAATCCTATAAGTATTCTATAAGTATTACAGTCCTCCAATGGTGTAAATATTAGCTTTCAGGTAGGATCCATGTGACCGAATTGTTACACAGATAGCTAGAATCTCAGCTGCCATAAAGCAGGACAGGACTGCTGCTTACAATGGGGATCAGATAGGATCTGTGCAGCCACTGGGACAGAATGTTCTGTTATACAGATAGCTAGAATCTCAGCTGCCATAAAGCAGGACAGGACTGCTGCTTACAATGGGGATCAGATAGGATCTGTGCAGCCACTGGGACAGAATGTTCTGTTATACAGATAGCTAGAATCTCAGCTGCCATAAAGCAGGACAGGACTGCTGCTTACAATGGGGATCAGATAGGATCTGTGCAGCCACTGGGACAGAATGCTCTGTTATACAGATAGCTAGAATCTCAGCTGCCATAAAGCAGGACAGGACTGCTGCTTACAATGGGGATCAGATAGGATCTGTGCAGCCACTGGGACAGAATGTTCTGTTATACAGATAGCTAGAATCTCAGCTGCCATAAAGCAGGACAGGACTGCTGCTTAGAATATCAGCCACTACAGGACACAGACACAGTAGCTTAGTTTCATTTGATTCTGTGGAACCAGGTATGTCAGCATAGGTATGTCTGGCAGGTAAAAGTGTTTATGTAACTAAATGAGATTGTGTCAGAAAGTCAGGCCAGGGGTATATTTTTGCTCTAATTCATTCTATTTCTCTGATACTTTCCTGTTTTTGTTTCCAGGAAGATAAACAAGTATATTCTGATTATAGTATCTATATCCAATACTAAATGTGAATGTTACATTCTTTCCACTGTGCATTTACATTACGTGCTTCCAATAATGAATAGATTCATGCCGAGATTCCTTGTTTACAGCTCTTAGTTCTACAGAGTAACACGTTGTCCTGGAAATGCAGAATAGACATAAAAGGACCAGTAACACCAAAAAATGAAAGTGTTTTAAATGAATGACAATAAAATTTAGTGTTTCCCTGCACTGGTACAACTAGTGTGTTTGCTTCAGAAACTCTACTATAGTTTATATAAACAAGCTGCTGTGTAGCCATGGGGGCAGCCATTCAAGCACAGGATCCACAGTAGATAACAGATAAGTACTACTATAGTTTATATAAACAAGCTGCTGTGTAGCCATGGGGGCAGCCATTCAAGCACAGGATACACAGTAGATAACAGATAAGTACTACTATAGTTTATATAAACAAGCTGCTGTGTAGCTATGGGGGCAGCCATTCAAGCACAGGATCCACAGTAGATAACAGATAAGTACTACTATAGTTTATATAAACAAGCTGCTGTGTAGCCATGGGGGCAGCCATTCAAGCACAGGATACACAGTAGATAACAGATAAGTACTACTATAGTTTATATAAACAAGCTGCTGTGTAGCCATGGGGGCAGCCATTCAAGCACAGGATACACAGTAGATAACAGATAAGTACTACTATAGTTTATATAAACAAGCTGCTGTGTAGCCATGGGGGCAGCCATTCAAGCACAGGATACACAGTAGATAACAGATAAGTACTACTATAGTTTTTATAAACAAGCTCAGGTGTAGCCATGGGGGCAGCCATTCAAGCACAGGATACACAGTAGATAACAGATAAGTACTACTATAGTTTATATAAACAAGCTGTTGTGTAGTCATGGGGGCAGCCATTCAAGCACAGGATACACAGTAGATAACAGATAAGTACTACTATAGTTTATATAAACAAGCTCAGGTGTAGCCATGGGGGCAGCCATTCAAGCACAGGATACACAGTAGATAACAGATAAGTACTACTATAGTTTATATAAACAAGCTGCTGTGTAGCCATAGTATTTAGAGTAATAGCAGTGTGTTTAAAAAAAATTAATAAAGCTCAAAATCCTCATAATAGCTTTTATTTCCATACACACAAATGCATTTGGAACACTGAACCTTCTATTCCAAATGAAAACATGAAGAAACCCCTGTGAGTATGAGAAGTAATGGGAACAGTCAAGGTTATAACTTCAAGTCTCCGCAGGGCTGATTTGTAGGAAGAAGAAGGAGACTTTGTATTTTCCCGGCTTGGGATGTGGAGTCTGTTGAACAAGTGCTGCTCTTGTGCCCCCTTGTTATCAAAGATAGAAATCTCCTCGATTCTAATGAAAAGGTCAGCGGCCCAATGTGTTCTCACGTGGAAAACAATGGGGACCTTAATCCGGCGCTCGCTGTTATTGCTGCTTCACGGGGAAAAGCAAAGTTTACATGAAAGGCAAAGATTAGAATATTTACTCTGAAATGAAGGCTTGTGTTTGATGCAGGGACTCGTTGTGCTCACGCTTGTGCCATAGGGCTACTATTGGCTCCAACTGCTGGAGGGACATGTCCAAACTATTAAGGGTAAGGGCACATGGGGAGATTCTGGCGACTAATCGCCTCTTCTTCTGCGCGCTAATCTCTCCAATCTGCCTTCCCGCCGGCTATAATGAGAAATCGCCAGTGGGGTGGCACTCGAATCGCTTCATTTTCATTCTAGCCGGCGGGAAGGCAGTTCACGGAGATTAGTCGCCGTGAAGAAAAGGAGGTTTGTTGCCGGGCGACTAATTTCCCCGAATCTTCCCATGTGCCTGGGGAGATTTAGTCACCTGGTGACTAATCGCCTCTTCTTCTGGGCGACAGTCTCCCCGAACTGCTTTTGTGTGTCTTCCCATCCGCTATAATGAAAAGTTGACTGCGCTAAAGCACACATAGCGCTTCGTTTTCCGAAGTTTCCTCGTGAGGCAACTTCAGGCGACTTTAGAAAACAAAGCGCTCAAAATGCCAACCCACCTTCGATTTTAATTTTAGCTGGCGGGAAGGCAGTTCGAGAAGATTAGTCGCACCGAAGAAAAGGAGATTTGAAGCCGGGTGAATAATCTTCCCGAATCTGACCATTTGTCTCTGCCCTTAGTATGTTATCACCGGTTCTAAGCAACTTTTCTATTGGTCTTCGTTATTTTTTTTTTAGTCTATAGTGTCAATATTTGCCTTCTTCTGACTCTTTCCAATGGGGGTCACTGACCCCATGTAAAAACATGTGCTCTGTAAGGCTACACATTTATTGCTATTGCTACTTTTTATTACTCATCTTTCTTTTCAGGCCTCTCCTATTCATATTCCAGTCTCTTATTTAAATCAGTGTATGGTTGCTAGGGGAATTTGGACCCTAGCAACCAGACTGCTGAAATTCCAAACTGGAGAGCTGCTGAATAAAAAGCTAAATAAGTCAAAATCCACAAATAATAAAAAATGAAAACCAATTGCAAATTGTCTCAGAATATCCCTCTCTACGTCATAGTAAGTTAATTTAAAGGTGAACAACCCCTTTTATGCATGTGTGACAAACTCTAGCCTTTCTTTTAGGGATGCACCAAATCCAGGTTTCTTTTCCGGATTCTGCCTTTTTCAGCAGGATTCAGATTCAGCTAAATCCTTGTGCCTGGCCAAACTGTATCCAAATCCTCATTTGCATAAGTAAATCAGGGACGGGTGGGGAAATCACAGGACTTTTTGTCACAAAAAATATTTTTTTCTACTTTTTCCTTCCCTGCTCCTAATTTGCATATGCAAATTAGGATTTGGTTTGGTTTTCAGATGAATCTTTCACCAAGGATTCTGGGATTTGGCCGAATCCCAAATACAGTAGAACCTCCATTTTACATCCGCTGATTTTAAGTTTCCCCTCATTTGGTGTTTTCTGGTCCCACCAATATATTAAGCATAATACATTTCCCTGATTTTACATTTTCCTGGATTTTACACCTTTTTTTTTCTGGTCCCCTGAAAAACGTAAAATGGGGGTTCTACTGTAGTGGGATTCGGTGCATCCGTACTCTCTATAGACGTTCATGGTAATCATGGTATGTCTCGCCATAGACTCCTGACAATCACCTGGACCCCTGCTGTTGCACATATATATGTGTTCTTGAGAGGCCATTTTTAAATGCCCATCCGGTGGGCAAAAGTCTTGAATTCAGGCTGAGATGCCAGGGGCCCCCCATTAACCCTTAGACCATGGGCCCATTCTTGTAGCTAATTTTCTTCCACTTCTCACTCAGCCTTTTTATTTTCTTGGTACTTTTTCTTTACATGATAGACGATTTCCCATCTATTTTGTTTCCATAAAGAACTAAGGAATGAACATGAAATCGTTACAAATGTTTAGAAGCAGGAGGGCCCACGGGAGTGTCCCTGGAATCCTTGTGGGCCAGTCCGTCACTGGATGCCCCTTAGAGGGGGTCAGTTCAGCAAGTGTAAATATACACAGGACTATATATATACTTTTGTTTAATAAACCATTTATGTGCTGTAAGTGGCAAGAGGGTGCCTTCTGAGAATTAAAGGGGACCTGTCACTCAGACATAAAAAGCTGTATAATAAAAGTCCTTTGCAAATTAAACATGAAATCCAAATTCTTTTTTTAAAATTTTTTTATTAAAGGAGAAGGAAAGGTTAAAACTAAGTAAGCCTTATCAGAAAGGTCCATCTAAATATACCAGTAAACCCCCAAAATAGTGCTGCTCTGAGTCCCCTGTCAAAAGAAACACTGCATTTCTTTCCTTCTATTGTGTACTCATGGGCTTCTGTATCAGACTAACTGTTTTCAGCTTAAACCTCCAGGGCTAGGGCTTGAGCATGCTCAGTTTGTTCCTCTCTCCCTCCTCCCCTCCCTGCTCTAATCTGAGCCCAGAGCTATGAGAGAGCAGAGCGAGACAAGCAGGAAGTGATGTCACACCAAGCTAATATGGCAGCTGCTATCCTAAGCAAACAGCTTCTAGAGCTGTTCTAAAGAATTAAAATGGCATTCTAGATTACACTGCAGTGGCTAATCTATTGGCAATAAACTGTCTTGATAGCTTTGCTTCCCCTTTAATGCCTGTCACGTTGTGATATTTGCTGCTAAAATAGGTGCATTGTCCATAAACACATTAGGGTGGCCCCCTCCCATAACTAAAAGTAGATCCATATAAAGTCTGGATGCTGTATGGCCAGTTAGCCAATCATACTGCAGGGCGGGTCCTATTAACAGCTAATTAGCCCTATAGAATGTGCATTTAATATGGGTATAAATGTCATGGGAATGACTCCGGTATTGTAGAAAACACTATACGCTTGCTAGGAAGATTTTATTAGGCCAGACTATATGGGACATTGTGTTTGCTTGAATACTGCGCTAATTCCCCCAACGTACATTCTGTCACTACAACTTCAGCCTGATTGCTAAGGTCAGCATCCCTAGCAACCAGCTAGTGATTAAATCCCAAGCTCAAAAGCTGCAGTACACAACATATCTGCAAGGAAGGAACATGTTAGAAAACATCTCTCAGGCCCAGGCAAGGTTTGTTTTTAAAGCCAAATGGGTTTTTTATGACTATTTACCAACAGTTTGTTCAGTAATCATGAGGCAAACACCTTCTTCAAGGAGAAAGCTACAGACACTGAGTCTCTCTGATTAGTCCGTCCTTTATGTGCAATTGTGTAACCAAGTGTTTTATGGCCCAATTGAGATAAAATCCTCATCATCACCCCTGACCTTTGTATGGGTGGGGCCTCTCACTTCAATAGAGCCTCTAATAGCCCACTTAAAGGGCCACTACACAGGCTCTCTGTCTATGTCTAAGGGTAGGGGTACACTGGGCCATTCTGGGAGATTTAGTTGCAAGGTGAGTAAATCTCCACGAATCGCCCAGTGAGCCCCTACCCCAAGAGCTGTTCCTACTGAATTTTGCTAAGTTTATGCTGCAATAGTTTCACAGTATGGGATCTCTCTGCAGGTCCAGACTGAGAATTAAAATAGGATCTGCCATTTCAGCTACACAGAGGCCCAAACAGCCCCCACCAGCCCATTAAATACTGACTTTCTATGACATCTTATAGCAGCCCCTCTGGCATTTCCAGAACCCACAGATTTCCAGTCTGGGCCTGTCTCTCTGTACAGACTATGAGCAAACTTAGGGACTGTTCCTGCTGAATTGTGCTTAGTACAGGGAATACCTATGCTGCCATAGTTTTATGGGATCTCTCTGTACAGACTATGAGCAAACTTAGGGGACTGTTCCTGCTGAATTGTGCTTAGTACAGGGAATACCTATGCTGTCATAGTTTTATGGGATCTCTCTGTACAGACTATGAGCAAACTTAGGGACTGTTCCTGCTGAATTGTGCTTAGTACAGGGGAATACCTATGCTGCCATAGTTTTATGGGATCTCTCTGTACAGACAATGAGCAAACTTAGGGGCTGTTCCTGCTGAATTGTGCTTAGTACAGGGAATACCTATGCTGCCATAGTTTTATGGGATCTCTCTGTACAGACTATGAGCAAACTTAGGGACTGTTCCTGCTGAATTGTGCTTAGTACAGGGGAATAACTATGCTGCCATAGTTGTATGGGATCTCTCTGTACAGACTATGAGCAAACTTAGGGGTTGTTCCTGCTGAATTGTGCTTAGTACAGGGAATACCTATGCTGCCATAGTTTTATGGGATCTCTCTGTACAGACTATGAGCAAACTTAGGGACTGTTCCTGCTGAATTGTGCTTAGTACAGGGAATACCTATGCTGTCATAGTTTTATGGGATCTCTCTGTACAGACTATGAGCAAACTTAGGGGACTGTTCCTGCTGAATTGTGCTTAGTACAGGGAATACCTTTGCTGCCATAGTTTTATGGGATCTCTCTGTACAGACTATGAGCAAACTTAGGGGGGTTTGTATAAGGGGAATTCCTTTGGTAGAATTGCTTCCTGTCCTGGTGAAATCTTCCTGTCTGGATTTCCAAATTAGGAAATCCGGACAGGACATTGAAAATAATTACATGGTGATCAGCCAATCAATGATTGCCATGTCATCGTCCCGCCCCCGACATCACCAGTCCAGCCCACCTTAGAAGAAATCCTGCCCGCCCCCTGCCTTTTTCCGGCCCCAGAAAAGGAGGCAACCCTAACCTCTATGTTCTAGACTCTATAGCAGGGGTCCCCAACCTTTTATACCTGTGAGCCTCTCAAATGTAAAAAGAGTTTGGGTGCAACAAAAGCATGGAAAAACAATCCTGGGGTGCCAAATAAGTGCTGTGATTGGCTAACTGTTAGCCCTTATGTGAGCAGACAGTCTAAAGGAGACTCTGTTTGGCAGTACATTTGATTTTATGCAACCAAAACTTGCCTCCAAGAAATTCAAAAATAAGACCCTGTTTTGGGGCAACCTGTTCACTAGTCAGTGGTTGGGATCACTCTCTTTCATTTTATCTATTAGATCTCACTGCTCTAGATTATCTTTCATTTTATCCATTAGATCTCACTGCTCTAGATTATCTTTCACTTTATCCATCAGATCTCACTGCTCTAGATTAGCTTTCATTTTATCCATTAGATCTCACTGCTCTAGATTATCTTTCATTTTATCCATTAGATCTCACTGCTCTAGATTAGCTTTCATTTTATCCATTAGATCTCACTGCTCTAGATTATCTTTCATTTTATCCATTAGATCTCACTGCTCTAGATTATCTTTCACTTTATCCATCAAATCTCACTGCTCTAGATTATCTTTCATTTTATCCATTAGATCTCACTGCTCTAGATTAGCTTTCATTTTATCCATTAGATCTCACTGCTCTAGATTAGCTTTCATTTTATCCATTAGATCTCACTGCTCTAGATTATCTTTCACTTTATCCATCAAATCTCACTGCTCTAGATTATCTTTCATTTTATCCATCAGATCTCACTGCTCTAGATTAGCTTTCATTTTATCCATTAGATCTCACTGCTCTAGATTATCTTTCATTTTATCCATTAGATCTCACTGCTCTAGATTATCTTTCATTTTATCCATTAGATCTCACTGCTCTAGATTATCTTTCACTTTATCCATCAGATCTCACTTCTCTAGATTATATTTCACTTTATCCATCAGATCTCACTATTCTAGATTATATATCACTTTATCCATCAGATCTCACTATTCTAGATTATATATCACTTTATCCATCAGATCTCACTGCTCTAGATTATATATCAGTTTATCCATCAGATCTCACTGCTCTAGATTATATATCAGTTTATCCATCAGATCTCACTGATCTAGATTATATATCACTTTATCCATCAGATCTCACTGCTCTAGATTATATATCAGTTTATCCATCAGATCTCACTGATCTAGATTATATATCACTTTATCCATCAGATTGTAGCCCCAGGGAATGCACATAGTTGTGGTTTATTAAACACGCACAGTCAAACACACAAATAAAGTGATTCATTGGGATTAACATACTAGTTATTTATTTGCTGGCAGGAGTTCTCTCTGTAATTGCAGTGTATTCGCTATTAGCTCTAGTGCTGCCATTGCTTATCTGTTGCACAAACAAACCTGCACATTTCACATATCTTTAAAGGAGACATATTGTGTAATAAACAAGAATGTACCAGTGCATTATTCTCATTTAGGGTTTGAAATATTTTATTTGGTTTTCACAATAAACCATAAAAATCAATATGATAACAAATAGTATGCAGAATAAGAAGATTAATACAATGACATATTAAAATGATACTCATTTAGATATAGAAGAATCGTGCTTAAAAAAGTAGTGTTTCAGGATGATTTATTGAATATTTCTGCAAATACCCTAATAATCCCTCCCTTCTCTTCCACTTCCTGTTCCCTGAACAGGAACCAATCAGCAGCTAGCAGAACCTGATAGGGAACTGAAGCCTGTCTGTGCTTGTGTGACTGCAGGGCTGTGATTGGCTGTCCCCCTCCTACTGTGCTTCTGGCAGGGACTGTTAGGACACGCCCACCCCTCATTTGAAACGGGGACCAGAGAACATCTATAGGGCGCTCCAATAAAGGTGCGATTTTTAAAGATAATATTAATTTTTAGCAGCATGTAAAAGCAACACCATATATTACTTATAATTGCCTACAAAATTAGAGTTTTTTTTCATTTATCCTGTATGTCTCCTTTAATAGAAGTTCAGTCCCACAGGTGCACAGGTTTTGAATTACAACTAAATGGGTCCGAAACAGCCCCCCCATGGGGTTCCATGGCAAGAACTTGTACAACACCACTTCCTGAATGGTACAAGTACAGATGGAGCCAGAATGGATTATACATTTGTCGCGCTGTAACGGTAGATAAGCGCAGCTAATGCGAAATCCTACGTTGTCTCATCTCATGTCGCGTTTACCTGCATGTAATACAGAGTTGTGGCCACTAGATGTCACCAAATGCTAGTTATAACAAACCACATTACATATGGTGGCTTAGTGGGTAAAGTCCCTGCCTTTGACCAGTGTGTTTAGTGTTCAATCCCCAAAGTCAAACCAAGTTAAATTCTGTTGTCACTTTCAGTGCAATGAACCATGTCCCAACATTAAAAAAAAATATTTTTTTTGGTGGGGGGTGGGAGACAAATAAATGGAAAAATAATCAATGGGCTTTTGTGACCATAATTCTAGGCATTAGTAATTTGCATAGTACTGTATTAATACTTGGTTGAGTACTTTACCCCCCTATAAAAACAAATAATAATTATAAAAACAAATACATACATCAATGTTTTATAGAACCTTAAATACAGCAATATTTATTATTATTTTTTTTAAACTTTTTAATAGCTGTATGTATTAGCCTAAAAGAAACGTTTTCAGCACATGCACCAGATCAGAGGCTTCATAGCCTTGTGGTTAAGTGACTGAACTTTGAAACTGAAGGTCATGGGTTCAAATCCTAGATTTTCTTTTCCCCCTTCACAATCATGATTTTTTTTTTTTTGGTGTGTGGGACACTGCTAAATCAATTGAAATAAATGAATGGGAGTTGTGATAATAATTATCTTATAAAATAATAAGCCTAAATATGACAATGATTTTTTTTTAATTTTATTATGCTATTAGCCTTGAAAAAATGTTTTCGTCAGCCATAACCGCCAAAAGGCTTCATAGCATTGGGGTTAGCTCACTGAGCTTTGACACACAAGGTCATAGGTTCTAGTCTTGCTTTTCTTTTTTAATTTGTACTGTTAAATGTTCCACAGTATATGTATTAGAGATTCTACCAGTTGATTTATTCATGTTAAAAATAATATTTATATTTCTGACAGCACAAAAAAAATATTCTCCTGTTATAGATTGGATTTGTGATATACACAGCAACAGAATAAACATTGCTTTATAAAATGCACCCCATGTCCTGCCAGAGAGAGAGAGAGAGACAACATTTCCAACTTAATTGGCTTTTGGCAGAGAGGCCAGTACAGCTAACAGGTGCAACTAAGATACTTTGTAACAATTTTGAATTAAGAAAATAAGTAATTGTAACAGTTTAGATAAGGCCAAATTTTGTAAAATGAACATGGTAATTAGGGGGGTGTGGCCACAAAATGGGTGTGGTCAAAAAAAAATTGCCATGCTACATGCGAAAAAAATTTTGTCCCTCTTTTTACTTATAAAATGTTGGGAGGTGTGCTGAAAGCACTCTGACCAAAGCTGCTGGGGCCACCTGTTGTTGGACCCAGTACACCCTGGACGATAAATATCCTGACATCTGGGTATGTGTTGGGGGGGTTCTCTGCAGCTCCACATGAGCCCCTGACTGCTGGTTTATGTTTTTGATATTTTCACTGCCTTTGCCAATCACCATTATCGGCTTCATTCATTAAACTCGGCTGGACAGCCTTCCCGCAGCTCCCCTGGCTGTTCCCGTCACATCACACAGCCTATAGGAAGGAAGTCACGCTACAATGCCAGTAGCTGCCCAGCTGCACACCTACAGGCAGGGCCGCCATCAGGGGGGACAGGGGGGACAAGCGTACCGGGCCCGGGCATGAAGGGGGGCCCGGCAGCGCTGCATTTTTTTGAAGATCCGGGCCCCCCTTACGAGCGCCCGAGCCGTACGTCTTGCCTCTTCAGTGCCGAATGCGGAAGTGCCGAAATGCCGAAGCCGATGCGACGAAAAGACCCGAAGTCACGGAAAAAGCCGAAGTCCCGAAGTCACGAAGCGCCGAAAAGACCCGAAGTCACGAAAACAGCCGAAGCCGAAGTCCTGAAGCAGCGCAAAGACCCGAAGTCACGAAAGGAGGCGAAGTTGAAGTACTGAAGCCATGAGTTCAATTCTACTGAACACCAGTTTGTGTTTTTTTTTTTTTTAATCCCCTGGCCACCAATGTATTATTTTAATATTCTATAGGCCCCTGCCACCAATCTTTTTTTTAAAACTTTTGTTTTTGGGGCCCCAATTTTTTTTTAACTCGTAAGGGGCCCCTTGCCACCATTGTTTTTTTTTGGGTTTTTTTTTTAAAAAAAAAAATTAATTTTCTTTTTGGTGGCCCCAAATTTTTTTAACTTGTAAGGGGGCCCCTGCCACCAGTTTTTTTTTTTTTTTCAAAAAAAAATTATTTTTTTTTTAAATTTTTTTTGGGGCCCCAATTTGTTTTTAACTTGTAAGGGGGCCCCTTCCACCATTTTTTTTTTTTCAAAAAAATTTTTTTTTCTCCAAATTTTTTTTTTGGGGCCCCAATTTGTTTTTAACTTATAAGGGGGCCCCTGCCGCCAATGTTTTTTTTTTTTTTCAAAAAAAATTAATTTTTTTTCAAATTTTTTTTGGGGCCCCAATTTGTTTTTAACTTATAAGGGGGCCCCTGCCGCCAATGTTTTTTTTTTTTTTTCAAAAAAAAATTAATTTTTTTTCAAATTTTTTTTTGGGGCCCCAATTTGTTTTTAACTTAGAAGGGGGCCCCTGCCACCAATGTTTGTTTATTTTTTAGGTTTTTTTACATTTTTTTTGTTGGGGCCCCAAGTTTTTTTTAACAGGGGGCCCCTGCCACCAATGTTTTTAAAAAAAAAAAAATTTTAATTTTTATAAGGGGGCCCTGACCATCAATAGCTTTTTACAACTTGTGTGGGGGGGGGTTACTTTTTTAGCGCTGATGTCTGTGTGGTCTTTTAACTGCGATGTGGGCGGGATATGGGGCGGAGCTTGGTCGTCAGTGTGGGCGGGGCCCAGGGGGCCCCAAAAATTTTGTTGTACGGGGCCCCGTGATTTCTAATGGCGGCCCTGCCTACAGGACCCAGAGCGGCCGATCATGGCTAAATGGCTGAATAAGTACTTCAACATGGGTAACAATAACAGCAAGAGCCCCCCGCAACCCCCCAGATCGGATTCCAAGAAGAATGGGGGGCCGAGAGCTCTTTCCACCTGCAGTACTGCAGGTAAGCTGGTGCTTGGGGGACACCATGCTCTTGTGCTCCGACCCCTCTGTCAGTTGTTGCCTGGCCGATCTCCTCTCGCTGTTGCTGCGGTACAGGTGTGGAAAAAGCATAAATGGAAAAAAAATCAATGGGCTTTTGTGACCATAATTCTAGGCATTAGTAATTTGCATGGTACTGTATTAATACTTGGTTGAGTACTTTACCCCCCCCATAAAAACAAATAATAATTATAAAAACAAATACATACATCAATGTTTTATAGAACCTTAAATACAGCAATATTTATTTTATTTTATTTTTTTACTTTTTAATAGCTGTGTGTATTAGCCTAAAAGAAACGTTTTCAGCATACATAATAGATCAGAGGCTTCATAGCCCTGTGGTTAAGTGACTGGACTTTGAAGCTGAAAGTCATGGGTTCAATTCCTCTATTTTCTTTTCCCCCTTCACAATCATGATTTTTTTTTTTTTTTTGGTGTGTGGGACACTGCTAAATGAATGGAAATAAATGAATGGGAGTTGTGATAATAATTATCTTATAAAATGATAAGCCTAAATATGACAATGATTTTTTTTTATGTTATTTTACTATTAGCCTTGAAAAAATGTTTTCAGCCATAACAGCCAAAAGGCTTCATAGCATTGGGGTTAGCTCACTGAGCTTTGACACACAAGGTCATAGGTTCTAGTCTTGCATTTTTTTAAAAAAAAATTGTACTGTTAAATGTTCCACAGACAGCTGCAGCAACCTGCGCTACTAAAGACACAAGAGAGCAGGGCTGGACTGAGAGTCCAAATAGGCCCTGGCATTTCAGGTAAAACAGGCCCAACCAGCCTACACAGAGGCCCAAACAGACCCCACCAGCCACTAAATACTGACTTTCTATGGGACCTTATAGCAGCCCCTTTGGAATTTGCCAGAACCCACAGATTGCCAGTCCGGGCCTGCAAGAGAGGGGCCCCGGTCATAACTAACTAGGATTGCAGACACCTGTAGCGCAAAGTAATTAGGGACCCGGCTTACCGGGAACTAGTGTTGCCACCTGCCCGGTATTTTACTGGCCTGGCCGGTACATTTCATGGCTGATCCCAATGTTATTAATAGGGAAAAAAATTAAATATATAAGGGGGAGGCGGCCGACATTGATCCTCTGCTCCCCCCACCACCTTCACTACCAGGGCTTCCTCCAGAAATCACTGACAAGGGAGAGAGATTTCAAATCAGCGGCCTCGTTCTTCACAGACTCGCAAGACTCTTCTTCACGGACTTAGACCCACTAGAACGATCTCCGGAGTCGCTGGAGTCACATTTCCACTGTGCCAGTGCTACGTGCTTCTTACCAAGGACCACAGCTCCTTCACACACTGTCACGATATATGGGATAGAGCCAGGGAGGAGAAATCCAGTGCCAAACGATTGATCGTCGCCATTTCTGAAGAGGACAGGAAGTGGAGTTTCAAGTTATTTATTAATAAAGGATTTGCGATTTTAAACTTTAATTTGTGTTTGTGGGTTTTTTTGCCGTATACTAACAAATTTTTTTTAAAAAATTTTGATGTTACTTGTCCTTTAACACAGGGGTCCCTGAACTTTTTTGGACCGGGGCCGGATGCAAAATTTTTTTTCGAGGACCAGGGGGTGGGGTGGGATTGGGGTCAGGTTGTGGGGGTCAGCAACATAGTTGGATGCGCTGGCGTCCAATTCGGGGCGCGTCAGCATCCAATTCGACGCACTGGGTTCAGTGTCCACAGGCTGCTTCTGGGCTGCAGCCCGACAATTGGGGAACCCTGCTTTAACAGACCTTCCCCCCAACAAAAGTCCTACATATGTGAACACTGTAATATAAACAAACCCTGGTGCTTTTTAAATGCAAATGAGATGAGGGCATGTAATTAGTACAAAGCTCCTAGACTCAGTAACTGGAATGCACAATTAAACAATGAGGCAGGAGTGGGGGTTGGGTGTGCTGTACTATACCATGTGCTAAGTAGGGAATTGTCAGACCATTCAAATTAATTTACAATGCCTTCAATTCTTTGAGCAGAGATTCACCTGAGATCACTAAGGGCTCATACAGAGAAGCAGGTTTAAGCTGTATAACAGAGCATTCTGTCCCAGTGGCTGCACAGATCCTATCTGATCCCCATTGTAAGCAGCAGTCCTGTCCTGCTTTATGGCAGCTGAGATTCTATCAATCTGTATAACAGAGCATTCTGTTCCAGTGGGGTGGGGGGCATTACTATGCACATATGCTCATGTTATTGGTGGGGGATGGGGTGCCTATATATTATTTACCTACCAGCTGACATATTTGCAGGCCCCCACTAGACTGAAAAAAGCAGGCTAATGAGGGATGTCACCGAGTAGGCCGGGACTGGCAATCTGTAGGTTCTGACAAATGCCAGAGGAGGGGCTTCTCTAACAAGCTATAGAAAGTCACTCTTTAGTGGGCTGGTTGGGTAATGTTTGGGCCTATTTTGACTCCCAGTCCTGACCAGATACTACAAAAAATCAAACCTTAAATATAGATGAGGGTTTACTTTTTGAACTCCATTGTAACATCAATAATACGCGCTGCGTCAAAACGCATGCAATTTGATGCATGCGTCAAAAATAAGGTTATAGATAGAATTGTCACATCGCATCGTGTCGCAGCGTTGTTCCGACGCGACGCGACTGTCGCATGCAGACGCAATGCTTTGCTTTTTTGTAGTATCTGGTCAGGACTCTGGCATTTGTCAGAACCTACAGATTGCCAGTCCCGGCCTACTCGGTGACATCCCTCATTAGCCTGCTTTTTTCAGTCTCGTGGGGGCCTGCAAATATGTCAGCTGGTAGGTAAATAATATATAGGCACCCCATCCCCCACCAATAACATGAGCATATGTGCATAGTAATGCCCCCCACCCCACTGGAACAGAATGCTCTGTTATACAGATTGATAGAATCTCAGCTGCCATAAAGCAGGACAGGACTGCTGCTTACAATGGGGATCAGATAGGATCTGTGCAGCCACTGGGACAGAATGTTCTGTTATACAGATAGCTAGAATCCCAGCTGCCATAAAGCAGGGCAGGACTGCTGCTTACAATGGGGATCAGACATGATCTGTGCAGCCACTGGGATAGAATCTCTGTTATACAGATAGCTAGAATCTCAGCTGCCATAAAGCAGGACAGGACTGCTGCTTACAATGGGGATCAGATAAGATCTGTGCAGCCAATGGGACAGAATGCTCTGTTATACAGATAGCTAGAATCTCAGCTGCCATAAAGCAGGACAGGACTGTTGCTTACAATGGGGATCAGATAGGATCTGTGCAGCCACTGGGACAGAATGTTCTGTTATACAGATAGCTAGAATCTCAGCTGCCATAAAGCAGGACAGGACTGCTGCTTACAATGGGGATCAGATAGGATCTGTGCAGCCACTGGGACAGAATGCTCTGTTATACAGCTTAAACCTGCTTCTCTGTATGAGCCCTTAGTGATCTCAGGTGAATCTCTGCTCAAAGAATTGAAGGCATTGTAAATTAATTTGAATGGTCTGACAATTCCCTACTTAGCACATGGTATAGTACAGCACACCCAACCCCCACTCCTGCCTCATTGTTTAATTGTGCATTCCAGTTACTGAGTCTAGGAGCTTTGTACTAATTACATGCCCTCATCTCATTTGCATTTAAAAAGCACCAGGGTTTGTTTATATTACAGTGTTCACATATGTAGGATTTTTGTTGGGGGGAAGGTCTGTTAAAGCAGGGTTCCCCAATTGTCAGGCTGCAGCCCAGAAGCAGCCTGTGGACACTGAACCCAGTGCGTCGAATTGGATGCCGACGCGCCCCGAATTGGACGCCAGCGCATCCAACTATGTTGCTGACCCCCACAACCTGACCCCGCTGACCCCAATCCCACCCCACCCCCTGGTCCTCGAAAAAAAATTTGCATCCGGCCCCGGTCCAAAAAAGTTCAGGGACCCCTGTGTTAAAGGACAAGTAACATCAAAATTTTTTTAAAAAAATTTGTTAGTATACGGCAAAAAAACCCACAAACACAAATTAAAGTTTAAAATCGCAAATCCTTTATTAATAAATAACTTGAAACTCCACTTCCTGTCCTCTTCAGAAATGGCGACGATCAATCGTTTGGCACTGGATTTCTCCTCCCTGGCTCTATCCCATATATCGTGACAGTGTGTGAAGGAGCTGTGGTCCTTGGTAAGAAGCACGTAGCACTGGCACAGTGGAAATGTGACTCCAGCGACTCCGGAGATCGTTCTAGTGGGTCTAAGTCCGTGAAGAAGAGTCTTGCGAGTCTGTGAAGAACGAGGCCGCTGATTTGAAATCTCTCTCCCTTGTCAGTGATTTCTGGAGGAAGCCCTGGTAGTGAAGGTGGTGGGGGGAGCAGAGGATCAATGTCGGCCGCCTCCCCCTTATATATTTAATTTTTTTCCCTATTAATAACATTGGGATCAGCCATGAAATGTACCGGCCAGGCCAGTAAAATACCGGGCAGGTGGCAACACTAGTTCCCGGTAAGCCGGGTCCCTAATTACTTTGCGCTACAGGTGTCTGCAATCCTAGTTAGTTATGACCGGGGCCCCTCTCTGAGTCTCTTGTGTCTTTAGTAGCGCAGGTTGCTGCAGCTGTCTGTGGAACATTTAACAGTACAAATTTTTTTTTTAAAAATGCAAGACTAGAACCTATGACCTTGTGTGTCAAAGCTCAGTGAGCTAACCCCAATGCTATGAAGCCTTTTGGCTGTTATGGCTGAAAACATTTTTTCAAGGCTAATAGTAAAATAACATAAAAAAAAAATCATTGTCATATTTAGGCTTATCATTTTATAAGATAATTATTATCACAACTCCCATTCATTTATTTCCATTCATTTAGCAGTGTCCCACACACCAAAAAAAAAAAAAATCATGATTGTGAAGGGGGAAAAGAAAATAGAGGAATTGAACCCATGACCTTCATCTTCAAAGTCCAGTCACTTAACCACAGGGCTATGAAGCCTCTGATCTATTGCATGTGCTGAAAACATTTCTTTTAGGCTAATACACACAGCTATTAAAAAGTAAAATAAATAAATAAATAAATAAATAAATAAATAAATAAATAAATAAATAAATAAATAAATAAATATTGCTATAAAACATTGATGTATGTATTTGTTTTTATAATTATTATTTGTTTTTATAGGGGGGTAAAGTACTCAACCAAGTATTAATACAGTACTATGCAAATTACTAATGCCTAGAATTATTGGCACAAAAGCCCATTGATTTTTGTTTCCATTTATTTGGCTGTGTCCCCCCAAAAACTGAATACATCAATGTAGTAAAATATTATTAATAGAAGTTGCTGACCGTTTTTACCCACTCCATATCACAGTTAGGGCTCTTACAGACGAGCGTTTCTTCATGCGCTCCCCTGCGCTCCGTTTGGCTGTGTTCAGCCGCAGGGGAGCGCAGGTCTAGACGCTGCTAATGTCTTTCTATGTGCCTGTACTGACACAGGCGCATGTAAGCGCTGAACGCAGGAAAAATGCAGCATGCTGCATTTTTCTGCGTTTTTCAATGGTTCAGCGCTTACATGCGCCTGTGTGAGTACAGGCACATAGAAAAATATTAACAGCGTCTAGACCTGCGCTCCCCTGCGGCTGAACGCAGCCAAACGGAGCGCAGGGGAGCGCATGAAGAAACGCTCGTGAGTAAGAGCCCTTAAAAGACTCAAAACTGCCACTACAATTGAAAAAAAAAAAAAAATCTAATGACTATAAAACTGCTAAAATGGGAATCGATCCACCAACCTTTTGTATCATAAAGCAGAGCATTAGCCAACTGAGCCATTTCTTAGAACAAGAGTAAAGCTGAATCACTTTATATAAGACACTGGTCAGGCTGCTACAGAACCCAAAAAAAAAACAAAAAACAAATGCACACAAGGGAAAGGGGGACTGTGGTCACTACTTAATTTAGCTCTTCTACCTTATAAGAAACTGCTACCCATTTAGCTAAGAATGTCAAGCTTAAGCCTAAAACTTCAATCACTAAAAAGGGTGATTGCAAATCACTCTGCTGTCTACAGTCAAATATTTCAGCTCAGGAAGAGGAGAGTAAAGGTACTTTCCCCGCAGAAGCCCTGTTTCTTCCCCTCAAGAGATCCTTTCTGAAATGATCTCTGCCTTTTTGTAGCAAAAACAAATAATATAACGCTTATTAAAAAAAAAAAAATAATGGTGGGCAGATTCAAACTAATAACCCTCTATTTCCCTCTATTTCCTAGACCTACACCTTAACCACTACACTATAGGTGCTGCTTATGGGGCTTCTAATAGCTCAGGCGCCACCTGGTGTCCATTGCTTGAACTGCACCTATTTAAAATTTAAGAGCAATCCTTTCTATACGCTGGGACTGTGCGTTTCCCTGCGCTTAGTGCGAACAGCGCATTTATCTTGATCCGTTACAGCGCGTCAAACGTACAATCTATTCTGGCTCCATCTGTATGTGACCTGTTATACAGAATACCTCAGACCTGGGGTTTTCCAGATAAGGGATCTTTTCTTATTTGGTTTCCCTGTCTCCTGCTCTGCCTGTGTGTTCCCTGCTCTGCCCGTGTGTGCCCTGCTCTGCCTGTGTGTGAAATACTCTGCCTGTGTGTTCCCTGCTCGGCCTGTGTGTGCCCTGCTCTGCCTGTGTGTTCCCTGCTCTGCCTGTGTGTGCCCTGCTCTGCCTGTGTGTGCCCTGCTCTGCCTGTGTGTGATATACTCTGCCTGTGTGATATACTCTGCCTGTGTGTGCCCTGCTCTGCCTGTGTGTGATATACTCTGCCTGTGTGTTCCCTGCTCTGCCTGTGTGTGAAATACTCTGCCTGTTTGTACCCTGCTCTGCCTGTGGAACATAAGTCTGGTATTTGTTCTGGGGGTTTGTTAGCATTGGAAAATAAATTATTGTTAGGGGCCCCTAAGGTGTTTAATCATGTGCTGGGGGTGCTGTGTTATCCACAGGGGAAGAGGAGGCATATGGATTTAAGGGTATGTCTTAATATGACCACTTTTTTGATATCCCTGCAGTGAGCACCAACCATTTTTGGTGTGCTACCACAATTAATGTGGACATGGTCTTGTGGTAATATGGGCGTGGTTTAAAGTGAGTGTGGTTTAAAAACAGGGAGTGGTCAACACTGGCTTCCATTATCAGCCCTCAACTATGTGGGCCAGAAAAATTTCGGCCCTCGGTAACACAGAAGTTAGACAGCCACTGCCTTAGGGGGTAGATTTAACAAGGGTTGAATTGAAAATTCAAATTTTGAGTTTATGGTCAAATTCGACTACGGGGTTATTCAAATTTTATTGGTGTTTTTCAAAATATTTTAATTTGATTTTTGAGATTTATCATACTCTGGCCCTTTAAGAACTCAAATTCGACTATTCGCCACCAAAAACCTGCCGAATTGCTGTTTAAAGGAAAACTATACCCCCCAAACAATGTAGGTCTCAATAAAAAGATATTGCATAAAACAGCTCATGTGTAAAACCCTGCTTCATGTAAATAAACCATTTTCATAATAATATACTTTTTTAGTAGTATGTGCCATTGGGTAATCATAAATAGAAAACTGCCATTTTAAAAAATAAGGGCCATCCCCAGTTAGAGCTGCAGTATTTCTGGTCATATGATCTCTTCCTGTTACAGTTAGAGCTGCAGTATTTCTGGTCAGGTGATCTCTTCCTGTTATATTTAGAGCTGCAGTATTTCTGGTCAGGTGATCTCTTCCTGTTACAGTTAGAGCTGCAGTATTTCTGGTCAGGCGATCTCTTCCTGTTACAGTTAAAGCTGTATTATTTCTGGTCAGGTGATCTCTTCCTGTTACAGTTAGAGCTGCAGTATTTCTGGTCGGGTGATCTCTTCCTGTTACAGTTAGAGCTGCAGTATTTCTGGTCGGGTGATCTCTTCCTGTTACAGTTAGAGCTGCAGTATTTCTGGTCGGGTGATCTCTTCCTGTTACAGTTAGAGCTGCAGTATTTCTGGTCGGGTGATCTCTTCCTGTTACAGTTAGAGCTGCAGTATTTCTGGTCGGGTGATCTCTTCCTGTTACAGTTAGAGCTGCAGTATTTCTGGTCGGGTGATCTCTTCCTGTTACAGTTAGAGCTGCAGTATTTCTGGTCAGGTGATCTCTTCCTGTTACAGTTAGAGCTGCAGTATTTCTGGTCAGGTGATCTCTTCCTGTTACAGTTAGAGCTGCAGTATTTCTGGTCGGGTGATCTCTTCCTGTTACAGTTAGAGTTGCAGTATTTCTGGTCAGGTGATCTCTTCCTGTTACAGTTAGAACCGCAGTATTTCTGGTCAGGTGATCTCTTCCTGTTACAGTTAGAGCCGCAGTATTTCTGGCCTGGTGATCTCTTCCTGTTACAGTTAGAGCTGCAGTATTTCTGGTCAGGTGATCTCTTCCTGTTACAGTTAGAGCTGCAGTATTTCTGGTCAGGTGATCTCTTCCTGTTACAGATAGACTTGCAGTATTTCTGGTCAGGTGATCTCTTCCTGTTACAGTTAGAGCTGCAGTATTTCTGGTTAGGTGATCTCTTCCTGTTACAGTTAGAGCTGCAGTATTTCTGGTCAGGTGATCTCTTCCTGTTACAGGTAGAGCTGCAGTATTTCTGGTCAGGTGATCTCTGAGGCAGCACACAAACCATCACAAAATGGTGGCTCTAAGCAAGTATATATACCAGTTTGGTAAGATTCTTTAATATGCCACTTAATATGATATAAACTATATGTTGCTTAAAGGAGAAATTAACCTGAGGGGAAAAAACCCTGTGCCCCCCACCACAGGAAGACCTCCCCCCCCCCCCGGGAAGTACCCCATACTCCATACTTGCCCTTCGGCGCAGATTCTTCTAGCGGAGTTCCACGCATCCATCTTCCGGCTCCTCGGTAAGTTGACGGAGAGATCGTTAATTTCCGTGTAATTCTGCGCATGCGCAGTTGCGCAAACCAGCAAACTGCTCCAACTGCGCATGCGCAGAAATACCGATCTCTCTGTCAGCTTACAGAGCAGCCAGACATGTGGAACTTCGCTGGAAGAATCTGCGCTGAGGGGTTAAATGGAGTATGGGGTACTTCCCCAAGGGGGTAGTTAGCCTGGGGGAGGAGAGAGGTCTACCTGGGGTGGGGGTGGGGGTACAGGGTTTTTCCCCACAGGTTGATTTCTCCTTTAAGTATTCATTTTGGGGGGTATAGTTTTCCTTTAAGTCAATGGGAGAGGTCCAGGGATCAATGCAGCCTTCCTGACATCAAGGTTTTAAATTTCAATCGAATTAGATTCGAATTCGATTGGAGTTTTTAGGTCGATCCTATTCACTAAATTTGATTTTCTATAATAAATTGAGATTGGTCGAATTTCGAGTTTATGGGAGTTTTAAAGAAAAAAACTCACATGAATTCGAAATTCGAACTTTAATAAATGGGCCTCTAGGTCTACTAGAAAATCATAGAAACATTACAGTATATTGCTGATATTCTGGAGATGAAAAATGTATCCACTCTGGGGCCAATTTACTTAAGGTCGAATATCGAGGGTTAATTAACCCTCGATATTCGACTACCGAATTGAAATACTTCGAATATCGAAGGATTTAGCGCAAATAGTTTGATTGAACGATCGAATGAAAAATCGTTTGATTCAAAGGATTTTAATCCATCGATCGAACAATTTTTCTTCGACCAAAAAAAGATAGCAAAGCCTATGGGGACCTTCCCCATAGACTAACATTGACTTCGGTAGGATTTAGGTGGCGAACTAGGGGGTCGAAGTTTTGTTTTTTAAAGAGACAGTTCTTCGACTATCGAATGGTCGAATCGTTGAATGATTTTTAGTTAGATTCGAAGTCATGGTCGAAGTAGCCCATTCGATGGTCGAAGTAGCCTCTATTCCTTCACTCGAGCTAAGTAAATGTGCCCCCAAATGTTGCAAAATGGTAACAGTATAGAAACTGCGCCTGAATTACTGAGCTGTCAGACTCAAACACCAGAGACACCAACATTTTTTTTATTTATTTATTTTTAAAGGAAAACTATACCCCCAAAATGAATACTTAAGCAACAGATAGTTTATATCAAATTGAATGACATATTAAAGAATCTTACCAAACTGGAATATATATTTACATAAATATTGCCCTTTTACATCTCTTGCCTTGAACCACCATTTCATGACTCTATCTGTGCTGCCTCAGAGATCACCTGACCAGAAATACTACAACACTAACTGTAACAGGAAGAAGTGAGGAAGCAAAAGGCAGAACTCTGTCTGTTAATTGGCTCATGTGACCTTACATGTGGTTTGTATGTGTGCACAGTGAATCTTACGATCTCAGGGGGCGGCCCTTATTTTTTAAAATGGCAATTTTCTATTTATGATTACCCAATGGCACATACTACTAAAAAAGTATATTATTATGATAATGGTTCATTTACATGAAGCAGGGTTATACACATGAGCTGTTTTACTTAGTATCTTTTAATAGAGACCTACATTGTTTGGGGGGTATAGTTTTCCTTTAAATTGAAAAAAATTTTTATTTCCGAGGAACAGCCTGAAAACAATTGAACTGAAAAAAGGCGAACAACCCCTTTAAACATTGTTTTGTTTTTGCCATCCTTTTCAGTGGCGAGAATTCGAGATGGAGATCATAGTAAAATGTGACAGTTTGAGGTGTCGGTTCTCCCATAAGGCGCGTGTGTGTGTGGGAATAGTACGAGGAGGAGCGGCGACCCGTCATCCAGAAGCCTGATCTGTTCATGTTGAAGCAGGTGGAAAGGTCTTGTGTAAATAGAAGGCTCTTGGCTGCTTCTATCAGTGTTTCCAAGAAGACATTCCAGGGACCGGCAGAAACAGCTGTGCCATAGCCACACTCAGGGCTACAGCCTGAACTTCCAGCACAGCCCACCAGCCCACCAGCTGCAAAGGAATTTTTGAGGGACCCATGCAGCCAAAATGTGTCTTAGCCCCCTGCTGCCTACTTCTATTTCTACTACACATAGTCATATGAAAAAGTTTGGGAACCCCTCTCAGTCTGCATAATAATCGACTCCACTTTCATCAGAAAAGATAACAGTGGTATGTCTTTCATTTCCCAAGAACATCTGAGTACTGGGGTGTTTTCTGAACTAAGATGTTTAGTGAAGCAGTATTCAGTTGTATGGAATTAAATCAAGTGTGAAAAACTGGCTGTGCCCTTGTAATTTTGCTAATTTGAATACATGTAACTGCTCAATACTGATTACTGGCAACACCAAATTGGTTGGATTTGCTTGTTAAGCCTTGAACTTCATAGGCAGGTGTGTCCAATCATGAGAAAAGGTATTTAAGGTGACCAATTGCAAGTTGTGCTTCTGTTTGACTCTCCTCTGAAGAGTGACAGCATGGGATCCTCAAAGCAACTCTCAAAAGATCTGAAAACAAAGATTGTTCAGTATCGGGTTTAGGGGAAGGCTACAAAAAGCATCTCAGAGGTTTAAACTGTCAGTTTCAACTGTAAGGAATGGAATGAGGAAATGGAAGGCCACAGGCACAGTTGCTGTAAAACCCAGGTCTGACAGGCCAAGAAAAATACAGGAGCGGCATATGCGGAGGATTGTGAGAATGTTACAGACAAGCCAAAGATCATCTCCAAAGACCTGCAAGAAGATCTTGCTGCAGATGCAGGTGTATCTGTACATCGTTCTACAATTCAGCACAATTTGCACAAAGAACATGTGTATGGCAGTGGGATGAGATGCCCTTTCTGCACTCACACAAACACACTCGCTTGTAGTATGGAAAAGATCATTTAGACAAAACACAGTCATTTTGGAACAAAGTGCTTTGGACTCATGAGACAAAAATTTAGTTATTTGGTCATAACAAAAAGCGCTTTGCATGGCAGAAGAAGAACACGGCATTCCAAGAAAAACACCTGCTACCGACTGTCACATTTGGTGGAGGTCCCATCATGCTGTGGGGCTGTGTGGCTAGTTCAGGGACTGTGTGACTAGTTCAGGGACTACTGGGCCCTTGTTAAAGTCCAGGGTTGGATGAATTCAACCCAATATCAACAAATTCTTCAGGATAATGTTCAGGCATCAGTCACAAAGTTGAAGTTCCGCTGCAGGGGTCGGATATTCCAACAAGACAATGACCCTAAACTCACTTGGAAATCTACAAAGACATTTATGCAGAGGGACAAGTACAATATTCTGGAGTCCCCCGACTTGAATATCATGGAAAATCTATGGGATGATTTGAAGCAGACTGTCCATGCTCGACAGCCATCAAATTTAACTGAACTGGAGAGATTTTGTATGGACCAATGGTCAGAAATAGCCACATCCAGAATCCAGACACTCATCAAAGGCTATAGGAGGTGTCTAGAGGCTGTTACATTTGTAACTAAGTATTCATGTAATATCTCTGTTGGGGTGCCCAAATTTATGCACCTGTCTAATTTAGTTATGATGTATATTGTATATTTACTGTTAATCCAATAAATGTTGTTGTTACTACTGAAATACTACTGTTCCCATAAGGCAAGTTATATATTAAAAGGAAGTTGCTACTTTGAAAGCTCAGCCAGTGATAAACAAAACTCCAAAGAATTAAGAGGGGTTCCCAAACTTTTTCATATGACTGTATACTATAGAGCTAGTAACTGTGACGTGGCAGGATTAAATCGATTCGAGTTTTTTCTCCAAAAAGAACTTGAATGTCAAGAAGGATGCAAACATCACCAAATTGATCCCTGGACGTCTCCCATTGACTTATACAGCAATTCGGAAAGTTTTTGGAGGCCAATAGTCTAATTCAAGTTCTTAAAGGGCCAGAGTATGATAAATCTTGAAAATCGATTTTGATTTTTTTTTTTTAAAACTCTAATAGAATTTGGATAACTGCCTAGTCAGATTTGACACTTTTAGACATTAAAAAAAAACGTGAAAATTTGACCCTTGATAAATATGCCCCTTACAGTATGAAGGTATATCTCATGGTGTGTCTTTCCTTATATAGTGGTAATTATAAATATAGTCTGAAGCTGCCTGATTAGTTACTGGTGGGCCATGTCCTATAAAAGCTGCAATGCTCTAACTAGAGATTTTAAATTGTTTTAAAGGTATTTGTGGATGGAATTGCAATTGAAAGCAGGATTTGCCTCCCTAAGTCTTGAAACAATGTAGCTAAAGCCAACTCCTCTCCAGCTACAATAGGTCTACTAGTTATCTTCTATTACAGCTATGGGACCTGTTATTCAGTATTATCTCTTATAATACATGGGTGATACTCAGAGTTCCCTGTATAACTCAGCCTGCAGCCTTGTGCCTTTATATGGTCACAGAACAACCCCTCTGACTTCTAATATCCTGAGCATTTACAGTAGGGGGTACATTATCCCTTATAATACACGAGTGATACTCAGAGTTCCCTGTATAACTCAGCCTGCAGCCTTGTGCCTTTATATGGTCACAGAACAACCCCTCGATGTCTTCTAATATCCTTATCATTTACAGTAGGGGGTACATTATCCCTTATAATACATGAGTGATACTCAGAGTTCCCTGTATAACTCAGCCTGCAGCCTTGTGCCTTTATATGGTCACAACCCCTCAGTGACTTCTAATATCCTTATCATTTACAGTAGGGGGTACATTATCCCTTATAATACATGAGTGATACTCAGAGTTCCCTGTATAACTCAGCCTGCAGCCTTGTGTCTTTATATGGTCACAGAACAACCCCTCAGTGACTTCTAATATCCTTATCATTTACAGTAGGGGGTACAATATCCCTTATAATACATGAGTGATACTCAGAGTTCCCTGTATAACTCAGCCTGCAGCCTTGTGTCTTTATATGGTCACAGAACAACCCCTCAGTGACTTCTAATATCCTGATCATTTACAGTAGGGGGTACATTATCCCTTATAATACATGAGTGATACTCAGAGTTCCCTGTATAACTCAGCCTGCAGCCTTGTGCCTTTATATGGTCACAGAACAACCCCTCAGTGACTTCTAATATCCTTATCATTTACAGTAGGGGGTGCATTATCCCTTATAATAAAGGGGGGATACTCCCTGTATAAAGGCACAAGGCTGAGATATATAGGTCAGGGGTGTGAGTATCACTTGTGTTTATAAAGGGATTTCCAAGTAAGAAATCACAGCCGGCACAAGCCGAGGGCTCGGATTAACAAGGCAGAAGACTAGTAACCTGCTGCTTCTTATTCTCAGGTCAGGAAACTGTTTAAGGAAAGGATCATAACTCAGAGAAGAGACAGCTGAGAAGTGGAATTTCCTAAATAGCTTTGATTGGCTCCTCCCTTTAACACTTTGGCTGCTACATCAGAATCCGCAGTATCACTAAGGCAAAGTTGTCCCCTGCAGGATGTGACCATTATATTTAGAATATGCTGACACAGCTCAATACTACATTAGTCACTGCAACTTTGTGCTTCTGATTCCTCTCATTTACTTCTGTGCCTGAGCCTCCTCCGCAAGATTTCTCTCACATCTCCTAGAAATGAGGTACAAATAAAATTGCACATTACTACTGGCCTTGCCTTACAACAGGCATGTGGTGTCAGATGGGAAATCCTGTGAGTAGTTTACACATCAGATACTATATGTACCGCTACATTTTAACCCAGGTGACTGCATCTGACTTGTAGGATATGATCTGTCAATCTGACATCATCCTACCTAATGTTCCATGTAGTTTGGCTCCTGTTCCCACATTAAATTACTAATTCTTTCCTGTCTTGCCTTTTGCAACAAATAATAACATGGGAATTATTTTTGCTGCCTCGTTTAGCTTTTCTTATTAATCCTGTTAATGACTCAAAATCCTGCAGTGATGTATATGAGTATCACTTAAGATCTGTGCAGCCACTGGGACAGAATGTTCTGTTATACAGATAGCTAGAATCTCAGCTGCCATAAAGCAGGACAGGACTGCTGCTTACAATGGGGATCAGATAGGATCTGTGCAGCCACTGGGACAGAATGTTCTGTTATACAGATAGCTAGAATCTCAGCTGCCATAAAGCAGGACAGGACTGCTGCTTACAATGGGGATCAGATAGGATCTGTGCAGCCACTGGGACAGAATGTTCTGTTATACAGATAGCTAGAATCTCAGCTGCCATAAAGCAGAGCAGGACTGCTGCTTACAATGGGGATCAGATAGGATCTGTGCAGCCACTGGGACAGAATGCTCTGTTATACAGATAGCTAGAATCTCAGCTGCCATAAAGCAGGACAGGACTGCTGCTTACAATGGGGATCAGATAAGATCTGTGCAGCCACTGGGACAGAATGTTCTGTTATACAGATAGCTAGAATCTCAGCTGCCATAAAGCAGGACAGGACTGCTGCTTACAATGGGGATCAGATAGGATCTGTGCAGCCACTGGGACAGAATGTTCTGTTATACAGATAGCTAGAATCTCAGCTGCCATAAAGCAGGACAGGACTGCTGCTTACAATGGGGATCAGATAGGATCTGTGCAGCCACTGGGACAGAATGTTCTGTTATACAGATAGCTAGAATCTCAGCTGCCATAAAGCAGGACAGGACTGCTGCTTACAATGGGGATCAGATAGGATCTGTGCAGCCACTGGGACAGAATGCTCTGTTATACAGATAGCTAGAATCTCAGCTGCCATAAAGCAGGACAGGACTGCTGCTTACAATGGGGATCAGATAGGATCTGTGCAGCCACTGGGACAGAATGTTCTGTTATACAGATAGCTAGAATCTCAGCTGCCATAAACTGTCCCATCCACTGACCGATTTCATTGTTTCCATATTAAAATTTTATAACCCTGTCCGATTGACTTTTGGCCATTCTATAACATCCTAAAAGTTAACATAAAGGTGAACTATCCCTTTAACGTGAGGGAAAAATCGTTAGCACATAGTGCTGCGTTGGTAGATGAGCCTATAATTGATAAAGTATCTGCAGTGCAAACAATCTCCAGAATGTCCTCTGGATTTCAGACTTCTCAATAACATGTTCATCGTTGTTATGACTAAATCCATCCACTTGTCCTTGGTCATCTCATTGTCTTTTCCCATTGAGTATTATTGCTTTTTCCAGTAAATATTATTCTTATGTCCAGTATAAGAAAACGTTAATTTAGATATTTGTTCTTTGTTGGGCCCCTTGTTTGTTTGTTGTCCTTGATGGTATTCTCAAAAGACTATTCATACATTATAACTACCCAGCTTTCACAGCCATAGAGAGTCACAGAAAATTCCATACTGCACAGTTCCGACCTTTTTTCTTCGAGTTGCGTCATTTGAAGATCTTCTATTGGTCGCTCAAGCTGCTGCTACTCAGTGTCGGTCTGCAGGATACCTCTTGGCTCCTAGATCCACAGATGTTAATGATTATCCATAGGGGAAACAGCTGTCAATGACTTCTATACATAGTACCATAGACATTCTACAGCATTACCTCATTCCTTATCTTTCCTGATGTCACGTCCTTTGTCTTCCCATTGACTTCCCAGCTGTTGTCCCATCTTTGTACTTGGTGTTTGACCTTTCCTTCCAATGTTCATCAGGTCTTCTTCAATTTCACCAATGATTGTGGAGTCATCGGTATATTTGAGGCAGTTCATGTTTTTTCCACTGGTCTTGACACCTAAATTGGCATCTTCCATCTTCACACAAGATTCCATAGACTGGGCAGTTTTGACCTTTATTCTTAGAGATGTGTCATTTGATGTTCTTAGTCATTCAGTCTGCTTCTACCTAGTGTCGGTCTGCAGGATATTCCTTGACTGTCCAAGGAGGAAACAGCTGTAAATGACTTCTATACATAGTACCATGGACATTCTATATCTACAGCATTACCCATAGTTACCTTTCTTGGTCTTCCACATTATTGGTCTTCCCAGCTGTTGTCTAAAACCTACATTATCTCAAGTTAGTTACCTTTCCTGTTATCATATCCTTTGTCTTCCCAGCTGTTGTGCCATCTTTGCACTTTTAACTTTCCTTCCAATGTTCATCAGGTCTTCTTCATTTTCACCAATGACTGTGGAGTCTCAGATATATTGGAGGCAGACAATGTTTCTGCCACCAGTCTTGACACCTAAATCATCATCTTCACAGAAAACTCATTGGACTGGACAGTTTTGACCTTTATTGTTAGAGTTGTGTCATTTGAAGATCTTCCCTGAAGACATTCAGCTTCTACTCAGTGTCAGTCTGCTGGATACTTCTTGACTCCTAAATCCACAGATGTTAATGATTATCCATGGAATAGTTTTCAATAACGTCTATATATAGTACCATGGACATTATAAATCTACAGCATTACCTCAAGTTAGTTATCTTTCCTGTTGTCAAATCCTTAGTCTTCCCAGCTGTTGTCCCATCTTTCCTTCCTTTCCTGACCTTTCTTTCCAATGTTCATCAGGTCTTCTTCATTTTCACCAATGACTGTGGAGTCATCGGCATATTGGAAGCTGTTGATGTTTCTTCCTCTGGTCTGGACACCTTAACCAGCATCTTCCATCTTCACACACGATTCCATAGACTGGGCAGTTTTGACCTTTATTCTTAGAGATGTGTCATTTCATGTTCTCTTTTTTAGCCTGCTTCTACCTAGTGTCAGTCTGCAGGATACTTCTTGACTCCTAGATCCACAGATGTTAATGACTGTCCAAGGTGGAAACAGCTGTAAATGACTTCTATACATAGTACCATGGACATTCTATATCTACAGCATTACCTCAAGACCTTTCCTGTTATCACATTCTTGGTCTTCCCAGCTGTTGTCCCATCTTTGCACTTTTAACTTCCTTCCAATGTTCATCAGGTCTAATTCATTTTCACCAATGACTGTAAAGTCACCATTGATGTTTCTTCCACCAGTCTTGACACCTGAATTCTCATCAGTTGGGCATCTCTCATTATACATTCATTATACATTCTTCTACATTTGTTTTGTCTTGACTGTGTCTTCTTGTGCTGAGTAGACGTTGCTGAAAGGAACAGTGAAGTTTTTCTGAGGACCTTCTATTGTATGTTAATGAAGCACACATTGGCTTCCTTGTGCTGTTCCTTGGCTTTCCTGATATTCATTCTGTTCACAATATTTCATTCCTTGGCTTCTCCTGATTGACTAGACCTGGTGCAAACATTAGCTTCATTAATGCACCCTGCTGCAGCCTGTGAGTACTTAGCTTAGAGGGAGAGGGCAGCTCATTAGTGATGTGCGGGTCAGCTTTTCCCGACCCTCACCTGCCCGCAACCCGACCTCCCACCACCCGCTCCTGCCCGAGCCCCGGGTCTCTTTTATAGACCCGCCCCGCTGATGATGTCACAAAAGGGGCGAGGCGAGAGGTGCGCGTCTATAAAAACTCAACCCGGAAGTCGGAAGCTGGCATTTGGAAGGAAAAGAGCATGCGAGGTCAGCTAGAAATTGACTGTTTGAAACTGATTAAACCAATTATAGAGGTAATGGAGATTCGACTATTCATCACCTAAAACCTGTCGAATTGCTGTTTAGATGTCAATGGGAGATGTCCAGGGATCAATTTGGAGTAGTTTTCGGGTCGATTCAATTCATCCAAGTTTGAAAAATTCACATTTTTTAATACATTTTGATTGGTCGAATTTATGGAAATTTTTTAAAATAATTTTTGATTGGTCGAATTTATGGGAATTTTACGGGCACCTAAATGATCAGCACCAGCCAGTGGGATACAGCCCCTAACCAGTCATCAATAAATCTTTAAAGAGAAAAAGTCTATCATCGGTGTATATAGTAGGGATGCACTGAATCCAGGTTTCGGTTTTGGATTCGGCCACGATTTGGCATTTTTCAGCAGGATTCAGATTTGGTCGAATCCTTCTGCCTGGCCAAACTGAATTTGAATCCGAATTTGCATATGCAAATTAGGGGCGGGAGGGAAGTCACTTGATTTTTTTTGTCACAAAACAAGGAAGTAAAAAATGTTTTCCCCTTCCCACCCCTAATTTGCATATGCAAACTAGGATTCAGATTCAGTTCGGTATTCGGCCGAATCTTTCGCGGAGGATTCGGGGGTTCGGCCGAATCCAAAATAGTGGATTCAGTGCATCCCTAGTTTATAGTGTGTATTGTGTATATGGTATAGCTACTTGTGTTTACCCAGCATTCCTTCTCTTTATAGTGGGTGGGTGCTACCATATTGTAAATCATTATTTAAAATGTTTTATATGGAATGTTTTTATTTGCTCAGATTTAGATAAGCAGCTAAAAGCTGAAACTGGAAACAATAAGCAGAAATGTAAGCTGTATTTATTGGCCGCTTTGTGAGTGACGCTTTCCATTCATTGCTACATTGTTTCTAAGATAAAGAGATTGTTTCCTGCTCAGGCAAGGTCATCGATCAAGGTCATCACCACCGGCATGTACACTCACTGACCGGGCCCGTGTCAAAGGGCAGATGTTGCACCTTTGCAGAA
Organism: Xenopus laevis; assembly: GCF_017654675.1. Classification (NCBI taxonomy): domain Eukaryota; kingdom Metazoa; phylum Chordata; class Amphibia; order Anura; family Pipidae; genus Xenopus; species Xenopus laevis. The sequence continues at coordinate 139,085,699 of NC_054380.1, read as the reverse complement.
TCAGTCACATGACCAGCAGGAAATCAAATGGAAACATTGCAAGATAAAGCAATAGAACTTTATTTCCCACACTTCCTGTGCAGTTACTGTTCCCTTTACTAGGGCCAGCCTATGGCAATACTAACGGGAAAAGGTTTCCCAACTTAAATTTTGTTTTTGTTCTGGATTTGGATTCCAGGTGAAGAATAAGGGGAAGTCCCTTTCCCTTCAGATAAATCTGCCCCTTATTTTAGGGTCCCCAAAATGTCCAGAGGCGAGCTGTTAAACCAATATATAGTGACATTGCTAATAATTTAGGGGCTTATATTTTTTCTGGCCCACCCCTACAGTCGTAGGGAAAGCCCCTGGGGACTTCCTAGAACCTATTTTGAATAATCTAAGTTTTTTTTTTTGAAAATACCACAAATTAAATTAGATCGAATACGATTTTACTTAGATTCGAATAATTCGAATACAGCCTATTCACCTGCAAAAAAAAAAATTCTATATTTTTTTTTTCTACATAAATTTCGGTTGGTCTTTTTTTATTCAAATTTCGAAGGAGTTAAAATTTCGGTTGGTCTTTTTTTATTCAAATTTCGAAGTTATGGGAGTTCAAAAAAACTCCCATTACTTTGAAATTTGACTCTTGATAAATCTGCCCCTTATTGTAGGGTCCCCAAAATGTGCAGAGGTGACCTGTTAAACCAATATATAGTGACATAGCTAATAATTTAGGGGCTTATATTTTTTCTGGCCCACCCGTAGAATCGTAGGGAAAGCTTCCTATGTAGTTATGACCCTATCTTGGTTGCCAAGGGGCCCCTGGGCCTGGAATCCATAGATTCTCTTTGGCTCTCTAGTAATTACTTTCCATATGGCTTGGTTGCTAAGGAATGGGAGTCCTGGTAACCAGATAGCCAATGAAATTAAAAGCTGTAGGGCTTTAGCATAAAGAGTTAATTTAAAGCCCCCAAATATAAAAAAGAAATATTATTAGAGGCCCACTGTCTATAAGACACCGCAAATTCAGTTTAATTGCCGTGCAATTGCACAGTTGACGCTTGGAAAGTTCCTGTTTAAAGGATAAGTAAACCTTTAAAAAGAGTGAATATAAAATTGATGAGGTGGCTATTCTAAGCACTTCTGCAATGTACATTCATTGTTTATTTTCTTTTAATTGCAAGATATTAAGGGATACATGTACTGTTAATATGAATGAACTTTGTTACAACAGCGCCACCTGCTGATCATTTTCCCACCAGTCTGACCAGCAAGTAGTCAAGGAAGTTGTCAGGAGAAAGAAAGAGGCTGATGTTCTTCTGCTTAGGAATAAAATGAGAAATCTCAGATAACGTTTCTCACATCTTTCCTAAGCAGAAGAACATCAGCCTCTTTCTTTCTCCTGACAACTTCCTTGACTACTTGCTGGTCAGACTGGTGGGAAAATGACCAGCAGGTGGCGCTGTTGTAACAAAATTCATTCATATTAACAGTACATGTATCCCTTAATATCTTGCAATTAAAATAAATAATGAATGTACAATGCAGAAGTGCTTAGAATAACCCCCTCGTCTATTTTACATTCACTTATGTTTAAGGTTTGCTTATCCTTTAAATGCTGAGAATTTATCCGTTGGGCACGCAATTATTTTGGACGCTTGCTGCCCCGTCCCAGCAGGACATTACATAAACGAATTCTGATTCTCCTCCCGACCACCCCCGTCCAGTTTTTAATTAGCCAATGAGTTGCGTCTTGGAAAAAAAAATGGGAAATTGAAATTATCTCCCAAGGTAAAAAAGTTCTAGAGAATTTATTGCTTATGATATTGTAACGGTGGAGCACAATCTCCTGTGATTTGCATTAGAGCAAAGTAAGCGAGCGGGGAGACAACCCACACGTCTCTCTCGTATAACTGGGGGATTGAGCTTGACAGGGAAAATGATCAGCAGGAAGGAGACGGCTAAATTGCGCAGTCAATTATTCTCCATTAAGTTGTCCGGCTGCATTTAAATCGCTGCGTTGAGAAGGCACAGTAACGCTCTGCACAAAAAGCAACGGGATTAAAGGGATACTGTCATGGGAGAAAAACATTTTTTTCAAAATGAATCAGTTAATAGTGCTGCTCCAGCAGAATTCTGCACTGAAATCCATTTCTCAAAAGAGCAAACTGATTTTTTTTGTATTCAATTTTGAAATCTGACATGGTGCTAGACATATTGTCAATTTCCCAGATGCCTCCAGTCATGTGACTTGTGCTCTGATAAACTTCAATCACTCTTTACTGCTGTACTGCAAATTGGAGTGATATCACCCCCTCCCTCCCCCCCAGCAGCCAAACAAAAGAACAATGGGAAGGTAACCAGATAACAGCTCCCTAACACAAGATAACAGCTGCCTGGTAGGTCTAAGAACAACACTCAATAGTAAAAACCCATGTCCCACTGAGACAAATTCAGTAACATTGAGAAGGAAAAACAGCAGCCTGCCAGAAAGCATTTCTCTCCTAAAGTGCAGGCACAAGTCACATGACATGGGGCAGCTGGGAAATTTACAATATGTCTAGCCCCATGTCAGATTTCAAAATTGAATATAAAAAAATCTGTTTGCTCCTTTGAGAAATGGATTTCAGTGCAGAATTCTACTGGAGTAGCACTATTAACTGATGTGTTTTGAAATGTTTTCTGATGACAGGATCCCTTTAAAGACTCTTCCGTATCCACTAAAGGGGTTTCTTAAATGCAATAGTTCTGCAGTGCGGAATAGCAATGGAATTATTGTTGCACCAACGCAGGGATTTTGTACCGCTCACAAAGTAACAATTTGACCATTAGGGGAGAAGATATAAAGGCTCCTTTACCAACACAGAACAGTGTGCAAATGGCAGTTTTAGCATGCAAATTGTTATGTTGTTAAAGGATAGGTAAACCTTTAAAATAAGTGAATGTAAAATTGATGAGGGGGCTATTCTAAGCACTTCTGTAATATACATTCATAATTTTTTTTTTTTTTAATTGCAAGATATTAAGGGATTCATGTACTGTTAATATGAATGAATTTTGTTACAACAGCGCCACCTGCTGGTCATTTTCCCACCAGTCTGACCAGCAAGTAGTCAAGGAAGTTGTCAGGAGAAAGAAAGAGGCTGATGTTCTTCTGCTTAGGAAAGATGTGAGAAGGTCTGAGGTTTCTCATTTTATTCCTAAGCAGAAGAACATCAGAGCAGCCTCTTTCTTTCTCCTGATCTAATTCGAATTTTTTTTAAAAACTCGAATCGAATTTGAATAACTCCCTAGTATAATTCGACCCTTGATAATCTGCCCCTTAGGGTGAGGATTTGCATCACTTCTGGGACTCGACGTGAAAATAACATTCACCAGTGATAAAATGAATCTGTCCCACCAGAAACTTTAGGAAAAGTCACAAACCCATTGAAGTTAATTGGTGTTTTTTTCACGCCTGTGACTCGCCACTAGCATTAGTACTTGATTTGTTTGTCACTGCGGGGGCTATTGGTGGAGGTACAGTAGCTCCATTGTTGCTGCCGTCAGTCGGTGCCCCTATTTTAGCAGGGGAAAAGGGTGAGGCACCTTTAGTGAATAATGTCAATTCATACATAACTTTGTGCCCACACTTGCAGTCATGAATGAAGCTAATAGTTGTGAATGTTCATGTAAATGTGCCAATCCCTGTAACGTGACTACAACTGATAGCAACCACTATATGTGCCCTACACCAGGTACCAATACTACACCAGGTGGAAATACATTTAGATCAGGTGAGAACCACCCTGTACCTACAATACACTGAGGGCCAATTCCCAGTACAATCACTACTACATGCACAGACTTGCTGCTCCATTACTGCAAAAGGTAGCAACCCCCCCTTACCTTTACTTTAGCAGGTACTAACCCCCTGCACCTTCACTGAAATAGGCACCAACCCCCTATACACTCAGAGCAGCACATACCATCTTGTTTACCTTCATTACAGCAGGTGTAAATCCCTCTACCAACATAACAGCTGGTACTATTTACTTACTGGTAATCTCAGATAATCTTTCTCACTCTCTTTCCTAAGCAGAAGAACATCAGCCTCTTTCTTTCTCCTGACAACTTCCTTGACTACTTGCTGGTCAGACTGGTGGGAAACTGACCAGCAGGTGGCGCTGTTGTAACAAAATTCATTCATATTAACAGTACATGTATCCCTTAATATCTTGGAATTAAAAGAAAATAAATAATGAATGTACATTGCAGAAGTGCTTAGAATAGCCCCCTCATCAATTTTAAATTCACTCTTTTTAAAGGTTTACTTATCCTTTAATGTAAAGAGTGTCAGAAGTGTACCTGCCCCACAGAGCTTACAGTCTAGCTTCAGATAACCCTTCACCATTGGGCACTGTTGCCTTTGATTCTCCCATAAATCATTAACTGTTCTTGTGCAATTCCATGTCCCTTTCTCTCTTCTCATCAAACAGACGCTGCTCATTTCAGTTGCCCATTCCCCCTCTTCGGCCGACCCGCCCGAATCCACCAGTTTAAACATTTACACTGCTGTCACTCTCCCTCCTCTCCTCTGCACCAAGGTCACTGTCGACATGCATGTACAAAAAGAACCCAAAAAGTACATATTCGGCTGAGGCCAAAGCCTTTGAGATCAATTATGCCAAAAATAGAAGCTTTTAAAGGGAAAGTAAAAAATTTAGTAACAATGTGATCAATGGTAGTGCAACAGTGGCCTCAAGTCATGAAAAATCACTGGCCCCTGCTGACTTACTGATGGTCGGTGCTTCAGTGGCCCTTGTATGTGGGTAGAGGAAAGTGCTTGGCTTTCCCAGCTTCAATAGAGCGAGGGATGTCCAACCTCCCCTGCAACTGGATTTGGTTCCTCAAGAGTTGGCCAATTTTCTGTGCTCTGTTCCTTCTGTGAGTTTTAGTTTGACATGTTTGTAGAAGGAAAGTGTCAATCAATTTGAAGTAAAGGTTGTCCATAATCATATGCTGCTCAGGTAAAACTCAACCTGCGCCCAACCCTAACACCCAAAACCAATCCTAACCTGCAAAATGTTGCCATTGTAGTGGCAGGTCTTCTCACTGTTGATGCTATCTCTTGTTCCAAGTCAGGGAACGTTCAGGAGCAGTGGAGGAGGAGTGCACTTCCCCAATCTGATCTGCACCCAGCCCTAACCCACAATGGTTGGCCAAATTTCAACCCAAACCCACTGCACCGGTGTTCAACCTGAAGGATTTGGGTTAACCCATCACAAGTTCTCCATCTGATTTTAGCCAGCCCTCAGCACCCCAGGTTGTATTTCCTGTGCCTTATATACAAAGCAGGAACACCGAAGTTGATGACCCCCATTACATGCCTTCTGTATATAACGAAGACATTGAACTATTGGAAGTTTAGTGAAGGTCAAGAAAACCATTGAAAGGAAGGGGTCACCACACTTACAATGACAGACATTACACATTTGGGTTAGCCTGTCTAGAAATGAGGCACATCCCTGGGGATATTTGTCTTTCATAGCAATGAGAAATGTTAGTGAAGACAAGGAGATTTCACCATCAGCAGAGGATGGGGGTTCTTTACTGTAAGGGCAGTCAGGTTATGGGATTCCCTACCAAGAGAGGGAATGAGTGATTCATTGGTGGGGAGGAGAGGAGATTTCACCATCAGCATAGGAAGGGGTTATTTACTGTAAGGACAGTCAAGTTATGGGATTCCCTACCAAGAGAGGGGAATGAGTGATTCATTGGTGGGGAGGAAAGGAGATCTCACCATCAGCATAGGAAGGGGTTCTTTACTGTAAGGACAGTCAAGTTGTGGGATTCCCTACCAAGAGAGGGGAATGAGTGATTCATTGGTGGGGAGGAAAGGAGATCTCACCATCAGCATAGGAAGGGGTTCTTTACTGTAAGGGCAGTCAGGTAATGGGATTTCTGGGCCCCAGTGTTTCTTTTTAACTTGTAAGGGGGGCCATGACCTTCGGTGCCAATATTTATTTATTTTTTTTAACTTATAAAGGGGGCACTGAACAGATGGCTTTTTATAAAGTGTGTGGGGGGTTTACCATTTTTAGAACTTATGTCTCTGTGGCTTTTTTACTGTGGTGTGTGGTGGGAGGGATATGGGGAAGGCGGGACCCAGAAAATGTTGTTGTACGAGGCCCCGTGATTTCTAATGGCAGTTTTGGGACAGATGACCATCACAATCTTGTCTATTCTTGGATCTGTAATCACTTCAGTCTCAATACTGTTACATTATATGATGAAGCAATTCTTCTTTATTGAGTGACTTTGTCTTGAGTCTCTCTTCTTGCTTCTTGCTCATTTTAAATGACACTTCATTCTTTTCTGAAGTAAAAGGAACGTTTGCCTGCTAAAGCCTTAAAATGATGAATGCTGTTCAATTCAGAACTTGGTAAGAGCTGACCCTCATATGATACCTTCTCAGACAGATCACCAGCTTGCCAGAGTTTTCTACCAAGCACCACTGCTTCCATTTTCTTAAATCATTTAGAAAGCTCTGCTGAAGCCTTCAAAGGATGACTGATGTTCAATTATAGATTGTTCAATTATAGATAGACCTCATATGATATCTTCTGAGATAGATTAGCAGCTTGCCGGTGTTTTAAATGCCTTTTAGCACCCACCAGTAGAGCTTTTTAAATCATCAGTGAAGGTTTGGAAATGTATTCTGTACCCACCTTGACCTCCTAAAGAGCTTCATTCATTTACTTCTGGTGTATCTTGTTGATCAGTGCCTCAATATTACTCATGGCCCTAGCTACCACTTACCACATAGACTTTCCTTACCATTCTACCCTGGTTACGTTCCACCTTCAATGAGCATAAGAAGGACACGGTACAAGGCAGTTATGTGTGTGGAGGCATAACAAGGAATTCCTTAAGGTAGGTGCTCCTTCCAAGACCCCACTGCATCCACTGACACTACCTTCATTTTGTGTATAAAAGCAAAGAACCTATACGTGTTCAAGTGTCCCTAGTTTTGTGTCCATTTTAGCAGATGCATTTGTGTTTGTAAATGAACCATCTAACGTGCCCAAGTTCTCCTAGTTCAAACAAAGACTTCCTTATCTAGTTCACAAGCTGATTAGTTCTAATTCTACCTGTATAATTCATCATAGTCATGGACTTCAACAGATATAGGGGCAAATTCACTAATATCCGAAGTTGCAACAGCGACAGCTTTGCCGCACTTCGCCAGGCGTATTTTCGCCAGCGCCACACAAATTCGCTCAGGGAGGCGAATGGTAGCGAAGTTGCGCTAGCATTAATTCGTCAAGCAAAGCGAAGTTACGCTAGCGATGCCAGATTTGAATACTGCGCCAAGTTAAAGTACAATGGACGTATATGTAGCAACAAATACATTAATCTACACAAGTCTGGGAAAGCTTCATAAAATAAAATAGAGGTTATTTTGCCCAATATATGTGCCCACTGTATAGTTTAGGTGCCATATGTTAGGAAATGTAGGGGGGGAAGGAGGGTGCCCCCCAAAAAAAATTATGATTTTTTCAGCCTATCACCCTTAAAAAAGGAAAAGATGCCAGCGTTTTTTGGGACTTAGAAAAAATTTCAACTTTTTTTTTTACAACTCCTATCTACTCTATTGCACTTCGTCTGCTCTAACCTGGCGAAGTAAACTCTGGCGAAGGAGGTCACGTTCAGAAAAAGACCAATGTTAGTAAATTTGCGTATTTTCGCCCCCTTCGCCAGAGTGCAACTTCGCCAGCGTTAGGGTGCGAAGTTGCGCTAGGCTATCATCATCGCTGGTGAATTTTTCGCCAGCGATTTTTACTGTGACTGACAGTAAATTTGCGAAGTTGCGAAATGACTTCACGCTGGTGAATTTTCGCCAGAGTTAGTCACTTCGCCCTTTAGTGAATTTGCCCCATAGATTCTTAAGCCTTGTCATAATCGGAGATAATATTGGAAGGACCTGCATAATATTAGCTAGTGTGAGATCAACAGACGTTTGCATTCCATTCTCAGGTAGGAGATTTTAACCATAGAACCGGGTCCAGCAGAATCCAAGAAAAGGCACAATCTGTTCCCACTAAAGGGCGTAATTATAACAAGCCGCACATTCTTTCCTCACTTGCTATCACCTGTGCTCCTCCTCATAATGACGGACCCTGGACCCACTAAATAAAGGAGATATGGGACATAGAAAGCCTCCCAAAAAAAATCTATAGTTATACCATGGGCAAGAACTCAACCTCTTGACCCTCGAGTGGCAACATCCATTTCCCCATACACAACGCAGGTTTTGGCATCTTATTATACTTGTATTGCGTGAGTAATTGTCAATGAGCACGATTCAGGAGAAATTCCAATTATCATATCAAGTGTCTACATGCAAACTTTTTATGCTGATTTTATATATTCTCCCATACGTGTCCTGAGGGAAGCCACTTTCATATCAATGTTCCCCCTATAAGCGTGCATAAGACCATTCCGGCCATGCCAGCAAGTGACCTCAGCTGAATGGTATGGCCCAATCATTGTATGGAAAGTTCATAGTGTTGACACCGTTACACGGTCTGATCACGTCTGTCAGCGTTTAGGCCGTATCAGTGACAGGTGTGAATGTGCCAGAGCAGGAATGTTGGCTGTGAGTGGGAACATGGGCAGCTGCGTATTGCTGTCCCTTATTGATAACAGCCCCAGGCATTAACCCACTGACTGAGAGCGTATGGGCACAATCTGTTGCTTTCAAAAGAAATTCATTGCACTCTATGGAAAATTCACATATAGACTGTGGACAAAGCTATTGTTAATTTTGTTGGAAGATGGGGGTGGGGGTGAAACTGACTGTGAGGCCCTTGTTATTTATATAAAGTAGAACTATCCATCCTCTAATTCTTTAGTAGACACAAATCCCAGCATCTCCCCTCATAGCTTGGCTGTCAGTAAGTACTGGGGGTCAGGCAGCCCTGGTACCAAATTTTACTGTTGACAGTCTACCCTTCTGCTTCGTCTTACGGTCTCTCCATCTTTCCCTACAGTCTCCATCATGTCTTTATCTCTACACATTGCTCTATACTCTCCACCTTCTGCCTCTAGTTTGCCCTACTGTCTTCATGTCCATCGGTCTTAGCTCCATCATTTTCTTGCATTATCTATAATTCCTACAATCTCCGTCTACTGTCTCCATCATGTCTTTATCTCTACATATTGCTCTATACTCTCTATCTTCTGCCTCTAGTTTGCCCTACTGTCTCCATGTGGTTCCACTTTCCATTGGTCCTAGCTCCATCATTTTCTTACATTCTCTCTAATTCCTACAATCTTCATCTACTATCTCCATAATGTCTTTATCTCTACATATTGCTCTAGAGTCTATACTCTCTATCTTCTGCCTCAATTTTGCCCTACTGTCTCCATTGGTCCTAGCGCCATCATTTTCTTACATTCTCTCTAATTCCTACAATCTCCATCTACTGTCTCCATCATGTCTTTAGCTCTACATATTGCTCTATACTCTCCACCTTCTGCCTCTAGTTTGCCCAACTGTCTCCATGTGGTTCCAGCTCCATCATCTCCTTACAATCTCCATCTACTGTCTCCATATTGTCTTTATCTCTATATATTGTTCTATACCTAATGTTTTTTACCTGTAAGCTACATTCATATGTAAAAAGAGTTAGGGAGCACCACAATCTTTTAAAAATGTTCTTGGGTGGTGCAAAATAAGGACTGAGATTGCTCATTTGCTTGCCCCTATGTGGACTGGCAACCTACAGGAGGTTTTGTTTGGCAGTCCACATGATTTTTATACAACCAAAACTTGCCTCCAGGTCAGGAATTCAGAATGAAGCACCTGCTTTGAGGCCACTGGGAGCAACATCCAAGGGGTTGGCGAGCAACATCCCCTTTTTCCATCATGTTGCACTGTCTACACCTGACCCTGCAGTCTCCATATTTCCCTACTGTCTCCAGCTTCCCCTACTGTCTCCATCTTGACCTACTGTACTGTTGTACTGTTTCCAGCCTACTTTATCCAGCTGGCCCTACTAGCTCCCTCATGTCTTATATTCTATGTCTCACCCCTACAGTCTCCATCTTGACCTACTGTCTGCAACTTGCCTTTAGCATTGCAAAACACTGTATTGGTAGTGAACTCTCACACAGACAAGTGTGAAATAAGAAGATTAACAGTGAGCAAGTGGGAATTTCAGTCCTAGTATTTTTGTGTTAATGGTACAAATAAATGATGTGTCCAGTAGCAATTTCATCACCAAGTAACTGTAAAATTGAAATATTTACATGCATCAGAGTTGTTTTCATTTTGAATAATGTTATAGTGGGTGGACTTTCACAATGTCTTCACACCAGCAGACTCTACTGTATGAGATGAAGACCTCTTAGAATAGAAAGGGTTTCTGGATAAAGCACAGAACAAGATTTGGGGGTAGAAAAAGATGTTTTATCCCAAGCTTTTTTTTTTTTGCCTGGCGCTTGCTGTTTTCCAAACGCGCTTTTCCTGCTCCAGCAGCTGTCGGCCTCGGCTAATAATGTTACGTGTGCTGATATAACTCTGTTAAGGCAACAGCTTGACCTGAAATGTTGGCCGGAAATCACTCATTGCTTCCTTTATAGTTTCAGAGTTGAAAGTGTCCAGTAAATAAATTCGTGCCAGAGATATCGGCTGGAGTGGGGAGATTTCTGATTCACCGACCATCAACTTGAATCAAGTCTGACTGGCCTGCTGGGATACTGGAAACATTCCTGGTGGCCCCTAAAGCTGGCCAACGACATGCAGATTTTAGCCTTTTATCCGACGAACGACCGTACGTCGCAATCTTCCGACCTGCCACTAACCATTCAGATGGAATAAAGTAGTAAACGCACAAATCAGACGATGTTCAGCAGTCGTAGGAAAGTTATGCCCGACAGATAGAAGTGACAGTCGCCCATCGATATGGTCCGATATTTTGGATCTTTGCATGAAAAGATAAAAACAAGCTTTTTCAGTTTCAAGGAGATGCTCAAGAGATAGAACTCTGGGCGTTGTTATTATAGAACACTTTTCATGCCTTGAAGAACTTGAGATTTAACATGACTTCACAACTAGTTGTACTTCAAAAATTCAATAATTAGCTTGTAATATGCCACCCACTGCGCCCGTACGTGAGTGCAAACAAACTGCAATTGTAAAACAGGACTGGTCCAGCCAGACTAGGGGTAGGCAGCAGGGGAGGTACATGCCTGGAGCCCCCCTAAGATTTACGCCCTAAGCAAGTGCCTCTTGTGACAACCTCTAGTTCAGGCCCTGGAAATATGCTTTGTGTTTTCTGTCCTACAACCACAATTGCAAATATAACCTTATTATGTGTCATTATCGAACCCTTAGTACCTGCAGAATTTGTCATGGACTATAGAAATTAATGTCTTTAGATTGCTGCAGCTGCCCCATATTATTAAATGGGTTAGAGTCCTGTGCGGGTACAGTTTTTGAAACCCGCCCCTAACATACAACCAGCAATTTGACCCGCATGTTCCTGCTACCCGACCGAACCCGAAGTGTCATCATCAAAAGTGGGCGGGACAGGAACAAGTTTTGTAAAACTTTAAAAGGAGTAAAATATAGACAATATTACATAAGATAAGAAATATAGATGAGACCCGCAACCTGACCCCCAGACCCGCATCTTTATCCACAGACTCGCATCTATACCACCAGACCCGCATCTACACCCCCAGACCCGCATCTATACCCGCAGACTCGCATCTATACCACCAGACCCGCATCTATACCCGCAGACTTGCATCTATACCCGCAGACCTGCATCTATACCTGCAGACTCACATCTATACCAGCAAACTCGCATCCATACCTGCAGACTCGCATCTATACCCGCAGACCCGCATCTATACACTCAAACACGCATCTATACCCGCAAACTCGCTATACCCACGGACACGCATCTATACCCCCAGACCCACATCTATAGCCGTAAACTCGCATCCATACCTGCAGACTCGCATCTATACCCACAGACTTGCATCTATACCTGCAGACTCGCATCTATACCCGCAAACTCGCATCCATACATGCAGACTCGCATCCATACATGCAGACTCGCATCCATACATGCAGACTCGCATCTATACCCGCAGACTCGCATCGATACCCGCAGACTCACATCTATACCCGCAAACTAGCATCTCTACCCGCAAACTCGCATCTATACCCGCAGACTCGCATCTATACCCGCAGACTCACATCTATACCCGCAGACTCGCATCTATACCCGCAGACTCGCATCTATACCCGCAAACTCGCATCCATACCTGCAGACTCGCATCTATACCCGCAAACTCGCATCTATACCCGCAGACTCGCATCTCTACCCGCAAACTCGCATCTATACCCGCAGACTCGCATCTATACCCGCAGACTCGCATCTAATCCCGCAAACTCGCATCCATACCTGCAGACTCGCATCTATACCCGCAGACTCGCATCTATACCCGCAGACTCGCATCTATACCCGCAAACTAGCATCTCTACCCGCAGATTCGCATCCATACCCGCAGACTCGCATCCATACCCGCAGACTCGCATCTATACCCGCAGACTCGCATCTATACCCGCAAACTAGCATCTATACCCGCAAACTAGCATCTCTGCCCGCAAACTCGCATCCATACCCGCAGACTCGCATCTATACCCGCAGACCCGCATCTAGAACCGTTCCTAAAAATCCTCCCCTCCTTCTGCAGGGTGCCTGCTTTTTTTGCGGGTAACCCGCGGGCACCTGACCCACTGCAGGACTCTAAATGAGGGCCCATTATTTCTGTTACCACGGACAAAAAAACAACAGTAGGTGTCACTCACACTCCAACTCCACTGGCCTCTCAGCGAAATAAATACGTCGTTAATAAAGTGACAATCCCATAATAAAAATAAACATTTTCCTGTGAAGCTGAAATCCAACAGATTTCGCAAGAGAAAGTGTGATCAGCGGGAAATGAAGCGATTTCTTTAGGCCTTTAAGTGTGTGGATTTAATTGTAACGAATGTGAAGCCAAATAAACTTCTGCTGAGTGCGAGCTGCGAAACGCGGCTGTGAAAAAAACATACAAAGTGGAAAGAAATCTGAGAATTATTTTTTTACGATGAAACATAAAAAACTTGTGAGGGGGTGACATGGGGTGTGAGGCAAAAGCAAGAAATGCATTTGGAATTGTGGAAGAGGTTGTTGGGAGTTGGTGGAGTCCATACAACACAGATGTGCAGCACAAACACTGTTATACAACTCAATATTAGTTCCCTCATTCAAAGCAAAATGCTGACACGTTTCACTTTATACAGTGAATGAGAAGAATGCAGGGACTGTGCCTAATATTCCCTTTTCTTCACTAAAGGAATAACACAAATGCAATTCTTTACAAGCGCTGCTATTATTCTGGACACAACTGTATTTGTGAAAGGAGAATCTTTGCTATTCAGGACCAGCAGGGAAGGGACCGGCACTGATTTACACCCCGTGTACCACAAAGTTTATTAGAATTCGATTTTACTTCATTATGTCATTTTTTTATATTTGGGTTTGCTTCCCCTTTAATACAATGTTGTGCTGATCCCATACATATAGTGTTGATGAAAAGACAAATACAGCGACCCCTGGAGCAGGCCGGCCAATCAGAGCGCCTGTACATACGAGTTTATTAGTAATACAAGTGTAATGTACATTAATCAGGGAGCTGTCGCCCAAGCGGGACTAAGTCTCTGAGCAGCTTTATGGCTCCACCAGCTGAGACGTGAGCCTAAATACTGCAACTCCCAGCACCTCACGCCCCAGCAATGTAGTCACCGGCACAGTTTATTTATTGGCAAGATCCACTACCCCCCCCTTACGCTGGTTTAATTATAGTTACGTTTCGGGGTACCACTCCTACAATAGGGGGCTGTGTAAAGGGAAAGCTGAAGGATGGTTTATAGTGAGGCATTAGAGTGTCAGGAGCTGTAATTGTGGGACACTGGATCTAGTAAGTTACAGTCAGTGATGCTTTATATCAGGGCTGCTCATATAATAGAAACTAGCGGCCGATAAACTGCAACTCCCAGCATATGCCTGGTGATAAACTGCAACTCCCAGCATCTGCCTGGTGATAAACTGCAACTCCCAGCATCTGCCTGGTGATAAACTGCAACTCCCAGCATCTGCCTGGCGATAAACTGCAACTCCCAGCATCTGCCTGGTGATAAACTGCAACTCCCAGCATCTGCCTGGTGATAAACTGCAACTCCCAGCATCTGCCTGGCGATAAACTGCAACTCCCAGCATCTGGCTGTCGATAAACTGCAACTCCCAGCATCTGGCTGGCGAGAAATTGCAACTCCCAGCATCTGGCTGGTGATAAACTGCAACTCCCAGCATCTGTCTGGTGATAAACTGCAACTCCCAGCAGCTGGCTGGTGATAAACTGCAACTCACAGCATTTGGCTCCAGTATTCCGGGAATACTTGGGGGTTTACGGATAATGGATCTTTCCATAATTTGGATCTTCATACTTTAAATCTACTAGAAAATCATGTAAACAGTAAATAAACCCAATAGGCTGGTTTTGCTTCCAGTAAGGATTAATTATATCTCAGTTGGGATCAAGTACAAGTTACTGTTTTATTATTACAGAGAAATCATCATATTACAGGAAATCATTAATAATGAAACCCAATAATTTGGATAAAATGGAGTCTATGGGATATGGGCTTTCTGCAATTCAGAGCTTTCTGGATAATAGGTTTCTCGATAATGGTAAAATATATGCAAATAAAATCTCTCTCTCTTTAGAATAATACGTGCCCATAGGTTTTAGTTACTGTGGAAATTAAAGGGTTAATTTACCTTTTAATCTAAAACACATTATAGCACATTGTTAGCAAATAAATGATATTTATAGTCGTGGGGGCACAGCAAACACACGTATTTCTCCTGCAGATGTAAAGGGAGTAAATACAATATAAACCCAGTAAGAGAACTGTAATCCAGATTAACCACCAGCACCTTTATAATACAGAACATTTAAAAAGATTGAAAAATGGGAATTACTCGCTGCTGCGGACTCTTTCTGTTACTGGGGAGCCAGGTCTGCCTGTGATTGGCTGCAGGTTCAGTCGGTCAGCTTCCCCGGACATTTTGATTGGCTCTATTATTATGGATTCATCTGTTGTCAAGATATACTAATGAAAATATCTGATGTTTCACAGACTTCTGCAAGTTTTCACCATAAAGCTACTGAGCCAACCTGCATTTACTTTAGGATTACTGATTTATAAGCACTTTAGCCACAATTTTGGGACAAATGCTGCTTATTGAATGTTTGAAAATTGTGCATGGCTGCCCCCATGGCTACACAGCAGCTTGTTTATATAAACTATAGTAGTACTTATCTGTTATCTACTGTGTATCCTGTGCTTGAATGGCTGCCCCATGGCTACACAGCAGCTTGTTTATATAAACTATAGTAGTACTTATCTGTTATCTACTGTGTATCCTGTGCTTGAATGGCTGCCCCCATGGCTACACAGCAGCTTGTTTATATAAACTATAGTAGTACTTATCTGTTATCTACTGTGTAGCCTGTGCTTGAATGGCTGCCCCCATGGCTACACAGCAGCTTGTTTATATAAACTATAGTAGAGTTTCTGAAGCAAACACACCAGTTGTACCAGTGCAGGGATACACTACATTATATATTAATTACTTTGATATACTTTCAGTTTTTGATGTTACTGTTCCTTTAAATGGGTTTAAATGGACTGTTAGTATAATGTAAGGAGTGATATTCTGAGGCAATTTCCAACTGGTTTTTATATTTATTATTCGTGTTTTTTTAGTTATTCAGCAGCTCTCCAGTTTGCAATCCCCTCAGTCTGGTTGCTAGGATCCAGTTTACTCTAACAACCGTGCACTGATTTGAATAAGAGACTGGAATGTAAATAGGAGAGGCCTGAATAGAAAGAGGAGTGATACAAAGTAGCAATAACAATACATGTGTAGCCTTACAGAGTATTTGTTTTTAGACGGGGTCAGTAACCCCCACTTGAAAGCTGGAAAGAGTCAGAAGAAGAAGGAAAATAATTAAAAAAAACTATTAAAAAAGAAAAAATGAAGACCAATTAAAAAGTTGCTTACAATTAGCCATTCTATAACATACTAAAAGTTGACCTAAAGGTGAACCATCCCTTTAACTCCCAGCAAAACAGAGGACATGGGAGTTGTGTATGTGAATGTGTTGCCAATATAAAGTGCAGGAGATACAGAAGTGTTGCAGGGAGTTGTGCAGTGCCCTCAGCTCTCTCCTACCAGAAAACCCACCAATGGTTCTTTATTTAGTTCTATTGAGTCAGTAATGATAAGTGGAAGCTCCCGGAGGCTGTAATAATAAGATTATGGAGCAGAAACTCTCATTAGACTCACACAGGTGACAATTACCTGCAAGACCGAAACCTACATCATCCCCGTTACATCAACTCCCAGTAGATCTACCTGTAGAATCACATGATCTAGGGCCAATTGGATGGCTCCCTCATTAACCCCTCAGGTACTGGAAGAAACCATCAGACTGATCATGTCCAGTATCTTTAGTACATGTGCCTTTGTAGCATCAATACACAGCCGGTGCCTAAAGGGTGTTCCTCATACCCAGGGACCAGAAATCACAACAAAAAGTCCTGCCCAGCCCCAGACCCTAAACCACAGTAAAATGGCCACACGGACAGCGTTAAGTTATATACACACAAGTTACAAAAAGCCATTGGTGGTCAGGACCCCCCTACAAGTAAAAAAAGAAACATTGGGGCCTATAGAATATTTAAAAAAAACATTGGCAACCAGGGGTTTAATTAAATAAGAAACCACATTGGTGTTCAGTGGAACTTACCTTAGGCTCCTTTCTTGGCCTCGGGTCTTTTTGCGGCTTTGGCTCTGTTCATGGTTTTGCGATTCGGGTCTTTCAGTCTTTTCGCAGCTTAAGCTTCATTCACGGCTTTCAGTCTTCGGTTCTTCGGCACTTCGGATCTTCGGGACTTTGGCTTTGGCTTCAGTGAAACTTACCTTAGGCTCCTTTCTTGGCTTCGGATCTTTTGAGGCTTCAGCTCCGTTCATGGTTTCAGGTCTTTGGCGATTCAGGTCTTTGAGTCTTTTCGCAGCTTTGGCTTCGTTCGTGGCTTTGAGTCTTCGGTTCTTCAGGGCTTCAGATCTTCAGGACTTCGGCTTTTCAGGTCTTCGTCTCTAGTGGACTTCAGCAGTTCAGATGCAGTTGGCTGCACTTATCATTTAGGGTGTAAATCTGCAGCACCGTGGGGGCACATTCAAGTGATAACAGCGAAACACTGGCTTCTACTGAAATGCCCTAAGGTTCCAAGCAAGCCTATGTTTTCAGTTCTCTCCCATCATTCCCACTAATATATTGTATCGTAGTCCTCTCCCATCATTCCCACTAATATATTGTATCCCAGTCCTCTCCCATCATTCTCACTAATACATTGTATCCCAGTCCTCTCCCATCATTCCCACTAATACATTGTATCCCAGTCCTCTCCTTTCATTCCCACTAATACATTGTATCCCAGTCCTCTACTTTCATTCCCACTAATACATTGTATCCCAGTCCTCTCCCGTCATTCCCACTAATACATTGTATCCCAGTCCTCTCCTTTCATTCCCAATAATACATTGCATCCCAGTCTTCTCCTTTCATTCCCACTAATACATTGTATCCCAGTCCTCTCCCATCATTCCCACTAATACATTGTATCCCAGACCTCTCCCATCATTCCCACTAATACATTGTATCCCAGTCCTCTCCTTTAAATCCCACTAATACATTGTATCCTAGTCCTCACCCATCATTCCCACTAATACATTGTATCCCAGTCCTCTCCTTTCATTCCCACTAATACATTGTATCCCAGTCCTCTCCCATCATTCCCACTAATACATTGTATCCCAGTCCTCTCCTTTCATTCCCACTAATACATTGTATCCCAGTCCTCTCCCATCATTCCCACTTATACATTGTATCCCAGTCCTCTCCTTTCATTCCCACTAATACATTGTATCCCAGTCCTCTCCCATCATTCCCACTAATACATTGTATCCCAGTCCTCTCCCATCATTCCCACTAATACATTGTATCCCAGTCCTCTCCCATCATTCCCACTAATACATTGTATCCCAGACCTCTCCCGTCATTCCCACTAATACATTGTATCCCAGTCCTCTCCCATCATTCCCACTAATACATTGTATCCCAGTCCTCGCCGTTCATTCCCACTAATACATTGTATCCCAGTCCTCTCCCATCATTCCCACTAATACATTGTATCCCAGTCCTCTCCCATCATTCCCACTAATACATTGTATCCCAGACCTCTCCCGTCATTCCCACTAATACATTGTATCCCAGTCCTCTCCCATCATTCCCACTAATACATTGTATCCCAGTCCTCTCCTTTCATTCCCACTTTTACATTGTATCCCAGTCCTCTCCTTTCATTCCCACTAATACATTGTATCCCAGTCCTCTCCCATCATTCCCACTAATACATTGTATCCCAGTCCTCTCCCATCATTCCCACTAATACACTGTATCCCAGTCTTCTCCCATCGTTCCCATTAATACATTGTATCCCAGACCTCTCCCGTCATTCCCACTAATACATTGTATCCCAGTCTTCTCCCATCATTCCCACTAATACATTGTATCCCAGTCCTCTCCCATCATTCCCACTAATACACTGTATCCCAGTCTTCTCCCATCGTTCCCACTAATACATTGTATCCCAGTCCTCTCCCATCATTCCCACTAATACACTGTATCCCAGTCTTCTCCCATCGTTCCCATTAATACATTGTATCCCAGTCCTCTCCTTTCATTCCCACTTTTACATTGTATCCCAGTCCTCTCCCATCATTCCCACTAATACATTGTATCCCAGTCCTCTCCTATCATTCCCACTAATACATTGTATCCCAGTCTTCTCCCATCATTCCCACTAATATATTGTATCCCAGTCCTCTCCTTTCATTCCCACTAATACATTGTATCCCAGTCCTCTCCCATCATTCCCACTAATACATTGTATAATAGTAATACAGGCACTAGTCTGAATAATGAGTCTGGTTAATCCACTAGCAAATTATTTACTGTTTTAATATTATCCCATTTGGGGCCGTGTCTGAGATCTATGTTCTAATTAGTTCTGCACAGGAGTTACTGTCTCTGGGTCTTTCCAAAAACCAACCAGAAAACACATTTTCTCCTGGTAAATCTGACCCTATAACAGGGAGCCTAGACTGTAAGCTCCACTGGGGAGGGAATGATGTACAGCGCTGTGGAACATGTGGGTGCTATATACTAATCCCCTATTTATTATAATATGTTCTGATTCCCCTGCCCAGTGACAGACCTTGGGCAGATCATTCTGTGCAACCCACAAGCCGAGCAAGAATGTACTTAATGTGTACTGACTAATACCTGTAGCATTTGTCTATTGTCCTTATAGTCAAGGGCCCCGGAGCACTTACTTTGCCTCCGACAGTGGAAATGAAAGTCATTAAATGTTGTGTGACTCTCAGGAGACGGCCGGCCACTCGGAAAAGGAAAAAAAACTCTTCTAAATAGTAATCCAATTTCATCAATCAATAACTGCACCGCTACCCCTCCATTCTGTACTCCCCCAATGCCACTTTCCTGTTTCCTTACTCACTGGTCAACCCTTTTCCTGCCTGTTCTCTGCAATCTATAAAGATAGGACTTATAATTATGAAACAGATATTACAGACAGACAGATAGTTATCCCCACTGTTACTATAGACACCATCTCTCCCTACTATACCTGCTATCCCACAGTCACACTCCCTTCCCAGAGACTATTATCCACTGTTACTATAGACACCATCTCTCCCTACTATACCTGCTATCCCACAGTCACACTCCCTTCCTCGAGACTATTATCCACTGTTACTATAGACACCATCTCTCCCTACTATACCTGCTATCCCACAGTCACACTCCCTTCCCAGAGACTATTATCCACTGTTACTATAGGCCCCATCTCTCCCTACTATACCTGCTATCCCACAGTCACACTCCCTTCCCAGAGACTATTATCCACTGTTACTATAGGCACCATCTCTCCCTACTATACCTGCTATCCCACAGTCACACTCCCTTCCCAGAGACTATTATCCACTGTTACTATAGGCCCCATCTCTCCCTACTATACCTGCTATCCCACAATCACACTCCCTTCCCAGAGACTATTATCCCACTGTTACTATAGGCACCATCTCTCCCTACTATACCTGCTATCCCACAGTCACACTCCCTTCCCAGAGACTATTATCCACTGTTACTATAGGCCCCATCTCTCCCTACTATGTATGTTTGTTATTATAGAACCATCTGATGGAGAGTGGAAATTTCCAACTGAGTAGAATATGCAGCACTTTATGTCCATGATAGCAGTAGGGTTTCTGCTATACCAATTGCTAAACAAACAGGGTTCTTCTTGTATTAACCTTTATAACCAGATATTCCGGTTTGTTGCGTGCAGAGAAATGTATATGTGTAATGTTTATATGTGTATAAAGAGTACATGTATTGTATATATATATATATATATATATATATATATATATATATATATATATATATATATATATATATATATATATATATATATATATTGCCTAAAAAGTCCTGATTAAGTTCATCAACTAATCAACAATAAGGTGATATAGTAAAGGTGTAGAACTACAAGACTCATCATGCCCTGGCAAAGGATACATTTGAAGGGGTTTTAAGGCCAAATTGCACAAAGCCCTTCAGTAAGAGACCCTTATTATATGGGGGAGTCTGAAATGCTGGATGAGGAGTCTGTTTACTGAATGGAAAGAATTAGAGGACAACAGGCTCCAGAACTGTACAGCACATTATTGATAACTGTGATTAATATTCATTAGCTGCCCATTAAGAATCCTTTCAATTGGAGCCTTTTCCGTAGATATCGGAAAGCACGGAACATTCAATGGAGCTTTCATGATGCTGTGCGGTTATTGGATTACTGGGAAGCACAACTCTCGCCAAGTACTTATTCATTTTTAATGTTGTATTAAGAAACTGGAGAGTCAATGGCCCGTGAGCCCATAGCATTATGTTTTGCCTTGTAATAACCCAGTGTGAAGCACAACAGCCTGGCTCCTGCATTAGTTTACTACTCAGAGAGTGTAGAGTAACAGTTGCGCTTTATATACATGTCTGATACGTATTGTTTGTATATGTCTTGCCCAGGCGGGTGCCCAATGGAGCCTTTAAAGGAATAGTTCAGTGTAAAAATAAAAACTGGGTAAATAAATAGACTGTGCAAAATAAAAAATGTATCTAATATAGTTAGTTAGGCAAAAATGTAATGTATAAAGGCTGGAGTGAGTGGATGTGTAACATAATAGCCAGAACACTACTTCCTGCTTTGCAGCTCTCTAACTCTGAGTTAGTCAGTGACTATAAGGGGGGCCACATGGGACATAACTGTTCAGTGAGTTTGTAATTGATCCTCAGCATTCAGCTCAGATTCAAAAGCAACAGTTATGGCACATGTGCCCCCCCCTCACTTCACTGCCTGGTAACCAATCAGTGGAAAGCAAGAGAGCTGCAAAGCAGGAAGTAGTGTTCTGGCTATTATGTTACACATCCACTCACTCCAGCCTTTATACATTACATTTTTGCCTAAATAACTATATTAGAAATATTTTTTATTTTGCACAGTCTATCCATTTACCCAGCTTTTATTTTTATACTGAACAATTCCTTTAAGTCTATGTAGCCTTTAAGTCTATGTAGCCTTTAAGTCTATGTAGCCTTTAAGTCTACGTAGCCTTTAAGTCTATGTAGCCTTTAAGTCTATGTAGCCTTTAAGGAGACAGGGGACAATAAAAATCCTTTGGAAATCCATATCTGGCCTGTGGGCCTACAGTTAGAAAGCCCTGGGTTCTATCATAGGGGATCGTAACTCTAGTTGGGCTAAGAGGGCTCAAGCTGGACATCAGTAGTTTTTGCCATTTTCTCATTTTAAATGGGCACCACAGCCTTGACAGTCCTTTCCCCAACGCCTATATCTACGGCCACTTATTGCACCAATGAGGAAGAGAGAGAGAACAACCAGTATGGCAGCTTCTTCTTGTATGTATCCAATGGAAATAGAGTGTTCATTACCACTGCAGAAACGTTGGTGCCTACTGTTATCACATAAGAGTAGAAACATTTTAAGCCATTGATCACCCGAGCTTTGTAGCTCTGAGTCATTTGCAATTATCTTGTTAATTCATCTCTTTAAGACATTAATGTGTTCTGAATCAGATTAAGGTTAATCTGTTTATGTCAACAACAAGCCTAAAATATGGTGTTATGTGAACATCTAGTCCTACTGTCTCCATCTTACCTTACTGTCTCCATCTTGTCCTACTGTCTCCATTTTGTCCTACTGTCTCCATATTACCCTACTGTTTCCATCTTGTCCTACTGTCTCCTTCTTACCCTACCTAACTCCATCTTGTCGTAATGTCTCCATATTTCCCTACTTTCTCCGTCTTGTCCTACTGTCTCCATCTTACCCTACTGTCTCCATCTTGTCCTAATGTCTTCTTCTTGTCCTACTGTCTCCATCTTGTCCTAATATCTCTACCTTGTCCTACTATCTCCATCATGTCTTACTGTCTCCATCTTGTCCTACTGTCTCTATCTTTCCCTACGTTCGACAACTTGTCCTAATGTCTCCATTTTGCCCTACTGTCTACATTTTGTCCTAATGTCTCTATTTTGTCCTACTTTGTCCATCTTGCCCTAATTTCTACATCTTATCCTACTGTCTCCATCGTGCTCTACTTTATACATCTTCTCTTACTTTCTCCATCTTGCCCTACTGTCTTCATCTTGTCCTACTGTCTCCATCTTGCCCTACTTTCTACATCTTGTCCTACTGACTCCTTCATGCCCTACTGTCTCCATCTTGCCTTACTGTCTCCATCTTGCCCTCATTTCTACATCCTATCCTACTTTCTCCATCTTGCCCTAATGTCGCCATCTTGCCCTGCTGTCTCCATCTTGCCCTGATGTCTCCATCTTCCCTTGCTTTCTGCAATAATGTTGGTGTCTACTGCTATCACATCGGATTAGAAACATTCAAGATCCTTGGGCACCTCAGCTTTGAAGCTCATCTTTGTAGTCATTTGCAATCATCTCGTTAATTCATCTCTTTATGCTATTAATGTGTTCTGCATCAGATTAAGGTTAATCTGTTTATGTCACACCTACTAACAAGACTTAAATATGGGTTATCTGAATGATGACACAGAGGTTTTATTTCTGTAACAGAGGCCCCCCTTTCATATAAGGGGAAGTCTATTAATCACAAATTAATGACCAGTATATGGTTTGTGGCACATGTTGCTGGTGGAGAAAAGCCAGAACTCCAATGGACCATCTGTCATTGCCTATAATGTGCAGGCATAGATCAATTTTGGCTCAGAATTTCTGCTGCTGTTGTGTTTCACCAGAAATTTCCACCATTGTCAATAGCTTGTGGCACAGCTGTGATCAGGATTTTCTGTCACATTTGCTTTACATTTTATTAAAAACAAAATTATTCACTGATGCAGTGACTACCAAAATGCCCAAATGGCAATGACCAACTTGCAGCCAAGGGCTCTCACTCACAGTGGTAGAGCACAGAGCCAAGCATACATTATTTATGAACATATGGTTCCTTATCTGTTGTTGCCTTTGGAATTCAGGGGTCCCATATTGGAAAATACTGATATATATTGTCACAATCTTGCCCTACTGTCTACACTGTGTCATACTGTCTCCATCTCACCCTACTGTCTCCATCTCACCCTACTATCTCCATCTTGCCCTACTGTCTCCATCTTGTCCTAATGTCTCCATCTTACCCTACTGTCTCCATCTTACCCTACTGTCTCCATCTTACCATACTTTCTCCATCTCACCTTACTGTCTCCATCTTGGCCCAATGTCCACAGTTTTGCTCTATTCTTATCTTGCTGTATTCTACCTACTATGCCCCACTCTTTCTACCTCTGGCATAGCACCTAATAAAGTTCTGCAAAGTGCTGTTTGAAAGGTTTTTCATTCCTTGAGTTGGGAGATGGGACTTGTTGGCTAACAGGACAAGTTGAGTCCAGCAGGAGCTCCTTCTTTGTGAACAAACAGTACTGTACTTCAGAAATGTGTAGCAGAATCAGCCTTTGTGCATGACAAGCAGCAATGCACCACATACTTATTTGCAGCACGAAAATGTCTGGTTGAGAGGCAGGCGATTGGGCAGATGCTGGGAGTTGTAGTTTAACAGCAGAGAAAAATACAGGTTGGAGAGTATATAATGGTTCAACCAACACAGAGAACATCATTGAGCAGATCATCTCCCTGGAATAACAGGCCACTAATCTCTTGAATATATCTATATGTGAAAAGAGTGAATAATAATTCCCATTTAAAGTGTCTGTTGTATGTTGCTCAGGTTTCAAACTAAAGGTCTTGTTATTAAACTTTAAACCCAGAAAATGAAAAGAAACTGTAGGTATCTCAATGATCTCACTTGGGACGGGGGTCGCAAACTTCCATCGAGACCCACCTGTATGTGGATTTTACTGATATACAAATAACACAAGGTGGAAAACAAAAAGAATCCAATAACTATACATTCCTGTTTTATTAATGGTTTATATGAATCTCTAAAAAGTGACTATATTGACATATACACTGGATTAAAAAAAAAAAAAAGTCTCAATGGTTCAGTTCAAGCTTTCTCCCTACTTCGTTTGCCCCTTAATTAACTTGCACTAGTGATAATCATTTGCCTTCTAGTTGGTAAATGGGCAGATTTACTAAAGGGCGAAGTGCCCGTCGCTTGCAAAAATCTCCAGAAATCTCATCTGCAGGGACATTGCCAATTTACTAACAAGCGTAGTGGACAATTCACTAGCGAAACTGACGCTAGCGCAATTTTGCACCTTATCGTTACCCGAATTTTCAAATTTTTCCGAATTTTACCTCTTTCTCCAGAGTTTCCTTCGCCAGCTTACACCTGGTGAACTGATCAGATGAAGCTACATCCTTCTATGTCAGTGACATCATATCCTGTATGCCGGAAAGTCATTAAAAAATTTTAAAAAGTTAAAGTGGGATTGTCTTTAAAAGTTGTAACTATTACAGCTTTTCGTTTTAACATATTTTTTACCATTTGAGGGGCATGCCACATTAGTTTTAGGGTGGGCTCATGTCTAGGACATTAGAGGATCTCTTTTGTCTTTATTTTGCTTCCTCGGACATGTTTAATAATAAGGTAAGTAATTCCTGCGTCTGCGTCTGCATCCGAAAGTCGCGTCGCGTTGCATCAACGATCCGACACTGCCATTACTTACCTTGTTTCCGTCGCATCCGACATGACACCTGCGATTTTGTGCAGCGCGTCGGATCGCGGCAGAATCGGCCGTGTAGTCCTGCCCTAATAAACGTCCATTAACTTGCTCCTTATTAGTTGCATTGCTTGTTCCTAATTAGCTTGCGCTTTACTTCCTTTCATGTGTGAAGTTTCATCTATAGAGTGCCAGCACACTGCAACTGCCACAGTGCAACTGCCAGCAACCCTTCTGCGTAGATACCAATGCTGAGCTCCATGGTCTATATGAGGAAGCTCACTATTTGGCACATGGATCCAGAGACCCCCTTACCCTCGCGTGCAAGATATTTTAGGGAAGTTTCGAGCAGCTGAAAGATAAAATGATAATTCTGCACTTTTTCACATCTTTTAGGGAAGAATATGAAATTTTTTCGCAAGCTGTGTGGTTCCCTTCTCATTATTCAGCGCAACAATTTTAGGAATCAAAATAAAATGTGACAAAAATGACTCTTGAAAAACAGGGGGTCACATGATTAACCAGATCCCTGCAAAGTTCACAATGAATGAAAAAAAAACTGAATGTTGGACTACATTCCCTTTAATATATAAAAGTAAGGATCATTTCTGAGTCCCCTTATGCTATGAGAGCAAGCTCCTGTGCCCATGTTTCTCTAGCCTGTGACACCCAAACATGCCTCCAATGTGCCCAAACCAATTTTTAGGTAAGACCCAGCCCATCTGATGTAGCCTGGGACCCCCATTGGGACAGGGTCCCTGATAGGACACCTAATACCTATCGTAAAAACTTAAACTTTACCCCTGTAAAAAGCTCCAGACAATGTAGTAAATGTGATGAAAACTCAATAAACCAGCACACAATATAGACATTAAGTCCTGCTAAGTTCATAGTCCAGGTATGGGATCCATTATCCGGAAACAAATTATCCAGAAAGCTCCGAATTACGGAAAGGCCGTCTCCCATAGACTCCATTTTATCCAAATAATCCAAACTTTAAAAAGGATTTCCTTTTTCTGTGTAATAATAAAACAGTAGCTTGTACTTGATCCCAACTAAGATATAATTAATCCTTATTGGAGGCAAAACCAGCCTATTGGCTTTATTTCATGTTTATATGATTTTCTAGTAGACTTAAGGTATGAAGATCCAAATTACCACATAACCTAGCTACAGAGCTTACAATCTAATTTCTATGGCCAACACACATGGAGATGTACCACCAGAACATGGTGCCACTGAAATACGTCATCGATAGATCTGCACCTGATAAAAGCTGAGCAAATTCATCTGCAACAAAGTACATATTTCTCATATTCATTTTTAAGAATATTTTTATACAAAACCGTAAACCACAATATGCCTTTGTGGATATTTTGTGTGTTTCCTTGTTGTGATTCTCAGCACCCACCGAGGCGAGGAAGGGTCCCAGCATTTCATGACACAATGGCTGTAAAATTCCACAAACCTTTGCCCCTCATTTGGCCCATTCCTCTCCGTATTACAAGACACAGTAGCCCCAGCAACATCGGACTCGGTGGTACAGGTATGGAACCCATTATTCCAGGAACCTGTTATCCAGAAAGCTCCAAATTATGGAAAGGTCATCTCTCATAGACTCCATTTATCCAAATAATCCACATTTTTAAAAATTATTTCCTTTTTCTGTGTAATAATAAAACAGTAGCTTGTACTTGATCACAACTAAGATATAATTAATCCTTATTGGAAGCAAAACCAGCCTATTTTATATTTATTTAATGTTTATATGATTTTCTAGTAGACTTACTAGCATTCTGGATAATAGGTCCTGTACCTGTATTTCAAAACCCAGCAGCCCCAGCATTTATTGACCAATGGCTCAGCAATTCATAACACAGTGGCCCCAGCAAGTGACATCTTCTCCAGGGTCTCCATCACTCGCACCCCCAGCCGCTGCTCCTGTTTCATACTGAAGCCATACATTTTAAAGCCAGTTTTTTCCTGTGGGATTTGATGATGCCTCTCTGTTCCCCCTCAAACACAGCAGAGAGAGAGAGGCATGCTCAAATACAGCTGGAAAGGGAAAAATAGGACTCGGATACAAAATGTAAAATTCCTGTATTATAAATGGCTGCATCCCACATACTGGATGAAAATTGCCAATAAAAAGTGGTGGAAGAGTATAACACTGCATTTCACTGCACCTAAATACTGCCCTGGTGGACCCCAATATGCAGAGACATGTCCCCAATCTGCCCAAACCCTTCCAACTGCCTTGTAATGTACATTTTGGGGTCATGCAAAATCAGGATCATCAAGGGGGTTTCAAAGACAAAGTAAAACCATTTTCAAACATAGATATATTTTTTACATAATGCAGAATATTCTGAAACAAAGTTTACTCAGAACTATTAACAATTCCCAACCAATGAGATGCTTCCTCTTAATATTAGTCTTACTGCAAGAGCTCAGTAAATGCTAACTACTCATTAGTTGCCATGGCCATTTCACTTGTTTTACGGCGGTTGAGGAACAGAGCTAATTCCCTTTACTGTTTTCAATTGCACTGTTGAATTCTCATCTATGTCCGGCAATAAAATCACATGCAGCTCATGAACACAACGCATTCAAGTCCTGTGGCCCATATTGTCTTAGTGTCTCCATCTTTCCCTGATATCTCAATCTTGCCTTAGTGTCTCCATCTTTCCCTGATGTCTCCTTCTTGCCCTACTTTCTCCATTTTTCCCTGATATCTCCATCTTTCCCTGGTGTCTCCATCTTTCCCTAATATCTCCCTCTTGCCCTAGTGTCTCCATTTCTGATATCTTAATCTTGTCTTTGTGTCTCCATCTCTTCCCTGATGTTTCTAACTTGTCCTAGTGTCTCCATCTTTCATTGATATCTCAATCTTGTCTTAGGGTCTTCATCTTTCCCTGATATCTCAATCTTGCCTTAGTGTCTCCATCTCTTCCCTGATGTTTCCAACTTGTCCTAGTGTCTCCATCTTTCATTGATATCTCAATCTTGTCTTAGGGTCTTCATCTTTCCCTGATATCTCAATCTTGTCTTAGGGTCTTCATCTTTCCATGATATCTCAATCTTGCCTTAGTGTCTCCATCTCTTCCCTGATGTTTCCAACTTGTCCTAGTGTCTCCATCTTTCATTGATATCTCCATCTTGTCTTAGGGTCTTCATCTTTCCCTGATATCTCAATCTTGTCTTAGGGTCTTCATATTTTCCCTGATATCTCCATCTTGTCTTAGTGTCTCCATGTTTCCCTGATATTTCAATCTTGTCTTAGTGTCTCCATCTTTTCCCGAGTGTCTCCTTCTTGCCCTACTGTCTCCATCTTTCCCTGATATCTCCATCTTGTCCTAGTGTCTCCATCTTTGCCTGATATCTCCATACTATAACTGTTATTCCCTGACTCTTCCTACATACGTTACAGCTGCTACCCTTTATTGGCTGCAAACATGGTTATTAACATTTATTTACAAGAAGAAATGAATTAACTTGACGTACCTCTAGCTCACTGGAGCCGCTCTAGGAATCATGGGAAGGAGGCTTGTTGGGAAGTTAGCACCCAGTTAAGAGGTGAGATAGGAAGCCAGCAGAAAATGTTATTATTGATTGCCCATCAACAAGCTGCAAACCGATTCTTCCAGCATAGGGTAAAGTGTCAATTGCCAAAACCTAGAAAAAATAACATTGGGGAAGAGTAAGGGAATTTGTTATTGTGACATTTAATATCTATCGTTAGTCCTAATAAATGAGCATGAGAAACATCAACACAATGTATGTACCAGCACTGTGCAATTTGGCTTGGGTATGGGCTGAGTAGTGTGCCTGGTGGTCACCCAGCAAGACACCTCATTGGTTGAAACCACCTTACCTATATCTTTCTTATAGGTCGGCCACTTTCTGACCAATCATCTGCATGTGTGTGGGTCCCCAACCCAACCAAAAACAAAAATGGACTGACTAATAGCATCAGTTTGTTCCCTCTTTGAGCTAAATAACATGTATTAATGAATAGTGATTTATAGACAGAGGCAAAGTAAACAGCAGATTTATTTCCACTTGCTCCCCGGCTCTGTTACACCAGATCAGTAGGTCATGCAAACGAGTTCAGCCAGATAATGAATTGCACTTTATTTATGTCACCCATCAATCCGGTCCACTTGACCCACTCCAAGTACAGCAAAGTAGTAGAGAGACTGTATTTAATATTTAACAACATATTAAAGGCACAGTACTCAACATTTTTCCTTCTACAATTGTGCTTAGTTGCTTTACACTGGTGGCACTGCAGCTGGGGAGTGAAGTACTCCCTCTAACTGAGCTCTGTGACTGGAGAAGATACAGTAAGTGGCTCATTTACAAGGCAAATGCAAACAGGGCAAAGCACCCCTATTTTTTGCACTTTGCCCCATTTGAACCTGTGTGTTGTGCCCTGAAGGACACAACTTTGCAGAGCATTGAGCACAAAGGGTTGAGTCTCTCCCTTTATCTCACTTCTGTTGTATATAGTGTAGTAAGTGGGTAGCACATGAGCATCCCTTGGAACACCCCAACATTGAGAATGCACAAAGTGAGGAGCAGTTAGGGGTGCAATGTGCTGGGATGCCCCATAGGTAAGACTAACCTGTGGCATGTGCTAATTACAGGGCACCTAACAGCACTGCACTCTGCACTAGGACCCAAGGGAGCCTCAGAATCCATTCACAGGTCCCCATATTTCCTATATGTCACCCTCTTTTCATACAGAATTGACTGCTTCTTGTTTAGCGCAGAATAACTGTTTCAGGCCTCCTATAGAAATGACTAAATAAAGTGGATTCAGGGCTCACAATGAAGAGCTGCGACTCAAATGAAAGGTCGACAATTAACTGCACACACTCCTCAGCTATTACACAACGACCTTCACTGGAGAGCAATTTGCCAGACGCAATTACCACAATCTGTTAAATTCAAAGGATTTTTTTTCAATCAGACCCGTATTTCAACATTCTATTGAGTTTTGCAAACCCTGACCAGACCTCAACGCGTTTCACCCCATTAGCACATATCACAGAGACATGGACACCTTTTATTTACATCAGGCTTATTGGCACCATCATTATTTGCACTGGGACCTTCTTGCCCCAGACAGTAGCGTCAGTTCAACAAGCTGAACCTCCATTGGTGTCTTTGGACTTGGGCCAATCAGGGATAAACTTGCTGAACTGTTACAGCTGACAGCTTAGACCGAGGTACCAAGGTTTGATGTATCTAAATATATTATTATATATTATAATATATTGTTAATTACAAGTTACTGTCAAATGTAAATCTGGTACAGGTATTGGACCTGCTATCCAGAATGCTCAGGGGTTTTCTGGATAAGGGATCTTTCCATAATTTGGACCCCATAATTTTATGCATCTTATGGACTTATAGCTGCTTTTATTTAAGAAGAAAAATTAACTTTATACAGTCTTTTCTGCCTCCACCAGTACTTTAAAAGATGTCAGTTTCAATTGTCCCTCCTTTTTAAGATTGGTCATTGAAATACTTTGTATTCTGCTTCAACTGCTATTAGAGCTAATATCATACCGGGATGGCTCCTCATTTAGTCGATACAACCCTTTCCATCAACTAAAGGTGACCCCACATCGCTCCCCTATGTGGCCACCTTCAGGTCGGCAATATTGGGCTGATCCGATCATGGGCCAAATGAAAGTTATACGGGCGGTCGAATCAACGAACAGATGCAGTCCACAATCCAACTGAATCTTTACCCCTGCCAGATCGACATCTGCCCGACTTTCAGCCAGATATCGATCGGGGACTCCCGTCAGAGGGCCCCATACATAGGCGAATGAGCTGCCATCTGTCGGCAGCTTTTATTGGCCCGTATATGGCCACCTTAAAGGTGGCCGTACACAGGTGTCAGGAACGCTGGCCGGAGCTCCTTCCCCGCCGGACGCCAACGTATTGACGGTGACATCACCAATGGCGCCAAATTTGTAAATAAAAGGGTGCCCTGGCCACCTAGATGCTGCCCAATTATTGGGTCAGTTATATAGTGTTCCTGGGTGCTTTATTGTTGTTTATCCTGGACATTTACCCCTGCCTGGACTTTTGATTCTGTGCCATTCTGCCTGCCATTGAACCTTGCCTGGACTTTGACCTTGAACCTGTCTTAACCAATGTCTGTACCTTGAACCTGAACTTTGCCCCTAAAAGGCTTCCTCCTTGGTCCTGACTCCCCCGCTGGGAGCCGATAGGCCCCCTGACAATGGGCAGATTTAATCTTCCAATTGGGTCCTTTAGACCAATTCAGCATCTTATCTGCCAGTGTATGGGGCCCTCCAACTGGCCTCACAGACCAATATATGACCAAAAATTGGCCAGATCTCGATTGAGCAGGTTTGATTTTCCTGCCTGATTGAGGACTGCATTGGCTACTTGATGTACTCCTCGTCCTGTCGTCTGGCCCATCATTGTAATCAGACTGTTTTCCTATAGAGACAAACGATTGGATTAACCCAATATCACCTGCCTTTTGGTGTGCTTATCAGGGGAAAGATCTGCTCTTAATCGGTCTAAAGGTGGCCATAGATGCACCAATAAATAATTTTTTGTACAATATTTGATGTGTGTAGAACAGAGATGGGCCCTCCTGATGTCGGACATAAAATCATTCGATGCGCGATCGTTTAGTGCCCACTTACCTCATTATAATTTGATCAGATTGCATTAAAATTGGTCGTTAGGGAGAAAAAAATGCTGTCCGAAACATGTAGTGCTTCAATAAAGAAAATCAACTATATTGAAAGGCTCTCCAGTCCCTATTTTCTTCTAAGAAAAAAATGGACACCTTAACAAACCCCTCTGATCCCCTTCCATTGAGGAGTTGCAATACCCAACAGAATGGAATACCTGCTCGACTACTACCCGGTAAGCTTCCCACCTGTGTTTCCAGATGACAGTTATAATTCCGGCAGTTACATTTGTATCCATTGCCAGTGCTACTTTTCTGGAATAAAGTTGCAGCTGCTAAAAGCCCACAGGTCCCCCATTGATACTTTTCTTTCAATAAGAAATCCCTCTCAGGAGACAATGGAGTCTTCCCCGTACAATAAGTCTTTATTCAGAACTCCCACCTCTGTTCTTCCACCTGATAAACACCTTTTATTTGCTGAGAAAATTCTTGTATTTCCTGTAAATGCAAATAACCATATTTATTAGGTGGATTTGGCCTTTATTATTCAGCAGTAGGAAAGGTGAGAGTTGCCATTGAGAAGCGCTGGTGGAGGGGGGGAGGCTGAGCATTAGCGGCGGGGGCCGTATGATTAAAGCGGAGCTTGCATTCAAGGAAAATCATTTGTTTTGGGCCGAATTGTGCAGCATTACCTTGAGTCATTAGCGTATCTAGAGAACTGGCGTATGTGACTCATGCACTTATCTCAGGCAGAAACGACTTCTATCCTGCCAGGGCGAGTGGCCCTATAGAGAAGCCTGTTAGACATACAGATTCCGGGAAAACTTCATATGAATGAGATTAAAGGGGAAATTATTGCTTAATGCATTTGCTGCCGACTGAAACATCCCAATGCAACATTCCTGGTAACTGTGAGTCAGAGAAATACCCACGTCTGTCTGTGCCCACGGAGATGCCCAATCATTATGGGGCAATGCTGAAACATGCCTTTTCTTAATAGGGGATCATGGGGCAAAATATCTCTCTGCCCCCAACTGTAGGCTTATTTATCATTGACCGTCCCTTCCCAGTGTAATATAAGGATGTGCAGACCCAGCAGCTGCTATGTGGCTCAGTAAGGATCCTAGGAATAAATCTGTAGTTTTTGAGTTATTTAGCTTTTTATTCAGCAGCTCTCCAGTTTGCATTTTCAGCAATCTGGTTGCTAGAGTCCAAATTACCCTAGCGACCATCCACTGATTTGAATAAGAGACAGGAATATGAATAGGAGAGGCCTGAATAGAAAGATGAGGAATAAAAAGTAGCAATAACAATACATTTGTAGCCTTATAGAGAATTTTTTTAGACAGGTCAGTGATTGGAATGCTGGAAAGAGTCAGAAGAAGGGGGCAAATAATTAAAAAACTATAAAAATAATAATATAAAGACTAGTTGAAAAGTTGCTTAGAATTAGCCATTCTATAACATACAGAAGATTCAGGGGAGATTTAGTCGCCCGGTGACTAATCGCCTCTTCTTTTTCTGGCGACTAATCTCCCCGAAAAGCCCTCCCGTCAGCTAGAATCTAAATTGCCGGTGGGATGGCAGTCGGAGCGCTTCGTTTTCCAAAGTCGTCCAAAGTTGCCAGACGAGGAAACTTCGGGTGACTTTGGAAAACGAAGTGCTCCGAGTGCCATCCCACCGGCGATTTAGATTCTAGCCAGTGGGAAGGCTTTTCGGGGAGATTATTTGCCTGAAGAAGAGGCGATTAGTTGGTGGGTGACTAAATCTCCTTGAATCTTCCTGTGTATCTCTTCCCTAAAAGTTAACTTAAAGGTGAAGCCTATGAGTGCCCATTTGGTACAAAACGCATTAGGCTATACAGGTCCTAATGAAGATTTTTTTTCGTTTATAATTATTTTTGCTACTGCATCATTATTAGTGGGTCTCTTCTTATCTAAATTGCAATTTTGTTTACCCTTGGACTGGGTTTTTTTTTTTTGACGAGACCACACTGTTATTACCCTTTAGGGCAGAAACACACGCTGCTATTTCAGGAGATTAGTCGCCCAGCGACAAATCGCTTCTTCTCCGGGCGACTAATCTCCCCGAACTGCCTTCCTGCCGGCTAGAATGAAAATCGACGGCGGGATGGCACTCGGAACGATTAGTTTTCACAAGTTGCCTCACGAGGAGACTTTGGGCGATTTTGGAAAGCCGAAGCGATCCGGGTGCCATCCCGTTGGCTATTTACATTCTAGCCGGCGGGAAGGCAGTTCGGGGAGATTAGTTGCCCGAAGAAGAAGCGATTTGTCACTGGGCGACTGATCTCCCAAAATAGCAGCGTATTTTATTTTATATTTAAGAACAAAGCTACACACCATCTTCGAGCATGACTGTATCCATTTTTTCGCGACTGCTATTGCGGTTGAAAATGAGCCGCACTGTTTCCTGGGAGGGGCCTGTTAGATTTCATTAATGGGAATAAAGCAAAGGAAATAAAATGAAATTCTGCTTCCTGTGCCGTCATCGCGCGCCACACTTTTAGCTCGCTACCGACATGCTAATTACAATTAATTCGGATGAATGTTACACCATCCAAATACGAGCTCCCAGCATTCCCTTCCATTAGTCACGCTGTACGGATGCCAGGCCATGTGCTCTGTTCCATCAAGGAGACTCTATCCACGAGAGAAAGAGCCGCTCAGTCACATGAAGCCATACAGAGGGATAAATCATATTTATATATATATCAAGACAGTAAAGGGGAAATATTCCATGGACTGCTGAATGAGTGATTGTGCATTTATGGTCACAGTAGAGGGTAGACTTCATTGAGTGTCCAGTAAACACTAAACACAAACTTCCACTGATTGCCTCCTACTGAGCTGCCCCTTTAAAGGGATTCTGTAAAGATTTTTATGGTCGTTTTTATTTCTAAATGACACTGTTTACACTACAAATAATTCACTCTACAATATAAAATTTCATTCCTGAATCAATAAGTGTATTTAGTTGTAATATTGGTGTGTAGGTGCATCTCAGGTCATTTTGCCTGGTCATGTGCTTTCAGAAAGAGCCAGCACTTTAGGATGGAACTACTTTCTGGCAGGCTGTTGTTTCTCCTACTCAATGTAACTGAATGTGTCGCAGTGGGACCTGGATTTTACTATTGAGTGCTGTTCTTATATCTACCAGGCAGCTATTATCTGGTTACCTTCCCATTGTTCTGCTGATGGGCTGCTGTGTGGTGATATCACTCCAATTTGCAGCGCGGCAGTAAAGAGTGATTGAAGTTTATCAGAGGACAAGTCACATGACTGGGGGCAGCTGGAAAACTGACAATATGTCTAGCCCCATGTCAGATTTCAAAATTAAATATAAAAAAAACAGTTTGCTTTTTTGAATATCGGATCAGTGCAGAATTCTGCTGGAGCAGCACTATTAACTGATGTGTTTTGGAAAAAACATGTTTTCCCATGACAGTGTCCCTTTAAGTAAAGCTCAGCTGTAAATAATAGCTGTGGGACTGTACGGCAGGTATGTTGTGGTTTTTAGAACAGCAAAACAAAAACACAAGGGCATGGTTAATATTTTAACAACTTAGTGAAAACTTTGGGGGTCTGAGTCTTGCCGAGCATTGTCACACCCCGACTGCATTAGCATGGCTGCCCTACTTTATCCTAAACTTCTTCTCACTTCACCTAAAGGTGCAAAAGTAACAAAAAAAAGGTGTTTCATAGAAAGTTGTAAGTTTAATTTAATGATTAAAGTGATTCCGACCTGCAAGAAATCACTAACATTTAATTCTAACATTTAAGGGACAAGTTCACCTTACAGTGAGACTTTATTATGGAATAGCCAATGGCTATTTGTACTGATAATAAACCGGAAACCTTCTCTAAACTGCCGTAAAAGGCACAAAACATTTCCTTTCTGAAAAACGGACCAGTGCCCAGATTAGGGCTGATTAAAATCACAGCATTGGGCCATGGGAGCCAGGAACTGTATTTTGAAGGACAATGGAAGATCATAAGTTAACATGGAGCTGATATACTGTATTTAGACCAGGCTTCATTGGTGAGCTCAGCAACAGAACATAATTCAAAGTCTGCTCCATCTCTACATGGATATGCCCTGAAAAATGAGCAGAGTCAACTGCCATGCGCAATACCATCCAGAACTTTACATAGAGCTCCAAATATTTCCCTGACCCAAAAGTAGTAAAAAGATGTCCTACAGATGTAGCCCAAGGATCCCTCCACTGAAAGGCTGCTGGCCATTTATATCAGGCCTTATATACAGTATGCAGTGTTTTGTTCTTCTTCTGCTTTTAAAGACAACGGAAAGTCACAGGTCATTAATTCCACCCACTTCGAACTCTAGGGCAGTTTTTCCAAAACTGTGGAGCTAACCCTACTTGATGGGCTCAGAACAGACTGAGCCCCCACTGCCACTTCTCCTGCTCCACCAAGTACGTTTAGGGTGAGATTTGGGGACAATGTCTATTTTCTACATCCCACATCAAACTAAAGGTACCTTATGTAGGTCACTAACACTGGCCAACACACTGTTCTAGATATTCTTGAAACTGTGGCTGAATGGTTGATACCCCAATGTTTCTATATATCTGTAACCTTGTTATGAGCTAAGGGGGCCCAGTCTGAAGGTCAGTTAGGGGGAGATTTGGGGTGAGTGTTTATTTGTACCCTGGGTACCCCTGGAACTATAGCAGGGTGACACCCCAATGTTTCTATATATCTGTAACCTTGTTATGAGCTAAGGGGGCCCAGTCTGAAGGTCAGTTAGGGGGAGATTTGGGGTGACTGTTTATTTGTGCCCTGGGTACCCCTGGAACTATAGCAGGGTGACTGTTACCTCAATGTTTCTATATATCTGTAACCTTGTTATGAGCTAAGGGGCCCAGTCTGAAGGTCAGTTAGGGGGATATTTGGGGTGAGTGTTTATTTGTACCCTGCATACCCCTGGAACTATAGCAGGGTGACTGTTACCCCAATGTTTCTATATATCTGTAACCTTGTTATGAGCTAAGGGGGCCCAGTCTGAAGGTCAGTTAGGGGGATATTTGGGGTGAGTGTTTATTTGTACCCTGCGTACCCCTGGAACTATAGCAGGGTGACTATTACCCCAATGTTTCTATATATCTGTAACCTTGTTATGAGCTAAGGGGCCCAGTCTGAAGGTCAGTTAGGGGGATATTTGGGGTGAGTGTTTATTTGTACCCTGCGTACCCCTGGAACTATAGCAGGGTGACTGTTACCCCAATGTTTCTATATATCTGTAACCTTGTTATGAGCTAAGGGGGCCCAGTCTGAAGGTCAGTTAGGGGGATATTTGGGGTGAGTGTTTATTTGTACCCTGCGTACCCCTGGAACTATAGCAGGGTGACTATTACCCCAATGTTTCTATATATCTGTAACCTTGTTATGAGCTAAGGGGCCCAGTCTGAAGGTCAGTTAGGGGGATATTTGGGGTGAGTGTTTATTTGTACCCTGGGTACCCCTGGAACTATAGCAGGGTGACTGTTACCCCAATGTTTCTATATATCTGTAACCTTGTTATGAGCTAAGGGGGCCCAGTCTGAAGGTCAGTTAGGGGGAGATTTGGGGTGACTGTTTATTTGTGCCCTGGGTACCCCTGGAACTATAGCAGGGTGACTGTTACCTCAATGTTTCTATATATCTGTAACCTTGTTATGAGCTAAGGGGCCCAGTCTGAAGGTCAGTTAGGGGGATATTTGGGGTGAGTGTTTATTTGTACCCTGCATACCCCTGGAACTATAGCAGGGTGACTGTTACCCCAATGTTTCTATATATCTGTAACCTTGTTATGAGCTAAGGGGGCCCAGTCTGAAGGTCAGTTAGGGGGATATTTGGGGTGAGTGTTTATTTGTACCCTGCGTACCCCTGGAACTATAGCAGGGTGACTATTACCCCAATGTTTCTATATATCTGTAACCTTGTTATGAGCTAAGGGGCCCAGTCTGAAGGTCAGTTAGGGGGATATTTGGGGTGAGTGTTTATTTGTACCCTGCGTACCCCTGGAACTATAGCAGGGTGACTGTTACCCCAATGTTTCTATATATCTGTAACCTTGTTATGAGCTAAGGGGGCCCAGTCTGAAGGTCAGTTAGGGGGATATTTGGGGTGAGTGTTTATTTGTACCCTGCGTACCCCTGGAACTATAGCAGGGTGACTATTACCCCAATGTTTCTATATATCTGTAACCTTGTTATGAGCTAAGGGGCCCAGTCTGAAGGTCAGTTAGGGGGATATTTGGGGTGAGTGTTTATTTGTACCCTGCGTACCCCTGGAACTATAGCAGGGTGACTGTTACCCCAATGTTTCTATATATCTGTAACCTTGTTATGAGCTAAGGGGGCCCAGTCTGAAGGTCAGTTAGGGGGATATTTGGGGTGAGTGTTTATTTGTACCCTGCGTACCCCTGGAACTATAGCAGGGTGACTATTACCCCAATGTTTCTATATATCTGTAACCTTGTTATGAGCTAAGGGGGCCCAGTCTGAAGGTCAGTTAGGGGGATATTTGGGGTGAGTGTTTATTTGTACCCTGCGTACCCCTGGAACTATAGCAGG
Source organism: Xenopus laevis (assembly GCF_017654675.1). Lineage (NCBI taxonomy): Eukaryota > Metazoa > Chordata > Amphibia > Anura > Pipidae > Xenopus > Xenopus laevis. The sequence continues at coordinate 139,046,953 of NC_054380.1, read as the reverse complement.
GTGACTATTACCCCAATGTTTCTATATATCTGTAACCTTGTTATGAGCTAAGGGGCCCAGTCTGAAGGTCAGTTAGGGGGATATTTGGGGTGAGTGTTTATTTGTACCCTGGGTACCCCTGGAACTATAGCAGGGTGACTGTTACCCCAATGTTTCTATATATCTGTAACCTTGTTATGAGCTAAGGGGGCCCAGTCTGAAGGTCAGTTAGGGAGAGATTTGGGGTGAGTGCTTATTTGTACCCTGGGTACCCCTGGAACTATAGCAGGGTGACTGTTACCCCAATGTTTTTATATATCTGTAAACTTGCTATGAGCTAAGGGGGCCCAGTCTGGAGGCTAGTAAGGGGGAGAGTCTCTATCTGCTCTCCGAAAAGCACATCATGAAGGTCACATAGTGTAATATTTGTTATTGGGGATGAATACTTGTTTATTCTTGTAACTATGGCTGAATGGTTGATACCCCAATGTTTCTATACCTATAACCTTGTTATGAGCTAAAGGGGACCCTTTCCAAAGTATAGACTTACATCCAGTGATCTAAGGGCTTGTGTAAGGGTGTGAAACTGTTAGTTTTATGAAGATGACACCATGTCATAGGGAAGCTGGATTTGTTGGTTCATTATGGCATATTATGCTACAGTAGGAAAAGAGGGTGCATCCTACAGCATTGGGTTGAGCCAGAAGTATCAATAATAAGTTCCATTTATAAGCAGTTTATTACTCTGATAATCAGGATTTCTAGGAAATTACAGCATTTGACCCAGAACTTGGGGATAATAGTAATTTTGCTGAAGGCTACTTTGATTTTGACATCACATATTTTAGCTGCGGCTAAGGCCCGTGTTCTCTCATCACCGCCTCGAGCCTGCCAAATCCTCACTGTTTAAGAAGATTTTCCTTGACAGAGACCTCAGCTATTGCTCCTATCGGTGCAGGGAGCAGGATGTGTTTTTTGCCCGATAAGTACCTCCTTCTTCATATTTGATGAAGCTCATCTAAAAAATTCTCGCTCACTTTCATCCATCGATTTCCCTGTATTGTTTTATTATAATGTTTCATGGGTAATAAACTCTTACAGACCAGTAGCATCTCAGAACCGTCATGATTAGGTGATGTAAATGACAAATGGAATAAAGAAACTGATCTCTAATGTGCAATGAGTTGCCCAAACTGTGGAGTCTGTACAGACAATGACTGGGAACCTAATAAGTCCCTCCTTGTGCTGAGTGGACTGGCGGCGAAACATTATTGGGGTATAGGAAAACTCAAGAAAATTGTGGGTGGGTATTAGACATGTTTGAATTGTACTCAAGAGAAGGGTGGCCAAGACATTAAGAATCTTCCTCAGATGTAGACTGGGGAGGGCCATTCCAGCAATCACTCCATAACCAGAAAGCCTTTCTGTTTATGTGTGGACTAAACTAGACCCCATGTGGTATCAGTATGTTAATATGCAAGAATAGAAATGTTCTTAACTGTCATAGGTGGTCCATTAGAGGGTACCATTTAGCCAAAAGTCTTGTATATACCATGATATTGATATCCATTCTCTCTACCAATCTTGTTTTACCTCCCATATGTACCTGCTCTACCAATGCTGTAACCAAGGCTTCATTATTCTAATCTAGAACCCACGTTTCTTATTTTATTACTTTTATAGGGTCAAGTCACTGCTTAATCATCTTCTTTATTCCTCATGCCACTTATCCGTTCTGTATTCTCTCTTGTTGACTTTATTATCTATGTGAATCATGGGGAAGGGCATCACCATCTTCTGTGTGAATTTCTGTTCTCAACTACCTCATTCCATTACAAAATCTCTAACTTCCTGGAAGCCGATTGGACAAAACTTCAACCAATAAACAAGAGGTCAGTACAATGATCCATCTGGACTGCTTTACCTAAAGCTGGCCATACACTGTAGATGTTGAGATTTTTAAAAGATCAGATCCTCATCGTGAGACCACGATTTTCTTGGAACGATCGTGCGATCATACGAATTGGCCATCGCCTAAAAAGACCAATTTGCCAGGAAAACAAAGGGGAGCTGCTTGGCCCTGCAAACATAGATAGATTGCACTGGGACCGACAAAGATTTTTTGACCTGGCCGATCAATTTCCTGACAGATGTCGGACTTAAATCGTAAAATGTACAATTGTTCGAATCCCACTAACCGCACGATAATTTCGAAGGATTGGTCGGACTTCCCTAAATCGGTCGTTCGGCAAGAAGAATCGTCGCGTCTATGGGGAGCTTAAGCCAAGAGTTTGAAGACATGGGCTTGAGAGCCAGGACTTAACATGTACCAAAGGTTTTGGAGATGATGAGTTGAAGTTCTTAATGAGTCGGCATCTAAGCTCAATAGCTGTCTATGTGTCCCGTAAAGCTATTAGTTCCTCAATACCAGAAAAAAATGTTTCAGTATGAAGTGCCACCTGATTCAGGTGCTTAAATTAAGCACTGGATGAGTAACATGTTGACATATGGTGTTGGGGGATATTACAGGAGAATACCCCTTTATAAGATCTGCCCCTGCTGTAGAACATTATTGAGGCAACACAAAAATAACACAACTGATAGAACAGAACCATGAAAGGGCTGTCTGTTAATCTTTTTGTTAATTGCCCTGAGTGCTCTGCTGCCCAGCAATTACACGAGCCGCCTGTTCAAAGGTGCGAGTTAACGAATCTACTTAATCAGTTATTTACAGACCCCTCAGGCTGGACTCAGAACATGTCAGACCTGAAACTAGTACCTGAGGCTGGGAATGAGTTATTTTAAGAATTTTCTAATATGTTTTGCCTTGGCCTAAGCATTAGGCATGGGATGATTATATAACCCAACCCTCAGGCTTCACGGGGAAAAAAAATCTCTTTACTAATAATGAGATTGTAATTGGTTGATGGGTCTATGGATTCTCTAGGGCAAAATTTCTCAGTGTTTTCCTTTAAATATTCTATAAATATTATGATGTAAAAACCAATAGCAGGAAAGGCGACGTCCATTAATTCCGACCAAATTTTTCACCGTCCCACCATGTTTATGCTTGGGAATTATGTAACAATCAGGTGCTCCTTTCTCATTTATAGATAAGCCGTGTGGCAGCAAAAGTCTAATTTTTAGAAGCCTTAAGAGGATCTGAAAATGTGTCTGTTAATAAGGAGGCCGGGAGATAATAATAATCTGCATCAGAGGTAGGAATGTACCTGCAACTCAGCATTCACGTGTCGGGTCAGCTTCATGGCCCAGATAGGCTCATCCACAAACTCACTGAATCAGCTGCACAAAGCAACAAAAGGAAAGCCCCATCTTTAAACATATTCCAATGGGATTTTACATGTATTAGGGACAAATATCCAAAAATAAAATGAAAAAAAATGTAATATACTTATATTAGGTGCCATGGTTTTACAGTTACGAGTAAATGCCATTGGTATGGAAAGCAGTTGGGTCGGACTGGGGGGCTGGGGCCCCCCGGGGCTGCTGTCTGAGGGCCCTCTCTGACCTCCCCCTACTGCGCACTGTGGTTTTTTTTTCCGCAACCGACCTGAAGAAGGGAGGTTGCGGCATGAAGAAGACGCAAAGGGTGTGGATCTGGGCCAGCGGGGCCCACAAGAGCCAAGGGCCCACTGGATTGTTTCTGGTGTCCTGCAGGCCCAGTCCTACCCTGGAATGCAACATCTGTCCGTCCCTGGATAGTCTTGGCATTGGTGGGTCTGACTTTTTAAAAGAGAACAAAAGCCTAAAAATGAATGTGGCTAAAAATGTCATATTTTATATAGTGAACTTATTGCACGAGGCTAAAGTTTGAGCTTGTCAATAGCAGCAATGATCCAGGACTTCAAACTTGTCACAGGGGGTCACCATCTTGGAAAGTGTCTGTGACACTCACATGCTCAGTGGGCTCTGATTGGCTGTTGAGAAGCTAAGCTTAGGGCTCGTCACTAATTATCCAGCAGAAAATGAGCTTCCCTGGCTGTAATATAAGCTGATGCTACAGGTTTGCTGATTATTCAATTCTGATGCTAATTGCACTGGTTTCTGTGCTGCCATGTAGTAATTATGTGTATTAATTACTAATCAGCCTTATATTGTGACATTTCTATTCTATGTGTACTGTATATTGTGAGTGGCTCCCTAAGCTCAGTAAGTGACAGCAGCACAGAGCATGTGCAGTGAATCAGCAGAAAAGAAGATGGGGAGCTACTGGGGCATCTTTGGAGACACAGATCTTTACTGCTAAAGGGCTGTGGTTGCCTTGGGCTGGTACAGAAGCACAAAACATCATGTACAACATTTCTACCTACTTCTTTAGTTAGGCTTTAGTTCTTCTTTAAAGCAATGTAGAAGCTGATTAAAGGACCTGTCTTGCCAGGAGGCTAATGTACTTCTATTACACTGTTTTAAAACGGCACCAGTTGGGCAAAAATATTATCCCCCATCAAAGGTGTGGGATAATAAAGCCTCACTCCGTTTGGGGGTAACAATTTTTTTTTTTTAAATTGCCCCCCGCCAGCTCTAGGACATGACAATGTCAGTCAGAATGCATGCATAAATGCTCGTCTGATGTCACACGCATGTGCATAAAGAGCAAGTCGCTGCACTCACTCATTATGCACATGCGTGTCCTACAACATGGTGGCTATTACCGGTAGCTCCCTCCTCCTGGTGTGGGTGGCCTAGTGCTGGTGGAGGGAAATTTAAAAAACAAACAAACTACTGTTACATCCAATCAGAGTTCTATTAGCCCTCACCTTTTTTGGGGATAATAGTTTTGCCCAACAGGTGCCCTTTAAAAGTCAGCAGTGCAGAAAGGGACCGGCAGACTAATGAAGGTTCTAATGCTCTGTCACCCCCGCTGGTCTTCCTCTTTTACATCTTGTAATAAAATGATCTCAACCTAAAAGTTGCTCTCAACCTAAAAATGGTCTAATGGCTGGTATTAGCAGCCTAAAACTGCTAAAAACAGAAAAATTCAAGGTGCTCCTGCTCCAGCACTGAATTCCACGAGGCAAACACCGGCTCTTCTATAAATAATACAGAAATATTTTCAATGCTGCTAAAAAGCAAAAGATAAACACTAAGTAATCGTTTCATTTTCCATATAAATGTTATTATGAGGCCGGTGTCACTGCGAAGCTACTAAAAATGATGCATGAGCCATGAATCCTTCTTTAAGCTGCTGCGCCCGCACTGTTTCTCCCACTAACAACTCATCAGAGACTGCAAAGGCCTGACAGCACTGCTGATATACAGGGGGTTGGGGGAGATGGCAGTTAGTTCCCCGTAGCATAAAACTGCCGGAGATACGAGCAGGAGGTCGTCGGAGGCGTTTGCTGGCTCAAGGGCATGACTTATTAAAGGATAATTAAACCTCAAAAATAAGTGAATGTAAAATTGATGAGGGGGCTATTCTAAGCACTTCTGCAATGTACATTCATTATTTATTTTCTTTTAATTGCAAGATATTAAGGGATACATGTACTGTTAATATGAATGAGTTTTGTTACAACAACGCCACCTGCTGGTCATTTTCCCACCAGTCTGACCAGCAAGTAGTCAAGGAAGTTGTCAGGAGAAAGAAAGAGGCTGATGTTCTTCTGCTTAGGAGAAAAATGAGAAACCTCAGAGAACCTTTCTCAAACCTTTTCTAAGCAGAAAAACAGCACTCAATAGTAAAATCCAGGTCCCACTGAGGCACATTCAGTTACATTGAGTAGGAGAAACAACAGCCTGCCAGAAAGCAGTTCCATCCTAAAGTGCTGGCTCTTTCTGAAATCACATGACCAGGCAAAATGATCTGAGATGCATCTACACACCAATATTACAACTAAATACACTTGTTGGTTCAGGAATCAAATTTTATATTGTAGAGGGAATTATTTACAGTGTAATTTAGAAATTAAAACTACACCATAAAAATCATGTCACAATCCCTTTAAGATGAAGATAGGGTGAGGTTTCACTAGTTTGATCTAATGGACTATGGACATAATTTTAAAGGAGATTGCATTTGATTTCCCAAGACTGCCCTTCTCCCCCTGATCAGAAAGTCAGACTAATACTGCAGTTTGCTTTAGCTTCCAAGGGCAAACAGCCTCCCTTCTAAACCACCCAGATTTTGCCAAACGAATCTGTATTTACATTGGGGCTCATTTATCAACACTGGGCAAATTTGCCCATGGGCAGTTACCTATAGCAACCAATTAGTGATTAGCTTTTGGAAGCCAGCTGCAAGTAGGAGAAGGAATGCAGCAACTGATTGGTTGCCATTGGTTACTGCCCATGGGAAAATTTGCCCAGTATTGATAAATGACCCCCATTGTCTCTAAAATGTTTGCGTGACAACATGAAAGTGAGTGCAGCGTGCAATATGCTTTAGAGATGCTTTATAACTGCCCCTGAAATGTAGTAGTTTGTATCACAGACTGATGTTGCTTCTGAGAGGAACCTGTAAAATGCAGGTAGAGGTTCCTCCTGTTTGATCAAATCATTTGCATTTTTAAACCTTTGCATGCCGGCGCTGCTGTGCCCCTTGTTGCCATTAAACATCAGCCACAGCACGAGCCAAAAAGGCAACTGGACTTGGCAATGGAGAATATTTTATAATCTGTGGAATTTAAACGGTTACATGAATATCTTTGCTCACAGCACTGCTAATTCACTGATCCTTTTAGCTCTGTACCAGGGCCAGTCCTCCCTGCGAGTCTGTAGGTGGTCCAGATGGTCAGTGTATCCCTCTCTTATTCTCCTTCGTTTTTTCAGCAACTCCTTTGGTTTGTACATATTTCAAATACTGGACGAAGCGCTGAGATAAATTGCACTTTAATTTTCCCAGACACGATTATAAAATGTAAGTGAAGCCTCTTTCCCAGCATGGAAGATCATGGTACCGATATTTATATATACATGTCTAATATTTCAAAGGGAAAAAAGCAGGAAAGTGGTACAAACCTACTGTAGCAATGTAACGGGGGAGAATTTTAAAGGGGAAGTAAAGTCTAAAGTAGAATAATGATAGAAATGCTGTATTTTGTATACTAAACATAAACATGAACTTACTGCACCACAAACCTAATCAAACAAATGATTTATGCTTTCAAAGTTGGCCACAGGGGGTCACCATCTTGTAACTTTGTTATACATCTTTGCAAGACCAAGACTGTGCACATGCTCAGTGTGATCTGGGCGGCTTAGGGATCGTCATAAATGATCAAAACAGCACAAGTCAAATAATATCTGCCAGAAGCCGATACAGCAAGACTGATAAATAATCAGAATATACAGACTGCACTGGGTCCTGTGTTGTCATGTAATCTAATGTGGATTTTATAGTTTTTGTATTGTTAATTACAAACTTTCTCCAACTCTGCAGAACCAGTGGCTGCAGCAAAATAATCCTCCAAATAGAATCCCAGTTTATCTGTTTAAATCTGCCTCCATGATCTTTGTCCCTGCAGCTGGAGTTGGAAACAGTAAAGGGGATGTAAAGGCAAAAATAAAATCCAATACAAATCTCTACACAGTTGCCGACTGCTCTACAGGGAAACAAACAAAGCTGCTTGAGTTCTGCATGGCTGGGAAGTAAGACGAGGGCTCCCCCTGCTGTTCATAAGTATGATTGTTTCCCTGCAGAGCAGTTAGGGACTGTCTGACAATTCCTATCCACAGCAGTAAATGAAGGGAGAATTTCACTGCATACAGTCAGGTTTCTTATATAAACTATACACATTTTTTAATTTAAGTATATTGGAGATAGGTTTCTTTTTCATTAAAGAAAGTAAAAATGGGATTTTTTTTTGTTGCCTTTACATGCCCTTTAAGTAAAAATTATTTTTTAACCATTAAAAAAGGCAGTGGGATGTAGACAATTTTATAAACGTTTGAAGTCAGTCCTGGTGCAGTGGTGTCACCAATCCATGAGGATAACAGCAGCAGTAGGAGAATATAGTAGGGAAAGAGGGTACAATTCCCCCCTATTTAATATACATACTCGCTTGTTAAAAAGATTCCAATTATTCATTCATTGCAAATGATTCCGTTATAATATAATTGAATAGAATAGAATTGATTCTGTTACAATATAATTGAACTGCTATAAAATAATTGAATAGAATTTTGTGGGTATCAGAAGTTGTCGTGGGCCATGAGCAGAGGTGGGAACATTCCCTTTAGTTAGTGTTTTGTTTACAGATGGCATCTTGCTTTGTTATCAGCATCTTACTCTACTGTACCTACAGCCACTTTTTTACCTACTGCTGCATCTCTGAGGGATCACACTAAGAGTCAAGGCACCTCTATTGACATAACTAAGGTCAGCTCTGCAGGAACGCTTTCCCATGATAAAACACAACATCAGAATGCTGAGAATCACCTGCAGCCCCCAATCTCCTGTTCCTGCCTATGGGGATAGTGAGAAAACACTAGACTGAAAGCTAGTAACTATTAAATAACTATTAAATAACTATTCCCATAAGCAACACTAGGGGAGGGGGCAAATTAGAGGGGCAGAATGAAGCAGAAACTCCTGATATGCTACAAGTACCATGAGCCTTATATTATAGGTACAGCAGAGCTTTACATATGGCTATTGCACAACTAGGGGCATATGAAAAAAACAAAATTGTATGTTAGGGGGCTACAGCCCACAAGTTACTATATAGCTCACCACTGCCCCCTATCTGTTTGTCTATTTATCTGCCTGTTTTTACTCCTGCCTCGGTATCCATCATGTAAAGTAACTTCATTTCCATCTTGCAGGAGATTACAAGTAATTGGAAATAAGTAGGGTGGCTCTCAGCTCTAGTAGGTCCATTTCCCTGAATAGCTGTCTGACCTGTAACAGATTTAATAGGAATTTATTGCCTGCACTACATGAGCTGAATAGCCCGGGAAGTATGTGGGCCAAACTCGGGGGATCAACTTACTGGGTCAGATTCTTTTTTGGCAACTAATCCGAAGCTTCTCTGTCCTGCCAACTTGCATTTTTCTTTTGGCATATTAATAACTGTGTGTTATCAGAGGATCTGGAATTCAGGGCAAACCCAGATACAAAGCCGGGAACTTGCTCCTGAGAGCAGCATGTCTCACTAATGGCACCGGGATACAGGATCGGGGTTGAACTCAGAGACACAGAGATACAATGAAACAGAGAGAAACATGTTAGCAATCCCCTATACTAAGTGCAGTTCAGCAGGAACAGACCAGGGCACTGCTGACATATGGCAAGTTTAGAATCTTACCTCAGGTGGCACAGCCTCATAGCCATATCCTGGTATAAAACCTGGAGATGAAATTCCAGGTTTTAATCAGAATTTTTGTAGGCTCTACAGCAGACTTGCACTTTCCCATGTAGTGATGCATCCTACACCGGGTGACATCAGAAAAGCCTCCTATGGGAGACTCAGAGGCCAGGATCAGCCCTAGGAACAAAGTTGTGCTTAGTACAGAGGAATAACTATATTCCCATAGTTTTATGGGATCTCTCTGTACAGACTATGAGCAAACTTAGGGACTGTTCCTGCTGAATTGTGCTTAGTACAGGGAATACCTATGCTGCCATAGTTTTATGGGATCTCTCTGTACAGACTATGAGCAAACTTAGGGGACTGTTCCTGCTGAATTGTGCTTAGTACAGGGAATACCTATGCTGCCATAGTTTTATGGGATCTCTCTGTACAGACTATGAGCAAACTTAGGGACTGTTCCTGCTGAATTGTGCTTAGTACAGAGGAATACCTATGCTGCCATAGTTTTATGGGATCTCTCTGTACAGACTATGAGCAAACTTAGGGACTGTTCCTGCTGAATTGTGCTTAGTACAGGGAATACCTATGCTGCCATAGTTTTATGGGATCTCTCTGTACAGACTATGAGCAAACTTAGGGACTGTTCCTGCTGAATTGTGCTTAGTACAGGGAATACCTATGCTGCCATAGTTTTATGGGATCTCTCTGTACAGACTATGAGCAAACTTAGGGACTGTTCCTGCTGAATTGTGCTTAGTACAGGGAATACCTATGCTGCCATAGTTTTATGGGATCTCTGTACAGACTATGAGCAAATTTAGGGGCTGTTCCTGCTGAATTGTGCTTAGTACAGGGGAATACCTATGCTGCCATAGTTTTATGGGATCTCTGTACAGACTATGAGCAAACTTAGGGACTGTTCCTGCTGAAGTGTGCACCATAAAGGTACATAAAGCGCATGCAAGGTTCAGTAGGTTTGGTCTCAATCTCCTCATGATTGACAGTTTTCCTTGAGATACCCGTCCGTTCCCCAGTTAGAAATTCAGATGGTGGCAGCTACAGTCGATAATCATATTAACGCTGTGGGGACGATGCCTCAGTATGTGAGACATTCTTCTAGATTAGAGTCAGCTACAATCCTTAGGGTATAAAAGTATAAAGGGCCCCCCTCCCATGTAACAGCTGCACCAGTAGGGGGGGGGCTAACAAGATCTTTGAATAAGCACAGCTGTGAGTATGTGATACGTGGAGTGAGTAGCCCTGCACCTTGATCCAGTTACACGACCCCATCCCCGGGCAGAACGTGTGGAATGGAGATGACAGGAGTCGCCTTATTGATTTGAGCTCGGGGTCAGCGTGTTGTGTAGGATGAAGTGCACAGCCCCCAACTAGCGGCATAAATCACAGGTATAGAGAGACAAGCTGCCTGCTGGGATATATATATATATATATAGATTTAATAAGCCCCTTCCCCGGAACCCATGACTTTATAAAGGGGAAAGTGCAATTAGGGCTCATTTACATAAAGAGCTAAACATTGGTGCAAATCACAGCGTTTTTTACCCACAATACAGTGTCTGATGACATTGCATAATTACACAATGTAGGAGGAAGGTGTAAACTAGATGTCTCACACCCTGTTTTACGTAGCTGCTGGTTGGCACATGGAGTAAGTACAGGGCAGCAGTGTTGGTTGGTGCAATTCAGTACTTTTCTTTGAACCTCCTGCGGCACCTTGAGACCTACAGGGGGCTCATTAATGGGGTGCAAGTGCCTATGGGAATAGTAGTCCAGACTGTACTCTGTACCTTGCTCCAGATTAGAAATCCAGCACAGAGTAGGACTGGGGACCTTGACATAAATACGTTGTTCTACAAAACCTTGCAGACCCCGGTGCTTCACATTTGTAGCTTTACAGAGCATCTTTCTTTTTAGATGTGGTCACTGAACTAACACCCCTCCCATTTGAAAGCTGAAAAGAGTCAGAAGTAAGAAAATCATTCAAAAACAATAAGAAATAAGGACCAATTGAAATGTTGCTCATAATTAGCTACTCTATAAGTTAACTTAAAGGTGAAACATCCCTTTGATCTGATGGAGTCCACTGGTTGTGGTTACTATTGATGCATTGTACAACTGGGGTCCCGGGTTCAATTCCAGTCATTACTGAAGTTAGAACTTTACTGCTTCTATCCTGGGATTTGCTGGTGTCCTGACAACTCCAGGAACTTTTGGGAGACTTACTACAATGTTTTTTTATACACTTCATTGAGACTATTCAATTTCACTGAGATAGTTGGGAATTGTGTCCCATGATTGGGAGGTGGAACCAAGTGCTGCTGGAGTTATTATATATATATCTATATCTATCTATCTATATATATATATATATATATATATATATATATATTTTTTTTTTTATTTTTTTTTTACCTGTGCAGAGAGGAGTACAGCTGTGCACCTGGATTAGTGTGGCATTGCTATTGACTTTATCACATTTGCAAGGAGTCTATATGTTCTCTCTGTGTGTATATTTGGGTTCCCTCTGGGTAATCCTACACCCCAAAAACGTACAGGCAGGTTTATTGTAACAATAATAAAGTCGCAGTTGGCCACAAGGGAACACAATTCAGTACATTTAGTAGCAAGTGCTGGTTGTGCAAGTGAAATAGAGCGAAGGCTGGTGAGAAGGTTATCCATCTAATAACGACTCAGTAGAGCCAGTAAATGTGGGTGCCAGATAGGGCCGTGCTGAAGTCTCCAAGTCACAGGGAATGTGAGTAATGCGCTGAGCTCTATGGGCAGTAAAATGTAAACACACAAGGGGGCCGAGAATATATGGCTTTATAGGGTAAAGAAGATGAGGGATGATACGGAGTCTAACGGCTAAATAAAGTGGCAGGTGCCTGTGCTGATTTAGGTCGAGTATAACACACAAATCTGATATATAGAGTTTGCTGAGTTTTATAACCCATAGCGACCAGTCAGGTGGCAGGTTTCACCGGCCAGTTACAAGGGGTGGCAAATAGCCTCCTGTTGTAACATTAATACCTGAATTCCTGGGTTTTAACTAGAAAATTCAGCTCCGCTAGTGCAGAGAACGATATTGTGCTCATTACACTAGCGATGTGGCCCCCTTTGATCTGCTCCGAAGCTGATGTTTTAAGCTCAGAGTGGGAGGGGGTGGCAGCAGCCCCAGGATCTCCTGTGAGGAACTACATATTTTCCATTTGCTTTATTTGCCCATGAACAGTTCAACAGGAACAGCCACCTAAGCTTTTACAGAATGATATTATACAACTAAACAAGCAAAGGTATTTAGATGTACTGACCACAATTAAGCTACAGTTACATTTTCTTCGTCATATAGTTCCTGTAAAATAGGATCTGGCCGTGGGCCCTTCAGTTTCTCTCACCATTCTTCCCAGTGTTGTCCTACTGTCTCCATCTTGTCCTACTGCCTCCATCTTGTTCTACGGCCTCAATCTTGCTCTTCTGCCTCCATCTTGTCCTACTGTCTGCATCTTGCGCTACTGTCTCCATCTTGTCCTATTGTCTCCATCTTGTCCTACTGTTTGCATCTTGCTCTACTGCCTCCATCTTGCCCTACTGTCTTCATCTTGTGCTACTGTCTCCATTTTGCCCTACTGTCTTTATCTTGTCCTACTGTCTTTATTTTGCCCTACTGCCTCCATATTGTCCTGCTGTCTCCATGTTGCCATACTGCCTTTGTCTTGCCCTGTCTCCATCTTGTTCTACTGTCTCCATCTTGCTCTACTGCCTCCATCTTGCCCTACTGTCTTCATCTTGCCCTACTGTCTCCATCTTGTCATACTGTCTTCGTCTTGCCCTGTCTCCATCTTGTCCTACTGTCTCCATCTTGCCCTACTGTTTCCACGTTGTCCTACTGTCTCCATCTTGGCCTACTGTCTCCTACTTGTTCTACTGTCTCCATCTTGTCCGACTGTCTCAATCTTGCTCTACTGCCGCCATTTTGCCCTACTATGTCCATCTTGTCCTGCTGTCTCCATCTTGACCTACTGTCTCCATCTTGACCTACTGTCTCCATCTTGTCCTACTGTCTCCGTCTTGCCCTGTCTTCATCTTGTCCTACTGTCTCCATCTTGTCCTACTGTTTCCATCTTGCCCTACTGTCTTCATCTTGCCCTACTGTCTCCACCTTGTCCTTCTGTCTCCATCTTGCTCTACTGCCTCTATCTTGCCATACTGTCTCCATCTTGCCCTACTGTCTCCATCTTGCCCTACTGTCTCCATCTTGCCCTACTATCGCCATCTTGCCCTACTGTCTCCATCTTGCACTACTGCCTCCATCTTTCCATACTGTCTTCATCTTGCTCTGTCTCCACCTTGCCCTACTGTCTCCATCTTGCTCTACTGTCAGAATCTTGCCAGATTGCCTCTATTTTTCCCTACTTACTTTATCTTGCCCTACTGTCAGTATCCTGCCCTGTAGTACCCAAATCTTGCTGCCAACAACTGGAATTCTGCTGGGCCTTAACATTTTCAGGGTCCTAGGCAGTCACCAATAGTTGCACCCCCTAAAGACACCTCGGAATGAAGAATCTTTCTGATGTATTCGCTCTTGGAAAACCTATGCCTCGCAGATGATGTGTTTGTAGATCAGCCGAATCACCTATGCCTTTCCAAACAAAGAGGAGTGAGGGAATTACTGTGGATTCGAGCACAACCCAAGCAAACACTTCAGAGCCCATTCCCAGCACCAAGCTTTAAAGCTGCTTTTTCCACGTTAACACTTGTGAACTTTTTCACACATTAATACCTTTGCTGCTGTGACACCCTCCAGACACCATGCAGACAAGATGGCGGGGCCTCCATGAAGTGCCCCATTGTAGTTTGACGTGGCCCTACTATTCACTTGGGAGAAGCTGGGAGATAGCAGAGCTGCTGAAAGGCAGGTCTCTCTGGGATAAGGGATATTTCATATAATGTGAGTGAGTCCAGAATCCTCTGGCCTTTCTGTGCCTTTGTTCTTGTACTGTGTGCAACAAACAGCTGCAGACTTTTAGGATGGAGCCAACTTGCTAGTAACTGTCACTTCCTACAGTTCAGCAACATTAGGGCTGGGCAACATTAATGATCAGTAGATTTGCAGGCATTTGACGAACTTGGACTTAGAGGGTATTATAAAACTTAGAGTGAATCCAACTACAGTCCCTTGGAATGGAATTTTCCAGTTGTGACCAAATGTTGAACCCTCATTGGGGAAATTCAACCAAAAAAGTTTTGGTGGTAAAGGTCAGCAAAATAGGCCTTTGCTATGGTTAGTTCTTTCCTTGTTTCCCTACAAGGGCTTGTGAAGAAGAAAATAAATAGTGAACGGGCAGTATCAGCTGGAAGGAGGAATCAAACTGATAATTTGGGGCCAGTGTAGTGTCTGTGCTGTAGTGTGGAACCGGCACGTTGCATAAAGGCAAATATGTGGCATTTACATAAAGGAGCTTCACAAGAGGCTCTCGACAGGTTTCTTTACAAACACCTTGTGTGCTGAGTCGCACCTCTTGCCTTATCTTTTCACTTAGAAATTAGCAAATGCAAAACCCTGCCGGCTCTGAAATGAATATTCAACAAAACACTGAGCAAATGCAGATAAGAGGCATTAAACAATTCTCTGGAACAGAGGAAAAAGCAGGTTCTCCTGGTAATGGGGTGAAATTATTGGGTTTTGAAGAGCAACTTAAAATACATTTATATTCATATCTGAATGTATACATTTTATATAATTATAAATTGTGTTTTATAATCCTAACCCTAAAACATGGCAGAGACATAAGATTCCCATGTCGGAGAAGGGTATGGGGGAAAGTTCATTAAATTCCCATATAAGTAAACCATTAAGTACCAGTGTAAGTAAACCATTAAATTCCCATTTAAGTAAAACATTAGATGAGAGTAGATGTGAAAGAATATAAGCTTCCAATGTATAGTAGGTAAAATGTTGGAGACGGGTTGGAGAGGGTATGTGGCAAGTACAGAGAGTTCCTATGTATTGTAAGTAGGGAACAGTAGGGTAAGGAAGAAAGAGCATAGGGTCATAGGGTTACATAACAAGTAAAACATTAAGGGAGCGTAGGAAAGAGTATGGGAGAAAGTACATATGTTTCTCGTGTAGATGGGACAATAGGGAAGGGTGGAAGAGGGTATGGGAGAAAGTCTATAACTTTAGATATTGGTAGGAAATTAGGGAATGTACAAGGTATGGAAAAGTACCAATAAAGTTGCCACTTAAAGGGGAAGGAAACCTAGTCAGCGCAAAAACCCTCCCCCCCTCCTGTGTGTTGCCCACCCTCCCTCCTCCCCCCTGGCCTACCCGTTCCGCTGGGCAAATGCCCCTAACTTGTTACTTACCCTTCTGCGCAGGTCCAGTCCAGGGAGTTCACAGACGACATCTTCTTCCAAGCGATCTTCTTCCTGCTTTAACCGGCGTTTTGGCGCATGCGCAGTAGGATCATTTCGCCGATACGATCTACTGCGCATGCGCCAGAAATCAGAAAACTTTGTGACTTTTGGCGCATGCGCAGTAGATCCGAACCGGCGAAATGATCCTACTGCGCATGCGCCAAAACGCCGGTTAAAGCAGGAAGAAGATCGCGTGGAAGACAATGTCGTCTGTGAACTCCCTGGACTGGACCTGCGCAGAAGGGTAAGTAACAAGTTAGGGGCATTTGCCCAGCGGGACGGGTAGGCCAGGGGGGAGGAGGGAGGGTGGGAAACACACGGGAGGGGGGAGGGTTTTTGCGCCGACTAGGTTAACTTCCCCTTTAAAGGAAGGCTAGAATAGGGCATATGATAAGGATCCCATGTACATAAAACTTTAGGGAAAGGTAGGATATGGTATGGGTGGAAAGACATAAGGGTTCCTCTTGTGTGTAGGACATTAGGGAAGGGTAAAAGGGGATGTAAGAAAGTTGATGATGTTCCAATGTAGGTAGAACATGAAGAAAATGTAAGAGAGGAAATAGATAATGTTGCCATGTACCAAAACACCAAGATGTGTTTTGGTATTTTTCTACTTAGGAAAGATGTGAGAAAAGTTATCTGAGGTTTCTCATTTTTTTTCCTAAGCAGAAAAACATCAGCCTCTTTCTTTCTACTGACAACTTCCTTGACTACTTGCTGGTCAGACTGGTGGGAAAATGACCAGCAGGTGGCGCTGTTGTAACAAAATTCATTCATATTAACAGTACATGTATCCCTTAATATCTTGGAATTAAAAGAAAATAAATAATGAATGTACGTTGCAGAAGTGTTAGAATAGCCCCCTCATCAATTTTACATTCACTTATTTTAAATGTTAACTTAGCAGTTACCAGATCTGCTGATCCGGTGGCATCTGCTACATTGTTTCAGGAGTCACAACCAGCAGTGCATAGAATATAACTGACAGGGGATAGTTGGCTGCATGAGAGAAGCTGTTCTCACTGACAGGACACAGTGCTAAGAATCTAATACAGCGGTAGGAGCCCAGAACTACACAGCTCAACGTCTGGCAGAAATTTGGCAAAGACTTATCATGCCACTTAGCAACAGTACCGACTGTACAAGGAGCTCAGTGATTGGCCGGAGGCTTTCTTGGCTCTTTTTTTTGGCTCAGCGTCTCGGAGTGTAACGTAATCCTGAATAACGCTCATTTACTCGCCATGTGCTCAGTGCAAAGCTGGCTGCCGGCCGGACGAGAGATTACAATACTTATTTACTATTTACACACACTGGGCAAGCATGGCACTGCCAACACATAACCTTATATAACACTAGCCTGGCCCGCTCCCTTGCCTTACTACTCACACTGCAGCAATCACATACTAAACTTTATGTGCAGCCTGTGTTCTTGGGATTATATTTTATATTGAGATCAGTCTGTGCAATAATAACATTATTTAATGCCGGCCTGTAGTTATTACTGCATTATACTCACACTCTAATCCTGCCTGGTACATTATGTAACAACTACTGGAACTGCATTCTGTTATTCTGTGCACTTAATGTCCATAATATTAGTTTTCTTAGTTTGCCTACAACCTGTACAGAAGGATCGCATAAAGCTATGGCAGCGGATATATTCCCCTGTACTAAGCACAATTCAGCAGGAACAGTCCCTAAATTTGCTCATAGTCTGTACAGAGAGATCCCATAAAACTATGGCAGCATAGGTATTCCCTGTACTAAGCACAATTCAGCAGGAACAGTCCCTAAGTTTGCTCATAGTCTGTACAGAGAGATCCCATAAAACTATGGCAGCATAGGTATTCCCTGTACTAAGCACAATTCAGCAGGAACAGTCCCTAAGTTTGCTCATAGTCTGTACAGAGAGATCCCATAAAACTATGGCAACATAGGTATTCCCTGTACTAAGCACAATTCAGCAGGAACAGTCCCTAAGTTTGCTCATAGTCTGTACAGAGAGATCCCATAAAACTATAGCAGCATAGGTATTCCCCTGTACTAAGCACAATTCAGCAGGAACAGTCCCTAAGTTTGCTCATAGTCTGTACAGAGAGATCCCATAAAACTATGGCAGCATAGGTATTCCCTGTACTAAGCACAATTCAGCAGGAACAGTCCCTAAGTTTGCTCATAGTCTGTACAGAGAGATCCCATAAAACTATGGCAGCATAGGTATTCCCTGTACTAAGCACAATTCAGCAGGAACAGATCATAGTTTGTACAGAGAAAGATGCAATGCCAGAGTAAATACATGTAATTGGAAAGGGCTGGGAGACCTCCTGTCAGGGAGATTTAATGGCAGGTAAATCTATTTACTGATCAGACTGCACAGATTAACTGGACACCTGTTTCAGATACATTTCATGAGCGGCTGCATTAAGTACAATTAAGAACAATATCCCAGTAATTAAATATTTACCAGTCCAGTCGTACCACTCAGTATTCCCTTTCTCTGGCTGCTGGGATGAAGCGTATGGGAATGGGAGGGATGTGTCTCTGCAGGTTTGGGAAAGGCTGGAAGTCAGGATGCCATAGAGTGTTACAGTTGTGCTACATCATGTAATGATCCTGCCCCATGTACTGCAGCTTCAGGACAAACAGAACTCTTCTAAGCCAGAAGAAAAGAATTCAGTGTTGCTTTAAAACGGGGTACTTGCAGGTGAACATTCTAATACTGGCACCCAAGGACCTCTGTGTATGGTGGCAGCTCTAGGGTGGCAGCTGGGGGTGCATGTATGTTGGGTGCATATGGGACCTTAATACAGCACTGCCCCAGCCTGCCTGTTACACCCATTAACTGCCACATTACACCCCATCCCAACCTCAGCCCCAGGACTGGCAGTCAGCTTAAATCTTACCTGTTTCCCCATCTCTTTTCTGCCTGAATTATGGAACCATTTGAACTATTTTGGGAAATCAGTAGTACGGGAAATTAAATGGATTAAAAAATCATATTAAAAAAAATTCTGACTTCCGATAATGACACTGGGTTTTTGTGAGGAGTTGGTGGCATCGGTAGGGCTAATTTACTGCTGCGGCATTATGGGTAAAAAATTGGGTCATTGATGTCCAAAATTGCACTTTGCACACTGCGCTTATGCTCATCAATGAGCCCTAATAATAATTTTTACTCCAGTGTTGGGCTAAATTCCCCCAGGCCCCTAAGTGAAGGACCCATAATTTGATTTGCTTAAAGACAGCTTTCTGATTGGCTAAAAGGATTACTATGAAGTATTACCCAATGGGGTTGATTCAATCAGTTCCAGCAGGTTGTGGTATCAATCCCCAAATCAACTTCAATCCTAGGAGTCTGGTCCTGTACCCAAGGTGCTGCACAGTGCAGGCTTATTAAAGTATAGCCCATGGGGAGTGTCTTGCTGCATAACCCAAGGGGAATGGCTTATATAAAGAATAATTGAAGGGGAGTGGCTTATTATATAAAATATAACCAAGGGAAATGGCTTATTATATTAAGTATAGCCAAAGGGATGTGGCTTTTATTATAACGTAAAACTGAAGGGGGTGTGCCTTATTATAGAAAGTATAACCTAATAGGGGTGGCTTATTATATAACGTATAACCCAAGGGGAGTGGCTTATTATAGAAAGTAAAACCCAAGTCGGCACCCAACACCAGAACAAATGCCAAGCACCCTGGTCTAGGCTCGTGCTTCACCTGTAGTGTGACCGCCTTTGGCCTCGGGAGGAGCCCTCAGTTACTTGGATGCCACCAGGACTTAAACGAGAGGTGCAAGGCTAGAGGTTCTGGATAGACAGAGGGGCACGACTGTTAGCAAGAGTCTTTGGGCAGAAGGTCGTAGTACAAGGCGTTAGGCAATAGAGTAGTCAGATCAGGCCGGGTCGGGGCAGGCAGAGAATAAACGTAGTCATGCAGGCAAGGGTCAAACCACGAAGTCAATCAGTGGGTTAAGCAGAAGGAGTAGTCGGTAATCAGACAAAGGTCAGGATCCAGAGGTCAGAATAGTCAAAAGCCAGGCAGGGGTCACAACAGGAATCAAACAGGTTCAAAACAGGATTAGCAAACCCTCAGAAAGCTCCAGGAACAAATTCCTATCACGGGCAGTGATCTACAAGCCAAAATCCCCTTTTGAACCTTTGAATTGCGCGCTGACGTCATCACGCCAGCGTCTATAAAGAAGACGCGGGCGCGCGCGCCCTAAGGAGCGGCGACAGAGCAAAGCAGTGCGTCCACGCCGCACCCCTAGACCACCAGGGTGAGTTCCCAAGGGGTGGTTTATTATAGAAAGTAAAACCCAAGGGGAGTGGCTTATTATATAAAGTATAACTCAAGGGGGTGTGGCTTATTATATTAAGTATAACCCAAAGGAAGTGACTTTATATAGAGGAAAACTGAAGGGGGTGACTTATTTTAGTAAGTATAATCCAAGGGGGCTATTTTATATAAAGTATAACCCAAGAGGGTGAGGCTTATTATATACCGAAAACCCAAGGGGAGTGGCTTAATATATAAAGTTTAACCCAAGAGGAGTGGCTTAATATATAAAGTATAACCCAATGGGAGTGGCTTAATATATAAAGTATAACCCAAGGGGAGTAGCTTAATATATAAAGTATAGCCCAAGGGGAGTGGCTTAATATATAAAGTATAACCCAAGGGGAGTGGCTTAATATATAAAGTATAACTCAAGGGGAGTAGCTTAATATATAAAGTATAACCCAAGGGGAGTGGCTTAATATATAAAGTATAACCCAAGGGGAGTGGCTTAATATATAAAGTATAACCCAAGGGGAATGGCTTAATATATAAAGTATAACCCAAGGGGAATGGCTTAATATATAAAGTATAACACAAGGTTAGTAGCTTAATACAATTGCAATATTTTTAGTGAAAAAAACTGATTCCTTGTAGTTTCTGATCCCTTAATAATTTCCTATGAAATTTTCCATTTCAGGCGGCAGTGTTTACCCAGAATTCCCCGGGGGTAATGAGTAGCTTCCCATCTCCAGCGAGTGACTGGCACTTACCTGCTACTTACTGAGCACACGGATCCCCTTATTATCACACAAACCTGCACACCTTGAGGGTAATACACTAGAATTAGAGTTATCTAAGTGCTGATTATGAGCCTGTGGGTATTAGCGTGAGCATTGGGCGGGGGGCGGAGAGGCTGTTAAGTGTAATCGTTATAGAGCGCAGGAACAGGAGGGATTTCCATTAAGAGAGCGACTGTTGTCACAATCCAGTGATCTGAAGAGATGGTTTAAAAGCCCATTAGAAATCATTATAGTCATTGGCATTTCGCTGAAATGTTTCATAATTCCCACATCTTATAATGCGGCTCATTCCCCTCCTCTGCACGTTAATAACCCTTTCACTGCACCCACAACTATTTTTTTATTTATTTTTGATTTCCAAATATTTCAGTTTTTAACCCCCCTTCTCAAACTGACTCCAATAAGGAGCCTGTAGGGCCTGTTCACTGAACAAAGTGCAAAGTGCAATTTTGAGTGTAATCACCATGTTTTTTCCACCACATTTCCAGTAAGTGAGTCTTTGTGTTATTTCCCCTATAGTTCCATCTCTGCCGGCCAATGTCTGACGCATGACTGTGCAGCACCGCACAAATCACATCATAAAGTTCGCTGATGGCACGACCGTGGTGGGTCTCATCAGCAATAATGACGAGTCATCATACAGAGAGGAGGTGCAGCGGTTAATAGACTGGTGCAGAGCCAACAACCTGTCTCTCAATGTAGACAAAACAAAGGAGATGGTTGTTGACTTTAGGAAGACTAGGAGTGACCACCTGCCACTGTACATCGACGGCTCTAATGTGGAGATCGTCAAAAGCACCAAATTCCTTGGTGTCCACCTGGTGGAGAAACTCACATGGTCCCACAACACCAGCTACTTAGCCAAGAAAGCCCAACAGCGAGTCTACTTTCTGCACAAGCTGAGGAAATCCCACCTCCCACCATCCATACTCAAAACCTTCTACAGAGGGACTATCGAGAGCATCCCGAGCAGCTGTATCACTGTCTGGGCTGGGAACTGCACTGTCATGGAGCACAAGACCCTACAGAGGATAGTGAAGACAGCAGAGAAGATCATAGGTGTCTCTTCCTTCCATCACGGACATTTACACCACTCGCTGCATCCGTAAAGCCACCAGCATTGTGTCTGATCCAACACACCCCTCACACTCAATGTTCACACTCCTGCCATTTGGAAAAAGGTACGGAAGCATTAGGGCCCTCACTACCAGACTGTGTAACAGTTTCTTCCCCCAAGCCATAAGGCTCCTAAATACTCAGGGACTGGACAGATGTCTTACTTTTACTATATACCACAATGTTACACAGCCACTGTACGCCATTGTATGGATGAATAGCCATTGGCTCTGAAACCTGGTGGGACACTTTGAAGCTACTTGATGCACTACTGGGCTAATGAGTGTTTGGGCACTATGTGAGTATAGGATGAACCTTTGGGGTACAGACACCATGGACTGTGCACTCTTAGGGCACTGCTGTTGGCTCTATGAGTTACGGGTATGTGATATCTGAGTCTACGTAATGTACTTGTAAGGGGCATACTAAGGCACCATGAGCCTACTCATTATCATTGTGGCACTTCTATAAACAGTTGGCTGTTGCCACCAGGGCTGTTATTGCTTTAACATGACAATAATGAGACCAAGAAACAGAGCAGGGCAAACACTGAGTTAGTTCTAATCCCTGTGCAGCCAGAGCTGAGGTTTGCCAAAGCTTTGAAGTTTGACATCCCCTGAGAAATGAGAAAAGAAATCCCATCTAGGCCTTTGGCAAAGGGCTGATCTTCTGAAGGAAATGTTCCATAGGGCAGGAAAGTGCAGTCATGCAGAGGCCAGACTTTTCCTTCTACAGATAAAGTGTTCTGTATCTATCTCTATATACTACATGTAGCTCCACATATCTCATATACATACACACGCATGGTCAAGACTTCAACAGTATCTTACCAAACCAACAGGTTATATTCACAATGAGTCTCTGCCCCATCATTCAGGTAGGCTGTGAGATAGGCACAATACATGGGCC
The DNA here is from genome assembly GCF_017654675.1 of Xenopus laevis. Classification (NCBI taxonomy): domain Eukaryota; kingdom Metazoa; phylum Chordata; class Amphibia; order Anura; family Pipidae; genus Xenopus; species Xenopus laevis. The sequence continues at coordinate 139,024,158 of NC_054380.1, read as the reverse complement.
AATAAGCTGCCAAATGCAGAGTGGGTAGTTTTTATTGGCCCATGTATGGCCAAAGTTAAGCTCCAAGAACACTTCCACCTACCAGTTTAGTCCTCACCCAACTTTAAGCTTGACAAACTTGGACAAGTTGAACATCTTACAGTCTAATCCATTACAAATGGTCCTGGCAGTTACATGGAGCCCTAGGTGCTCCCATAGAGAATCTGGCAATGCAGTGGCACTACCCTGTGCTTCATACACTCATCGTAGCCGACTTTACAGTAGCAGTAAAAAGCCAACCAAGCCACACTGATGGAAAGTAATGTTGAGATCAGCACTACTATGATATGGTAGTAAGTCTTTTTGTGTAGAGACCTGCATTAGCTTCCTACAATCCTACTACTACGGAGACCCTAGTGGACTTGAAGAACTATTTTACTGTTGTATTTCAAAGAGCTTCAGTTGGGGCACACAGATATAGAATAATGGGTTACTGTTGCCTTCTTGCTCTCTTGTATCCACAATCCACATTCTTCTTACTTATATCTGCTACTCCCTTCAGGACGTTTGCTCTTATTTGCACCACCTAAAGACAGATCTGATTTCATCCGGCTAGAGGGATTACATCCTACTCTACCAACACAAGGCAGGGTCTCAATGACTTGAGGATACCTTGTTCCTCAAAAGAAAAACGCAACGAACCTTTACAAAACTCGCCTATGGCGAAGACATCCGATTTGTTTGCGGTTTTGGGTGGGGCAGAAGAGGGGAACGAATCACAGACATCTACATTGAAGCTATTAGTCATGCTGTTGTCAGTAGATTACTTTTATCCAGGCCACGCTTGTCCCATGGAATTAGTCATGTGGATGAAATAAAGGCTCCCGCGCACCATGGGTATGTCTGGGGGTTGATCTGACTGTTGAGAGAGACAAAGAAATAGTTTATTAATACTTCCTTTCAAGGTGAGCATTGGGGAGACATAATGCAAACCAAGGGAAACATTATCCTCCAGGGGTTTTCGGCTGACTGTATATACGGCATTGCCATTATTCTCTCCATTTATGAAGCTGCTTTAAAGATTAGATGACTCAACCCTCATAAGTAGAGCAGCCAGTGAAATCTAAACCCCTTCCTACCTAACAGACTGATCCACCCTTGCCCAAGGGCTGTTATAGCAGATTTTATATTCTGTGTGGCTGCATTATTGGAATGCAAGCTCTTTGGGGCAGGAAGGGTCTCAGTGTAGTATATAAGTAGCTGCACTCCCAGTGTTACAAGAAGAAGAGCCACTATACACGTGATTCAGCCTTCCCCACTTCTGCCTGTTCATAATGGCACATATTTTCATGTAAAAACATTCCATGTTTGCTACGTATTCATCTTGTACTCGCATTCAGTGACAATGAAATCTGCCGCTCGGGCATCACAATGTCTCTTTACAAGGAAAAGAATCAGACTCTGTCTGTACAATGTGACATTCACTGTGTGCCGAGCATCTCCTACCTACAGACACTCATAATGCTCAGCATACGTCCATTCAACCACTTTATCCCTTTCTTTTATACATTAATCACATCCGCTTGAGACTTGAGCCGTCCTGTTTTTCTGATCCCTGAGACCAAGAGATTAGAATTTCTATGAGTTATTCCATCCGGCACCGAGAGAAGAGATTATATTTGGACAGCCCAGTCTCAGAGCCATTGATTGCAGCCGAGGTTCTGCTAATAGAAGTGCAAGCTTTGTGCCCAAGCAAAGCGAATGACAAGACTCCTGCCAGTCTCACAACAGGCCATCTTGACCACCCCTGAGCATTGTGACCTTGGCTAGTGATTAGTAGTAAAACTTACATTGGTCCTCTGAGCACTTTTGCAATTTCTGAAAGTGACTGTAACTGTCCGTGCCAAGCATTCATTTATGATTCTCAGTTGAGCCAAAAGTCTGCAATTAGCGTTTCAAAATGAAAATGCAGTTATGGGACCTGTTATCCAGAATGTTAAGGACCTGGGGTTTTCCAGTAATTTTTTCATAATTTCGATCTTCCTACCTTAAAGGACCAGTAACATCAAAATTGATTTTTTTTTTTAAAGTAATAAAAATATAATGCAGTGTTGCCCTGCACTAGTAAAACTGGTGTGTTTGCTTCAGAAATACTACTATAGTTTATATAAACAAGCTGTTGTGTAGCCATGGGGCAGCCATTCAAGCACAGGATACACAGTAGATAACAGATAAGTACTACTATAGTTTATATAAACAAGCTGCTGTGTAGCCATGGGGCAGCCATTCAAGCACAGGATACACAGTAGATAACAGATAAGTACTACTATAGTTTATATAAACAAGCTGCTGTGTAGCCATGGGGGAAGCCATTCAAGCACAGGATACACAGTAGATAACAGATTAGTACTACTATAGTTTATATAAACAAGCTGCTGTGTAGCCATGGGGGCAGCCATTCAAGCACAGGATACACAGTAGATAACAGATAAGTACTACTATAGTTTATATAAACAAGCTGCTGTGTAGCCATGGGGCAGCCATTCAAGCACAGGATACACAGTAGATAACAGATAAGTACTACTATAGTTTATATAAACAAGCTGTTGTGTAGCCATGGGGCAGCCATTCAAGCACAGGATACACACTAGATAACAGATAAGTACAACTATAGTTTATATAAACAAGCTGCTGTGTAGCCATGGGGGCAGCCATTCAAGCACAGGATACACAGTAGATAACAGATAAGTACTACTATAGTTTATATAAACAAGCTGCTGTGTAGCCATGGGGGCAGCCATTCAAGCACAGAATACAAAGTAGATAACAGGTAAACTACATAACTACAGAGCAACATGCCATGCAACAACCCCATCATCTCCATCTGAATTATTACATGGCAGACAGATGCGCACTAAGTTACATGTTGCAGACATCAAACTTTCACAAAACACTGTACCTACAAAATCGTCAACTGCTGACATTGTGAAACGTCACCAAGCCAAATGCAAAGCTTATACTGACAGAAAACATGGTGCCAGAGAAGTTCACTTTCTGCCTGGATCTTTAGTCAGAATTAAGAAACCAGGAATACTGAAACAAGGACAATCTAAATTTACTACACCACTTGAAGTGAGACGCCAGTGAAGGACCATTTTCCTACTCCTGATATCAACTGCAATAGGCTTGAAGAAAGTGAACCTATAAGGCGTACTGAGAGAATCAGAAAACTACCTGCATGAACCTGTCAGGACTGCCAGAAGAACCCGACGGCGCTGTTTACATTCCCGGCGGTCACAGTGAAGATCCAAGATGGCGGCGCCCATGCTGAACAAGAATAGGATTCAAACCACTTTTGATCCTGGGTTCCTGTCCTGCATTCTCCCAGCCTTGATTCCTGCTCCCTGCCTGTGATTCCTGTTACCTGCCTGTGTTATTGAACTTTGCCTGGACTCTGGACTTTTGCATCTGATCTGCCTGCCCTAGTAAACTCCTGCCTGTGACCACTACTACTGATTCTGCTTAACCCTTCGGATACCGCAACCTTGCTCCCACTAGGGAGGGCTTCCTCCTTGATCCAGACTACCTCCCTGGAGGGAGCTCCCGGCTCCCTGACAGGACCCAGGACTATGTGATGTGAATAATGTATATTATTGCTTTAAGATGCATTGTTGTTGTTTATTACATTTGCCCAAATGCTTTCCTACTATAGGGGGAATAGGTGGTGTTTATACAAATGGCCTGCGGGTGTCACTGTGCACAGGATTTGTACTGTGCCTACACAGGATTTTCTGTACAGCTTGAAAGTGAAAGCTTACCATTGTGTAATGGCTGCATGACTCTGCTAATAAAGCACTATTATACTCTACTCATCCTCGGCTACCCAAAACATAACAATTTGCCTGGGTGAGAAGTGTGGGGCTGCTATACAATGTTAAGAGCTAGTGAGTTGCCCAACCTGACTTTAATGCTCTGACTCTGTGCCTAGATAATAAACACTAGAGAACTGCTTCTTCTTTATCCCTGAACTTTTATACACTGATCATACAGAGCACTGCCAGTTGGATGCAGTACATTTAGGAAGTAACTGCAGGAGAGCCTGCCTGAATGTGAAAAGGCTTCTGTACTTGGCACACACACATATACACATAGCTGGGCAATACACTGAAAATACCAGAGGAACACGTGATCAGCTGACGGGAGCCAGATGGGAAAAGCAGCGTTGATATTGAGAGAGAGAGAGTTGGGAAAGCAGAGCGGGCACACTGGGCACCACATTCTCTTCATGCCATGATGGGGCACTGCCAGCCATACCCAGTGTCATCTATAGCAGCACTAGGAAAGCAGCAGCTTTCTGTTCTGCCCTTTTCTATCAATCTTTGATATTTTAGGATTACAGATTAAACTGATTGTTGTTAGGGTGCCACAAAAGGGCAGGATCTCTCTCTCTCTCTCTCTATATATATATATATATATAGAGAGAGAGAGAGATAAAAGATAGATAGATAGATAGATAGATAGATAGATAGAGAAATGGATAGATCGATAAATAGATAGATAGATAGATAGATAGATAGATAGTTAGATAGATAGATAGATGATACACCAGTAGGATGGGGTCATGGAGGTGCCCATAGTGCCCCTTGGGAATAAGAACTTCCCCTTCCCAGAGAATATGTGAATGTGATCATATGAGTAAGCACAATAAATGGCCTGTATGCATTGTGTATGATGTATTATATATACAGTATATATATATATTTATATATATATATATATAAATATACATAGAACACAATATACAGTGAGACTATGAAGTGCTTGTGAGAGTGGGACGGTAGATTCCTTCGCCGCCTTCAGGAAATGTATAAACATTTTCTTGGATAAACAACATATCCCGGACTCTGATAACTGAATGTGAAAGTGATACTGTACCGGCCATGCAGGGAAATAGCACAGGAGCATTAACCCCTTTCCTTGGAATGGCATTTATTTGCCAATAGGGGATCCCTTGGCTTTATACAGATTATGTGAAGCTGCCATAGGTGATTCCCTTAGGGCCCCCAGCATTTCATGGTTTCTTGACACAGTGGCCCCAGCATTTCATGACACAGTGGCCCCAGCATTTCATGGTTTCATGACACAGTGGCCCCAGAATTTCATGACACAGTGGCCCCAGCATTTCATGACACAGTGGCCCCAGCATTTCTTGACACAGTGGCCTCAGCATTTCATGACACAGTGGCCCCAGCATTTCATGACACAGTGGCCCCAGCATTTCATGACACAGTGGCCTCAGCATTTCATGACACAGTGGCCCCAGCATTTCATGACACAGTGGCCCCAGCATTTCATGACACAGTGGCCCCAGCATTTCTTGACACAGTGGCCTCAGCATTTCATGACACAGTGGCCTCAGCATTTCATGACACAGTGGCCTCAGCATTTCATGACACAGTGGCCCCAGCATTTCTTGACACAGTGGCCCCAGCATTTCTTGACACAGTGGCCTCAGCATTTCATGACACAGTGGCCTCAGCATTTCATGACACAGTGGCCTCAGCATTTCATGACACAGTGGCCCCAGCATTTTATGACACAGTGGCCTCAGCATTTCATGACACAGTGGCCCCAGCATTCTTATGACACACTCGCAACACCCTTGGTAGCTCTGCCACTGCTCCAGATGTTACTGGACTCCCAGCATTCCTAAATGCCTGACCCTTGCGGCCCCATTTGGCCAAATTTTCCTGGATGAACGGAGCAGCCACATTCATTTAAATGCCTGCACCCCCACCTTGCCATTTGGCACCAGTGATGGCCGGATTAGCACTGGGCACAGGCACAGTTTGGGAAAGGGCATTTTGTGGGTGCATTAAGGCATGGTGGGACCCATGTACCCAGTTAAATGCTGTTCTGCCCCATATAATCAAGGGTTAAACACTTTGGGAGTTATAGTCAGAAAACATTTGGGGACCAAGGGTTAAGAAGGAAAAGGTGGGTGCCCTGGGGCAGTGTGGGTGCTGTGCCATAACCCGAGTCCTGTTTGTATTGGCTGATGGGAGGTACCACATGGAAGAACACGTGCATCTTAAAGGTAAAATCTGTCACACAGACAAAATATGTGAATAATCCCTGAGGTTTCCTAAGGTCCAACCCCCTCTCTCCTCGTGCTGCCTCTGTATTTATACTTCCAGAAAGAGAGAGACGTGTTGTACATGCGTGACTGCTAATTCCCCTGCGCTCTCGCACCAGCCTATAACTGTCACTGCAGGCCCTGGCTCCTGTACCTGGGGCCCATCTGCTGGTGCAACATTACACCTTTAATTAGATGAACCTCTAACATGAGCTCTTTCTGACTTGCAGTTTCACTCTTGCATCAGCTGCCATTGTTTCTTGCTGCCACTCAGTCATACAGAGATTTGCAGGCAAACATCCCAGCAGCTAATGAGCAGCCCCAGAGCTCACACTCAGACTCGGGACTGAGAACAAGCCCATTGTTAGTGGCACCCCGGCCTGTCGTACAGTAAATCTGCTCCCCCCATGGGCTCAGCTCCTCCAGGCACATTACTGTACACTAAACCTCTCACTGCTCATCACTCACATGACTTATTATAGGCACACGCTAACTACATGCTGATTCCTGCTCCATTCACCCTTTAGAAATAATTTTTGGGATGGGACGACGATATTCAATAGGAAAATCCTACTGCTCCCACATAATAAAACATAATTCTAGGCAACTTTACAATATACATTCATGACACATTTTCTATGGTTTTAAAGCTATTTGTATATGTATTGGTATTGCAAGCAGTGTCTGCACTGCTGGTTCAGACTGGTGATACAATGTAGGACAAGGCAACTGATTAACAGACCTGTCTTTGCTGTTGGGGAACTAAGACTTTTGCAACACTGTTTAAAAAGTAACAAGCAGCGGTTAAAGGGGTTGTTTTTTAATTAATTTATTTTCTTTTTATTCTATTAAGGGATACATGTACTGTTAATATGAATGAATTTTGTTACAACAGCGCCACCTGCTGGTCAGTTTCCCACCAGTCTGACCAGCAAGTAGTCAAGGAAGTTGTCAGGAGAAAGAAAGAGGCTGATGTTCTTATGTTTGGGAATAAAATGAGAAACCTCAGATAACTTTTCTCACATCTTTCCTAAGCAGAAGAACATCAGCCTCTTTCTTTCTCCTGACAACTTCCTTGACTACTTGCTGGTCAGACTGGTGGGAAAATGACCAGCAGGTGGCGCTGTTGTAACAAAATTCATTCATATTAACAGTACATGTATCCCTTAATATCTTGCAATTAAAAGAAAATAAATAATGAATGAACATTGCAGAAGTGCTTAGAGTAGACCCCTAATCAATTCACATTCACTTATTTTAACAGTTTACTTATCCTTTAAGAACAGGATAGAAATAACTGGTATTTCCAGGGCAGATTCCCTCATCTCAGAATCATCCCTGTTGATCTCACACTCATTCTTTCACTATTTGTGTATTAATATTGTGCAAATATACTTTCCTCTGGGCTGGAGACCACTGGGAAATGCTCAAGGCCATGCAGTACCCCCCACCCCAGCTTAATTTGCTTTGATACATGTTTGTACCTTTTGCGCCTGCTTTGTTTAACACCCAGAGCCTGGGGTGCCTGCACTCAGCACCCATTCTCCCTGTCAACTTAGAGAAACACTCAGAGGTTTTAATTAATGGACATCAATAATAACCCGTCCAATGTCATCTCTAGGTCATGGGTATCACAAAGCCAACATAATAATATATCAGCAACACAGATATGAGGGTCCCACTGCAAAACAACCAGGAGCTCATTCCCACCAATCAGTGTGTTGCACAGGATAAAGGGGAAGTTCACCTAATAGAAATCAGCATCAATATTCAACTTCTGTGTGTATCCCTGCTCTCTGTATCCTTGGTACTGTTGCCCTGCACTGGTAAAACTGTGTATTTGATCCAGAAACACAACTATAGTCTATATAAACAAGACGCTGTGTAGCCATGGGGGCAGTCATTCAAGCACAGGATACACAGTAGATAACAGATAAGTACTACTATAGTTTATATAAACAAGCTGCTGTGTAGCCATGGGGGCAGCCATTCAAGCACAGGATACACAGTAGATAACAGATAAGTACTACTATAGTTTATATAAACAAGACGCTGTGTAGCCATGGGGGCAGTCATTCAAGCACAGGATACACAGTAGATAACAGATAAGTACTACTATAGTTTATATAAACAAGCTGCTGTGTAGCCATGGGGGCAGCCATTCAAGCACAGGATACACAGTAGATAACAGATAAGTACTACTATAGTTTATATAAACAAGCTGCTGTGTAGCCATGGGGGCAGCCATTCAAGCACAGGATACACAGTAGATAACAGATAAGTACTACTATAGTTTATATAAACAAGCTGCTGTGTAGCCATGGGGGCAGCCATTCAAGCAGAGGATACACAGTAGATAACAGATAAGTACTACTATAGTTTATATAAGCAAGCTGTTGTGTAGCCATGGGGGAAGCCATTCTGAGCTGAAAAAGGAGAAAAGGCACAGGATACACACACACACAACAGATAATCTCTGTGGAATACAATGGGTTTCTTCAGAATGTATCTGTTATCTGCTGTGTATCCTGTGCTTGAATGGCTGCCCCCATGGCTACACAGCAGCTTGTTTATATAAACTATAGTAGTACTTATCTGTTATCTACTGTGTATCCTGTGCTTGAATGGCTGCACCCATGGCTACACAGCAGCTTGTTTATATAAACTATAGTAGTACTTATCTGTTATCTACTGTGTATCCTGTGCTTGAATGGCTGCCCCCATGGCTACACAGCAGCTTGTTTATATAAACTATAGTAGTACTTATCTGTTATCTACTGTGTATCCTGTGCTTGAATGGCTGCCCCATGGCTACACAGCAGCTTGTTTATATAAACTATAGTAGTACTTATCTGTTATCTACGGTGTATCCTGTGCTTGAATGGCTGCCCCCATGGCTACACAGCAGCTTGTTTATATAAACTATAATAGAGTTTCTGAAGCAAACACACCAGTTTTACCAGTGCAGGGCAACACTACATTTTATTGCCATTCCTTTAAAAAAAGTTAATTTTTTGGTGTTACTGTTCCTTTAAGGGCCACCAATATAGAGAGTAAGATAGAAAACTGATATAAATATGAGGTTAAAGGGTAAGTTGATCCAAGTAACTCTGAATTGTCTTTTTTTCACTTTATAAAAAATATATAAAAACCTGGCAACCAAGTACAATGTAATGGCAGCTGTAACAGGATTGGAAGGTAAGATTCGTAGTAGTTGGGCAACATACACAGTAATCTTAGTCAAAGAAAGATGGTGGCAATGTTTTCCCCAGATCTAGTAATCCATAGCAACCAATCAGATGCATGTTTTCAGAGAGCATACCAGTAAATATTACCTGCTGATTGGTTGCTGTGAGATACTAGACCACTTACAATCTTTGCAACTTTTATGACATTATCCCATCAATGTTGGCCGGTACCTGCAAGGGTTAAACGCTACACACTGTACCTTTAACACAGGAACATTTCAAAGTTGCAAAATTCAATGAAATAAAAACAGAGAAATAGTAACTTATCCTTTAAACAACAGAAGCGGGTCCCGTGCTGCAGCACTCAGTGTGACAGAGAACAATGACAGGGGATTATTATACACAGCAGAGCAGAATCACAGGCATGTGTTCTCTGTACCAAAGAGCTTACACTCTGGCCACGTGCACTGACTGACAGGGGGGCAGAGGAGGGGTAGGTACGAGGGTCAGAAGCATGTGACAGGTTAGACACAGACAAAAGCACAAATGGTTCAACTCCCCCCCCCAACTGCCACTCACCTGCAGGTGCAACCAGGTGCTGCTCCTACAAGGCAGATGTGCTGCTCCTACAAGGCAGAGGTGCTGCTCCTACAAGGCAGAGGTGCTGCTACTACAAGGCAGAGGTGCTGCTACTACAAGGCAGAGGTGCTGCTACTACAAGGCAGAGGTGCTGCTACTACAAGGCAGAGGTGCTGCTACTACAAGGCAGAGGTGCTGCTACTACAAGGCAGCGGTGCTTCCCAATCAGGAGTAGATCCGCATGGCCGGAGTTCGGATCCTCCATGTGACAGAAGAGGGTGCGTTGATGCAATGGGCTCCTGTCTGCGTTGGATCCAATATCCCAGACTGTCTCGTTCCCAATCAGAACTGCTCCCAATTCCAATTCAGACAACTGAGGGGTGACCCTTAAATTGAGTATCATCTAATGAGTGTGAGAATCATTCCTGGCTCTGTACTTCCATCCCTGTGTCTGTCATAATAATCTTTGCACTAATATCTGTCTGTGACCCCCCTACCTTTGTTCCAATCTGTTCCCGTAATCTTAATCAGCTGCCAGTATCTGTTCCCCAGCAGTTTGTACTTGCCCCCCTTCAACCTGTGCTTGCACCCCCCCCACTCTCCCGACAGTCTGTGTTTATCTTTATTGCTGTGTCTCCCCTTATAGGTTTGTGTGTTTCTCTGAGCCTCATAGACTTGCCTGTGTCTCCCCTTGTCTGCCTGAGAATGTGATACTCTGCTGCCTCCTACAGGTCCTCTCATACTGTCATTTGGATTCAGTCTGGGATATTGTGTCTAGACCCAGTAGCATGTGCCGTGTCTGTGTATTTGTAGATGCACAATGCAGTAGCACGTCAGCCTTGCACTCTTTTCTGCTACATTGCTTCAACAGTCAGAACCAACATTTCAAAAATGTATTTCTTCCTGGGGTGCCAGTAAACTCAGCAGCTAGTTCTCTCTTCTGTGCTTCCCCTGATGGTATTCAGGCCTCAGAGAGTGATGATAACGCTGCTTTCGGCGATGTCTGGAGCCTTTGCAGCAATGCTGTTCTGCAAGGATTCTAGAAGAAGTTTTTCTCTGCTGTTAATTTTGACTGCGTGCGCCACCTAGTGGGATAATGGAGAAATTGTTCATTTATATTAGTATCGCATTAAACACAAATAAATGCAACTGAACTTAAAACAATTCCAGTGAATAAAAAACAAAGGTTAGAAGCAGCACAGCCTTACTCCCTGGGGATCTTCTGGAAGGATCAGGGATATTAGCTCTACTGCAGATCTTATCAGCTGGGGTCAAGCCAACAGGACAGGCCTCACTGCATATCCTTTAAGGAGCTTGCCTACTTGGCCCTACTTTGGCTCCTATGGAAACTCACTGGGGCTCATTTATCAAAAATGGGCAAATTTGCCCATGGGCAGTTACCTATGGCAACCAATCAGTGATTAGCTTTTTGAAGCCAGCTGCAAGTAGAACACTGATTGCAGCAATTTGATTGGTTGCCATGGGTTACTGCCCATGGGCAAATTTGCCCAGTGTTGATAAATGACCCCCACTGTGTGACTCAAGCTTTGACCTGGCTCATCCCTAGTTGTTGGGCCTCCTACCAACTGAGCTTAGACTTTCCTCGCCTAGGACATCAGCACCTCTTCAGTGAGGTCCATCAGAAAAATCCAAACCACTTCCCTCATTATATATTCTGTGGGACAGGGTAGAGTCCTGTAGCGGGTCGGGTACCCGCAAAAAAAGCGGGCACCCTGTGGAATAAGGGGAGCATTTTCAGGTGCGGGTATAGATGTCTGTGGGTTGCGGGTCTCATCTAAATTTTTTATCTTGTGTAATATTGTCTATATTTTTCTCCTTTTAAAGTTTTACAAAACTTGTTTCGATTCCCGCCCACTCTTGATGATGTCACTTCTGGTTTGTGGCACCATCACTTCCTGTGATCAGCGGGTTGCAGATAAGGCAGTTGCGGGTCTAGGTGCAGATAAGGCAGTTGCGGGTTCGGGTCGCGGATCAAAGTGGGTAAATATGTGGGTTGGGGTCACGGGCTGCGGGTTTCGTTTCGGGTACTGGTCTTAGAAATTGGTTCTGCGCAGGACTCTAGACCAGGGGTCACATGGAACACAAGGCACCCCCAAATACAACATTACATCATCAGTGGGGTTGCCATAAACACTCGCATTATTTTGAACCCAAAGAAACACGCAGCCTGCAGGTGGGTTATTACTGTGCACTAGGGGCTCTATTCTAGTATTAGGGACTCAGAATTCTGTACATTCTACAAGCATTATTGACTGATGGATGATATAATTAACAGGAATTTACAACAGATAACAATGGATCATGTTTGCATTGTATTTAATTAATGTTAAATTATATTATTACATATATATATATATATATATATATATATATATATATATATATATATATATAAAACACCCCCTGCATTTTCCAGGAATCGAACTGTCTGTAGAGTTGGGCCCATGCACTCTGTTACAGGATACAGACTAAATAAGGATCTATATACAGAGTTTGAATTTAGGGTATATGGGGTACAGTCAGTTTGGGGTGCTGTAAGGGAAATATACAAATGCATAATCCTTTCATGTTCCCTGTGTATCGTGGGGCATCACAGCTTGGAAATGAAATATTCTCTCATTATGGAGAGACCTGAATAGTCCTCTTTATAGAGGTGGCGATTGGTACAGTTCATGGAACTCACACATTAGACTTGTCCTCACCATCTGCCATTACCGTGCAACTTACATTGTTCTACATTATTCATGGCAGCCTTGACGAGTAGAAAGGCAAGACCCCAAAGGTGACCTCCCAGTTAAATTCTTGGCTTTAAACTTTTCCTCTGGCTCACGACCCCCCCCCCCCCCCCTGGGCTGATGTGGCTCCCCCTGCACTAACAATGCACTCGTGTGTTCTGCAGAATAAATGGAAATGTCTCCCTTTCTCTCAGCAACGGTCCTGCCCTGAGTATCAACCCTACGAGCAGCCATTCCCCCTGGGCACTTTGTAACGCCTGTTGTGTAGGTGCAAATGGTTTATTTATATTATTTATAGACTGTCAAACTCTCCATGAAAATGTAAATACTAAAATTATTAATTAAATCCCTTTATTTTTCTGGCATTGCAATGGTTTTCTCAGTAACAGTATTACAGTAATGACATCAACCGCCTTAGCTCATAACAAGGTTACAGATATATAGAAACATTGGGGTGTCACCCTGCTATAGTTCCAGGGGTACCCAGGGTACAAATAAACACTCACCCCAAATCTCCCCCTAACTGGCCTTCAGACTGGGCCCCCTTAGCTCATAACAAGGTTACAGATATATAGAAACATTGGGGTGTCACCCTGCTATAGTTCCAGGGGTACCCAGGGTACAAATAAGCACTCACCCCAAATCTCCCCCTAACTGGCCTTCAGACTGGGCCCCCTTAGCTCATAACAAGGTTACAGATATATAGAAACATTGGGGTAACAGTCACCCTGCTATAGTTCCAGGGGTACCCAGGGCACAAATAAGCACTCACCCCAAATCTCCCCCTAACTAACCTTCAGACTGGGCCCCCTTAGCTCATAACAAGGTTACAGATATATAGAAACATTGGGGTAACAGTCATCCTGCTATAGTTCCAGGGGTACCCAGGGTACAAATAAGCACTCACCCCAAATCTCCCCCTAACTGACCTTCAGACTGGGCCCCCTTAGCTCATACCAAGGTTACAGATATATAGAAACATTGGGGTAACAGTCACCCTGCTATAGTTCCAGGGGTACCCAGGGTACAAATAAGCACTCACCCCAAATCTCCCCCTAACTGACCTTCAGACTGGGCCCCCTTAGCTCATAACAAGGTTACAGATATATGGAAACATTGGGGTGTCACCCTGCTATAGTTCCAGGGGTACCCAGGGTACAAATAAACGCTCACCCCAAATCTCCCCCTAACTGGCCTTCAGGCTGCACCCCCTAAGCTCATAACAAGGTTACAGATATATAGAAACAGAGCTCATGCTGAGCTACAGGACTTTCACGCTGCAGAGATCCCGATTCCTCCACATGTGCCGGTGACTCAAGGGGTGACTGTCTCATATACACAGAGTGTCAGTTGACTCCTACTAAATCTTCCTCTTGAATCTCTCATTTATTACTTCTAGGCAATGTGGCCCCAAGGGTGAAGCTGAGAAATCATGGAAAAAAACTGCTCTGCTCTCAGTAATGGGTTCCACTGATAAAGCCAATCTCTTGCATTGAGCAAGGAAAACATGAACTGCCCCACCTCTGTGTAACTATAGGGGTTAGCAGACCCAGCGGCTGCTGCTGGGGGCCAGTGTGATGCTTTCTCATTGAAAGAAAAATGTATAAATAGTCATGGATGTAGAATTGGGTACAGTTCAGTGCTAGGGTCAGGGGCATGGGCTGGGTTTTGAAGGGCTTTTGTGGGGCTCAAAATTTATCATAAGGGGCTGTTAGAGTCATGGCCTTTGGTTGTTGTTAAATTCCAACTCTCAGCAATACTGGCCCTGTCTCATTACACCACTGAGCTCAACTATGTGCTGGGCAGTCACCTCTATTGGAGCCCCATAAAGTAAGTTGTTCCCAGTAAACGTGCAAGTAAAGGTGAATTAGGCAAAAGCACGGGCATATATGAAATAAACACAGTATAAATACTGAGTGGCTAAATGAGGGGCCGACCTCCTTCAGGTCCATGACCCCTAATGGTATCCTTGTGTTTGATTTGTCATTAAATACCTAGGCCTTTTATATCGGTCTGGCCGGGTACATGTGGTTATTATTCCGAGCCGCCACACATTACTTAACCCTCCTTGATGGAAAATAATTGTCAGTCATTATCTAATTGGAACATGGCTCTAAAGCTCCAGATTATTATTTTATACTTAGACAGTGCTGAGAACATACACAGACATTTATAGAATAAACATATCCAGTGGAACAGAGGAAGGGCCTGATACGGAGCTGACCCACAGGGAGACACAAAGCCCAGGAAGATCTAAGTAGAAAGGTATTTACAGAAGGGATGAATGTTAAGTCCTTTCCTACGTAGAGTGGAGGATTAAGGGAGACATGGATATGGGTTCCTGGGAGCTTTTGATTAGAAACACATTATAAAGCTGAGATACGAGTAACGGCGTTCTGATACGACTCACAACCAAAGAGCGTTTATTGGATCAGTCGTACAGTCGGCAGGGTTCAATATGGAGAACTTCAGAAATGATTCAAGAATATTTGGCATCTGGGTTTGGAAATTGTTTACAGGTAACGCTCATATTGCTGTACATCAGGATAATTGCATATTATTCTTTATGGCATATGACACTGATGTATTAATCAGAGATTTATAGAAAATGCTCCATTAATTAAATCAAACCCCACCCCAGAGGAACTTATATCTGTCACATACTGTACATGTCCACTAGGGATGCACCGAATCTAGGATTTGGTTCGGGATTCGGCCAGGATTTGGCCTTTTTCAGCAAGATTCGGATTCGGCCAAATCCTTCTGCCTGGCCGAACCGAATCCTAATCTGCATATGCAAATTAAGGTCAGAAAGGGAAATCACGTGACGTTTTGTCACAAAACAAGGAAGTAAAAATGTTTTCCCCTTCCCACCACTAATTTGCATATGCAAATTAGGATTCGGTTCTGTTTTTGGCCGAATCTTTCGCAAAGGATTCGGGAGTTTGGCCGAATCCAAAATAGTGGATTGGGTGCATCCCTAATATCCACCCACTTGGCTAATGCTCCTAACAAGATCCCAAGGTTGTAATGCTATGGTCACATGCTTCCAATGAAAAAAGCATGCCTGTCTATGGCTTTCCAGTCTGAGGTCTATCGGCTGTTTTTGACTTGTTCCTTCCAGTAATATTCAACAACTATGAGTATAGGTCCTAACTCCAAGTAATATAAAGATCTCCTTTACCTGTATGTCCAGTCAAAGCATGAATGTCATACTCTTGGAATAAATGCACCTGCTCCTTCAGTTACTCCCACATGCCCGAATCCCTTTAGCCTGTCATAAGAAACATTAGCAAGCTGAGAAGTCTTAGGGTGCAGAAACATGGATTGTATTCTACAACAAACAGCATTTGTAGCCACTGGGGAAAGTTCATCCTGCCTGTTGTTGTCTATAATGGAGTGGTGGAAAATGCGCCTCATGTGCAGTGGTGGAAAATGCACCCCGTGTGCCATGAACCTTATACACTGCCGCTCTTTCCACACATCTAAATAATCACTTGATTTATATTTAACTGAGGGTTGTCCAGCTAACTACAAATATAATACATAATATATACAATGTGCAGTAGCGGAGAATGCGCCCCGTGTGCAGTGGTGGAGAATGCGCCTCATGTGCAGTGGTGGAGAATGAGCCTCATGTTTAGTGGTGGAGAATGCGCCTCATGTGCAGTGGTGGAGAATGCGCCTCATGTGCAGTGGTGGAGAATGAGCCTCATGTTTAGTGGTGGAGAATGCGCCTCATGTGCAGTGGTGGAGAATGCGCCTCATGTGTAGTAGTGGAGAATGCGCCCTGTGTGCAGTGGTGGAGAATGTGCCTCATGTTTAGTGGTGGAGAATGCGCCCTGTGTGCAGTGGTGGAGAATGCGCCTCATGTGCAGTAGTGGAGAATGCGCCCTGTGTGCAGTGGTGGAGAATGTGCCTCATGTTTAGTGGTGGAGAATGTGCCTCATGTTTAGTGGTGGAGAATGTGCCTCATGTGCAGTGGTGGAGAATGTGCCTCATGTTTAGTGGTGGAGAATGTGCCTCATGTGCAGTGGTGGAGAATGCGCCTCATGTTTAGTGGTGGAGAATGTGCCTCATGTGCAGTGGTGGAGAATGTGCCTCATGTTTAGTGGTGGAGAATGTGCCTCATGTGCAGTGGTGGAGAATGTGCCTCATGTGCAGTGGTGGAGAATGTGCCTCATGTGCAGTGGTGGAGCTGTGTGCAGGGTTGGGCAGCTAACTACAAATATAATACATAATATTAATGCTAATTAGACCAACCTTTATAACAACTAGCTTCATTTGAGGGAAAGAGCTGGGTATAGCAAGTATAGTAGGGTGAAATGGAGACCATAGGGCAGGGTAATGACAGGAACACTTTGTATGATTGTTTCCCAAGCAGCAGCTCTTTGGCTATCAGGATGGGAGGATTCTGAGATTTGTACAACAACAACAACAACTGAACGGCCTTAGGTTCTACTTCATATCAATAATATGCAAAGTCTGTTTTGCCCTGGGAACTGCAAATAGCAAAGAAGGCCCTGAATATTTGTATTATTATTAATCTCATATATTTATGAAGCGGCAACATTTCACACGTCACTATGCAACAGAAGGGTGTATACATCGGACATATGGATGCCAATACTAGAAGTAAGTGGGTCTTGATCATTATCAACTGGAAATTGCTTCAGGCATTCCAAGGTTACACTTAAGCTCCCCATAGACGCGACGATTATTCTTGCAGAACGACCGATTTTAGGGAAGTCCGACCAATCCTTCGAAATTATCGTGCGGTTAGTGGGATTCGAACGATCGCACATCTTACAATTTTTCGGACATCTGTCAGGAAATTGATCGGCCAGGTCAAAAAATCTTTGTCGGTCCCAGTGCAATGTATCTATGTTTGCAGGGCCAAGCAGGCTGCTCCCCTTTGTTTTCCTGGCAAATTGGTCTTTTTAGTTGATGGTAAATTCGTACGATCGTTCCGAGAAGATCGTGGTCTCACGATGAGGATCTGATCTTTTAAAAATCTATGGCCAGCTTTACCAGTTGGGATAAAAGGGAATATCCAGGTGGGCCCAAGGCCTGGACATCCCCCCCCCCAAACCAGGTATGAAGTTGCCATTGTTAATTCAGGAGATACAGGGCCAGCAGTTGCTGGGGTCTCAGTGGATCAGTGACAGATACAGCATGCAACCTCATTATAGTGCTCATGTGCAATGCCCCCAGTGTGCACAAAAATAGCCACAATCTGAATTTTTTGCACTTTGTTGACTGCATGGGACATTAAGCACCATAGTATGGTGGCCCTGCAATAATGTTGCTGTGTGGTCAGTAACCTTTAGGTATGAAGCAAGCCAGACTGCAGGGAGCACCTAACTCCCATAAAGTATTATGTTGCCTTCACTGAGAGCTTTAATTCTGCACAAACATTATTTTCATGTTTGGAGTATCGGTTGCACTGAAACAAGACATCAAACTGTCTGGATAAGAGATTTCGGCTGCAGCCAACTAGAAACTAGAGGCAAACCGAGACGCTCAATGCAAGGCTCATATCCTCGTCGCTCGTCTTGGCAATCTGACTCTACAGTAATCCTCCCTTAAAATTGAGAAAGTCCTTGCCGTGGGCTTGGCTGCCTCTCACTGAGGATCATTCCTAATTCTAGATAAGTCAATAAAGTGCAACGTACAGGCTCAGTCTGATACTAGGCTTCAGATAAAACTCATCATTACACATGTCACGAGCAGCTGACTTTAAAAAAGAGGGCTCCCAGAAAGCAGAGATTAAAATCAAGGCTGCATTAAAAGTAGGGCCCAGATTCTGAGCTGTCCCAGCTGTAAAGAAGTAGTATAAACTATTTATACTTGGAGCCCCAGTGAGAGCAATAAGACAACTCCCTGCTGCCTGTAGGCAACCTGTGTGCTATTGTTGTATGCGCTTAATGCAGCCCCATCTCACTGGCTACTGCATACCTCCCAACAATTTGGTAGTAAAAAGAGGGACAAATTTTTTTTTCGCACATAGCACAGCACCATTTTAACCACGCCTCTTTGTGTAGCCACACCCCCTAATTACCATGTTCATTTTACAAAATTTGGCAAGTTATGAAAGTTTGAAAATATTTCTCCTTATCTAAACTGTTTTTTTTATGTCTCAAAAATGTTACAAAGTATCTTATTTGCACCTGTTAGCTGTTCTGTGCTCTGCTAAAAGCCAATTAAGTGAGAAACTTTGTTTCTTTTTCTGGTTCAGTGCAGAGAAAATAGGGACTTTCCAGTACAAATGAGGGACTGTGGGTTGCAGGGGCGCGCCGCCAATGAGGCGAGCTGAGACGCTCGCCTCAGGCGGCAACGCCGAAGCGGTTTCCAGGGGCGGCAAAAAGCCGCTCCTGCACCTTTAAGAGCCGAATTTCCGGTTTTTAAACCGGAAATTCGGCTTTACTAATGCGAGAGAGCGCAATTGCGCTCTCCGCATTAGTGTTCCTGCCTCCCCTCCCGACAAGTAAGTCAGCGAGGGGGGGCGGCATTGCAGGAGCCGCCTCAGGCGGCGCTTAGGTCTGAATCGGCGCTGGTGGGTTGAGCTGTCAAAAGAGGGACTGTCCCTCCGAAAAAGTTACAGTTGGGAGGTATGGCTACTGTCAACCATGTAGCGCAGCTAAACCTGCTGCCATTGTAAAAGGAACACGGCAATACGTGTTGCCAAATCTGCTTCTCAGAAACTGGAGAAAAACTTTGCAGATGGGAATGAGACAATGTTTATGAGAAGTGATGGGAAACAAAGGTCAGTAGCAGACTGGAGAAACACATTAGTATGAGGCCCAGTGAATTCTGATAACAGCCTTATATGCAGCTATTACCATCTGGCCCCTACATGCTCAGACTGGCAATTATAGGCCTGCAAGTCTGACAAGTGTGGTGGGCAAGTTATTTGAAATGTTATTAAGGAATCACATTAAAGATTATGTTCTGGAAAACGGCATTTCAGGAATCAGAAAGGTTGTACGAGGGACAGATCATGTTAAACAGATTTAATCGTTTTTTTTATAGGATCTATTCAGACTTGGTCAACGCTTTTAAAATTATGCCACATGAACAACTGCAGGGGGATTTGGACAAACTGGCAGTCTGGAGGCTAAGTGGCATAGGCAGAGGGTGATTTCTGTGTTTGGGAAGGCTACTTAACCCTCTCCTTGCCAGCATGCTTTGATTTTACCTCTTTGCTTATATAAACACAGAGCATGTCATAGAAGAAAGTGCAATTCCTGTGTTTTTTCTGCTGCCCCATGTGCCTCCTATTTATCCCTTTGCCTCTTACTAGTTTCTCATGTGCAGGTGCCACTACTCTATTCCTCATTTATCATTTGTCTCTCTCTGGGGCAAATTCACTAAGCGCCGAAGCGCCGAACGTTAGCGTTAGTTTCGCTAGTGTTACTTCGCACCCTTACGCCTGGCGAATTTTCGCTAGCGACGTAACTACGCAAATTCACTAACGCGCGCAGTGTACTGAACGCTACCTTTTACGCTAGACTTCCTTCGCCACCTCAGACCAGGCGAAGCGCAATAGAGTAGATAGGGATTGCTTCAAAAAAAGTCAAAATTTTTTCTAAGTCCCAAAAAACGCTGGCGTGTTTTCTACATTATGGGTGATAGGCTGAAAAAGATCGCAAATTTTTTTGGGGCTCCCCTCCTTCCCCCCTACATTTCCTGACTCATGGCAACTTACCTGTCCAGTGGGCACATGTGTAGGGCAAAATAACATTTTTATTTGATGTTTTGAAGGTTTTCTAGGCATTTGTAGTGCTGATACGTGTTCCTCCATTGAAATTTGAATTTGGCGCCGTATGCAAATTAACCTTCGCTAGCGTAACTTCGCTTCACTTAGCGAATCAACGCTAGTGCAACTTCGCAACCTTACGCTACCCCTGAGCGCAACTTCGGATTTTAGTGAATTTGCGAAGCGCTGGCAAAACCACGCCTGGCAAAGTGTGGCGAAGTTACGCCTGGCGCAACTACGAATCTTAGTGAATTTGCCCCTCTGTTTTTATACTGTTTTCCACCATCACCTGTACATTCTATGTTTTACCCCCTTTCCTCTTGTTTCTTTTCATTTACCCAAACCATCTTCTCTTCTATCACTTCACAGGTCCCTTTGTGTTCTTTACTGGGAACTTTGCATTTTGGTTCCCCCCAGCGCCCTCCATATTTCTGTGCTCTGACTTCATGTTCCCCTAACTTGATATACAGACTCTACTGTTTGTTTTACTGTTTCCAGGCTGGTGGGGAAAGGGGCAGAAGGGAATTAAAGTAAAGGAATAAAGATAAAAAGGTACCTGGGTGCTGCTCTGACACATATAACCCAGGAACAGTTCATTACAGCAGAGACACTGACTAAACTTCAGCTCTTTCCCCTCAAACTGCAAGTTCCTGTCCTGCCACTAGGTGATTGGCTGAGCTACAGGAAGCTTCACATTTCTTCCACTAGACTAGCCAATCCTCTTGCTGCTGTACCGGGACCTACATCTTGAGGGGGGAAAAAACAGGAAGTGAACCTTTTTCTTTCATTTTTTCCCCTTCTCTTGATTTTTTATTATTAGTCAGGTTTGGGCTTAGCCCTCCCTAGTCTTAGTGAATATCCGCCCATGCTTAGTGGCAGATGACCAGGGGTAGAAAATAAGAAAAGCCTGGGGAGCCTCCCAAAACCAACAATGTCAAACGTCCAGAACAAGTTGACAGTGTAGAAAACGTGTCCCTGGTTGACAAAAAGACTCACTGCGAATCTCCATAATGCATACCTTCCAACTGTCCCGTTTTCAGCGAGACAGTCCCGCTTTTGACAGCTCAACCTGCAGTCCCGCGTTTGTACTGAGATGTCCCGACTTTCTCTGCACTGAACAGCCAGAAAAAGGTACAAAGTTTCTAACTTAATTGTCTTTTGGCAGAGAGCCCAGAACAGCCTCCAAGTGCAGATAAGATATTTTATAACAATTTTGAGATAAGCAAATAAGTAATTGTAACAATTAAGAAAAGGAAGTCCCTTGGGAAAAGTTAGACTCACAGCTTAAAGGGCACCTGTTGGGTAAAAATGTTATCCCCAACCAAAGGTGCAGGCTAATAGAGCCCGCATTCCGGTTTGGGATAACAGTAATTTTTTTTAAAAGAATGCCCCCGCCAGCGCTAGACTACGCGCAGCAGGAGGGAGCTGCAGGTGCAAGCAGCCATGTCCAGTCACTCACATGTCGGGTTGCCACCTGGCCGGTATTTTACCAGCATGGCCAGTAAAAATGATGGCTGATCCCAATATTATTAATAGGGAAAAAAAATAAATATATAGGAAGGTCAGTGATCCCAATGTTATTAATAGGGAATAAAGATAAATATATAGGAGAGTCAGTGATCCCAATGTTATTAATAGGGAATAAAGATAAATATATAGGAAGGTCAGTGATCCCAATGTTATTAATAGGGAATAAAGATAAATATATAGGAAGGTCAGTGATCCCAATGTTATTAATAGGGAATAAAGATAAATATATAGGAAGGTCAGTGATATGATCCCAATGTTATTAATAGGGAAAAAAGATAAATATATAGGAAGGCTGGTATATTTTTCGGGAAAAGGTGGCAACCCTACTCGCATGTACATAATAAAAAGCTGGAGAAGAAATTAGTACAGCACCCACTGTTTAGAATAAAACGGCCTTTATTGGACCAAGGGCATTACAGCTGTAATGCCCTTGGTCCAATAAAGGCCGTTTTATTCTAAACAGTGGGTGCTGTACTAATTTCTTCGCCAGTATTGCCAGTGGGAGGTGGCCATTGGAGGACGTGCACCCAGGCAAAGAAGAGAGTTACAGTTGTGCTGACTACTAATCTGCCATAATAAAAAGCTGCCCGAACTGCTCATTATGTGCATGCCAGTGACACAACATGGCTGCTCACCCCTGGAGCTCCCTCCTGGTGTGGGTAGCCTAGCGCTGGTGGGGGCATTCTTTAAAAAAAAAAAAACTACTGTTATCCCCAACCGGTTTTATAGTCTCTAATTCAGTCTGTACTTCAGAATATAAAACTAATAGTAGAGGACATGCCTTTAATTAGCCTCCCCAAACAAAGAAATTACCCTCTGCCTATGCAGATGAGATTCATTGTTGATAGATGTAATCTCATGCACCAGGCATGTTAAAATACACAGCCGCTTATACCCTTAATGGGACTATTCTAGGCAAACCCATGATGGGGTATAGATTCACAGGAGGAGATGGACATTCTTCCCTTCTACAAAACACTGGTAAGGCCCCATCTATAATATACCGTGCAGTTTTGGGCTCCAGGGCTCAAATGGGATATTACTGAATTAGAGAAAGTACAAAGAAGAGCAACTAAGCTAATAAAGGCAATTTATTACGGCTCATTTATGAGGAAAGGCTGGCCAAATTGGAGCTGGAAAAGAGGCACTAAAGGAGAATATGATCTCTATGTATGTTTATATATAAGGGGAACATATAGTAAACTGTCTAAAGGTCTATTTACCCATAGGTCCTTCCAGCAGCTCTTGGCACAAAGTAGCCCGAGTGACTCAGTTAGGAGGGAATTTTGCCCTCTCTGAGGCAGGTTGGAGAGGATTTGCCTTCATTAGATCAGTTAGCAGTTATTATATATATATAGACATAAAAGGTTCAATTGATGGACGTGTTTGTGTTACTATAGCTGCTATTTCACACTTTCTAATTGCAATACTACTAAGGGCACAACTGCAAGAGATTCTGATGCAACTGTGCCAGGGCCCAGGGACTTCAGGGGGCCTAAGCTTTGGCCAATAAAACCCTGGGAAACGCATTGGCGATACAATCACTTTGCACTGATTTAAAAGGAAAACAACCTGCACATACTTATTAGCCAGGGCTGGAAAGACAAAGCCTCTATTTCTATACAAACAGGAGGGCTGGAATGATTAATCCTGAGCAAATGCAAAGTTTGTGCCTGGGGAATATATATGCGGAAATGTGAGCGACTTTCCTGCACAAAGCGCGTTTCTTTCGTTTGATTTACCGTGACAGAGAAAGTCTCTGACATGAAGTGAAGCTCCAACTGAGAAAAGGCCTGCGAAATGCAATAATGATGCGTGAAAAAGAAAACAATACAGAATGTTTCCGAAAACCCGATCCAGTAAACTGGCAAGAGGAGCCTGAAACATATGGAATGCATTACAAGGCATCGCTT